>NW_024373256.1:4870297-5302797 GCF_014805655.1 Passer montanus
ACTGAAAGTAAACACAGTCTCTTAAGTCTCCTCCACAATCCTGATGCTTTTACTGGCACAGAGAGGAGCCCAGCTCAGCCTTCTGCAGCCAAAACTAAATTCATTTGTCTTTAGAAACAACACAAATCTGTTTTCCTGGTTAAATAAAGTCATTTGCAGGGTTCTGTTGTGGGAAGGATGTGTCAGCTCGTGCTGAAAGGAGCAGTCATGGGGATGAATGGGTTGGTTGTTGGGCTGGAACAGCCCTGTGCACACTGGAGGGCCCTTCCCCAGGCAGGCTGAGCCCGGCCTGGGATGGTGCCCAGGGGATGCTGCAGGTGCCTGGGCATCACTGCCAGCTTTATTGTGGGCATTCCCACTGTGCCACAGGGTTTGGGATTGGTTACTGCAGAATTAATCCCACATCTCACACATTCCTTTCAGCCCCTGTTTGGGGACAGCTCTGGTTTCTGCAGCAAAGGAGGCAAGGGGGCCTCAAGCACCAAATCCTTTGTGTGGCTCTGTGCTGCCCTGCTGGTGTGGGAAGTCCATTTCTTCTTGTCTGTCAGTCTCAGGCCATGCTGGTACTTCCCTGCCCTTCAGAGGTGTGACAAGCAATGACTTTCAATGTATTTCAATTCTCCACACTGCTGTAGAGTGACTTGTTCTAGAAATTCTGGTGTGTAACTGGTAGGAAAAAAAAGTTGGTGATGTTCTCCAGAGGACATCAGGAATGAGGAAGCAGCAGCTAAAGTGGTTTGATTCCCTCTGAGATTTTTTTTCAAATGTAGTTGAAAACAAGCAAGTGAAATGAGATGCTTAGAAGCACTGTGTTTGTGAGGTTCTTTCTAGTTTTAAATTACTTCGTTTAAACATCTTTGTCCGTGAAACCTCTGAGGGAGCTCATCCGCTCGTTTTCTCATCTGCATCTTCTGCTTTCTGTCTGGTTCTTGCACAAGAAAGAATGTTAAGTATCTCATGTACATCTGTATATACAGAAATAAAGGTAATTGAGTTGTAAAATAGTCTGGTTGAGCAGGAGGAGGTCAGTGATCTCAAATAATCCTGACACTTTAGTCAGGACCTGCTCTGTATTGCAGTTCAGATTTGCTGAGGCCTTTTCCTGTGGCCTTGTGTAACATCTGAAAATATATTAGTGCTTTTCTACAATGTATTTAGAGCACAGCCTAGATCTGAGGCATTTGAAGAAATACTTCTTCACTCTTTTGCTGTTCTGTTTGTATTTTTTGCTTGTGAAAACAATTCTCGAGAGCATTGTTAGGTGGGTCATAGCAGGAACACCTCTGGGCTCGCTGGGGAATGTGTGAAAGCAGGTTTGGAGGGCTTTTATTTTCACACCATGTTTCAGCTCTGTAGTGATAAATGTTTTCTGGAGTACAAACCTGAAGTCCCTCCCCTTGCAGGTCTCCCTTGTTGAAATGTAGAAAGAGGGGTTTTTTTTAACTTAAAGGTTTTCTTAGCAGTCAGGTTGTGCCACTCTTCGGCAGTGACAGGTCTGATCAGCAGCTTGGCAAGTAGCACAAAGTGGGAACTGCTCCTTTTTTTTAGCAGCTGATGGCACTAGACAGGTAGGATTAGAGCAGGACATAGGGCAGAGAGGAAAGGTAATGGCACAGCATGGGAAAAAATGAGGGAGGAACAGATCTTTTCGGCAATTCTGTATTGGCAATTGACCTACAACTCCAAACAAGCCCAACATACACTACCAGAATTTTTATCATGCCCTCTGGGCTGTGGGCTGGGTAATTCCCATGTCCTTCAGCAGGTGCTGAGTGAGATACCTGAGAGAGAAGCTTTTCGGCAATTCTGTATTGGCAATTGACCTACAACTCCAAACAAGCCCAACATACACTACCAGAATTTTTATCATGCCCTCTGGGCTGTGGGCTGGGTAATTCCTCTGTCCTTCAGCAGGTGGGGTAAATGCTGCTGAGTGAGATATCTGGGAGAGAAGTATCTGGAGTCCCCTTAAAATCATCTTAATTCAGGACAATATTTTAATCTTGCAGGTGTGGGGAAAGAAAAAATGTGTTTCCTTTTCTTGCAGGCAGAACCAGCCCCTGGACACACACCTGGGTCTAAAATCCCAATTAGTATGTGCTACTTTCATCCAGACCCACAGCATCCTATGGGATGAGAGGATGTCACAGTGGCTTTGTTGCTGCAGCATTGTAACCACAAACAGCTCAATTACTTAAAATGGGCCTCAGCCAGTTCATTCATATTTGATTAAGAACTCTTTGAAAGATAGGCATATAGAGCTAAGAGCTGGCTCCAGCCTTAGTTATTTACATCAGGATGGGGGTGATAAAATCTTTTATTAGTGTCAGTGTTTAAATATTTTGGCTCTCTATTCCAATATTGTGGCAAGAAAGAGCCATATGTGTTCCTAGAAAGAGAGCCTGGTGCAGCCGTTAATCAGGAGAGGATCTATTAATGTATTAACATTCAGAATAACGAGCAAAACCAGCATGCACTGCAGAGACTAACACATAGCTTTAGTCTGCAGTTTTGAAGTGTTTGGGAAATGTTGTGTTCCTCCATCTTTCTAAAACTGGTGTTCTGCCAAGAGAAGTTCTTTTCTGTTTTTAATTTTAGAAAGGTTAAATCTATTTACAAAAGCAAACATAGCATGGAGTGCTGAAAACCAGAAGGATGTGGGCACTAACAGGCTCCCAGGCTTTAGAGTTCACAGCAGGAGCTGACTTGGCAGGGAAACTTGTAGGCTTGTCCTTTCCTTCCCTTTTAATGCTATGCTGAGTAGGGCACAAGGTATGAAGTCCAAGCTCCATACCAGCTCCCCATCACCACCTTTCTCCAGAAAGCACGGGACAATGTGCATGTATCTCTGCAGATCACCACTGCACTGTAGGGAAGCTTGCTGAAAGGCTTGGCACAGGAAAAGGGCAAATTTTAAAGAGCTCCAGAGTGGGAGAGATTGCTGGTTGAGCAGCTTGCATGCCTCGAGGTCATTGCTAATGAGCAGTGTCTTGCCTAAAGAAGTGAACATTTCATTTTAGTGCTGCTATGAAAAGCAGCCATACTGTGTCCCCTTTGCATCCCACACTACTGCCCACTTTGCTGTGGCATCTGGAGCAGGCTGCACCAGGCAGGGAAGGAAGCCCTCTTAAAGGATGTGGAAGGATGCTGAAGTGGTAGCAGAGCTCAGATGACAGAAGCTGGAGCATGACAGCTGTTACCAGATCATGCAAAAAGCCTGCCAGCAAAAATGCATCAGTTTGTGAGATATCCGGGTGTCTTGTCTTCTGTTTTCATAATTGCATACATGGTGTCTGCATAAATCTCTTCCCCCCCTGCACTTGCAGCGAAAGGAGCTGACTGGAGGATGGCAGCACATCAGTGGGAGAACACCAGCAGGAAGAGACAACCAGTCAGATGTGTGTCAGATGGGGAGGCCCGGGGCCCCAGGCAGGTTCTCAGAGGTTGCTCGAACATGGTGCACTTGCTAAACACAAAACCTCTCCTTTTCCCTTCAGGGAGAGGAGCATGTTCATCCAGACATGAGAACCAGCAGTGCTGTCTTGCCATGTTCTTCAAGAGCTTAGTGCCAAATGACAGCACAGGCAGCAACAGCAGGAGCTTTCAGCAAATGCGTCGTAGCCCAAAGGGATGAGTGTCCCCTCAAGGGATACAGCAGAATTTCTCCTGCTGTTTCAGTGAATACTGAAATCTCCCTATTTATTCACTCCTTAGCTACAACCTCTGTCTCTTGAGTTGTGGACTTTCTTATGGTGAGATGAGACCTGCTCAAGGAGAGAGGAGTCCTATGTGTCTTTGTTTCACATTGGATTTCAACATTAAAAGCCCATTTCAAGCAAGCTAGATATTCCCAATCTGCACAGGCCAGTTGACTGGTTTACCTGCTATCTAGTTCTTCAAGGTTTCCTGCCTATGAGCTACAAGTCTGGTTGAGTAACTCCACAAATAGAATTACCTCTATTAATCAGCCCCATGATAAAAATAATAACATCTTCTCAGTATAAACTTCCACTTGTGGCTATAGATGCAGTCTGAGGAATGTGAGATTGTGAGCTGTTAAGGGTTAAAACTCATTCTTGAGGACACAAGAAAATAATTTTGCATGTTCAGAATCAAGTTCCTTCTTTGACTTGCTGGGTACTGACAACTCAGGCTTACTTTGGTCCTGCTGGCAGTCGTGCTGATGACAGCGATTTCAAATGAAGAAAAACGAAGGAAAACGTGAGCCAGCAAAAAAGCAACAGCAGGAAAAGCACCTTCCTCAACTCACACTAACATCGTGGCATTTGGTTATTGATGTTGCAATGGCAACTAATGTTATTCCCAGAGCCAACACTTAAATTCCACTTTGGTAGATCATAACTGTAAGCAAGTCACACGGTCCCACAGGAAGGGGTAATTACTGAGCAATTCTTCTTGCTCTTAGAAGAGCGGTGGCTTTGGTCTGCAGTGCAGAGCACTGGCTCTGCACAGAGGTGACTAATATGTGTCACCAATTTCCTTGATGTAAGGCTTGAACCTGCATTTTAGCCCGGGGTGCCAGACTATGACAAACAAGAGCTCGGAGAGGGTAGTGAATAAACATGGTGAGAATTTCAGCTGTAATCTGCCATCAGGTCCATCTGTTACTCCTTCCTCCACAAGCCTTGCAAACTCAATGAGCCAGGAACGGACATGCTCCATATACTGTCCCATCCCTCAGCCACAGAGCTAAGGTCTAATTGTCTGCTTGTCATTAAGTTTATCACTTACAGTCCCTTGAGCCATTACTGGTCACAGGACCTTGTTCAGTTCTTTAGCCTTCCGTCCACCCCACTTGTGGCAAGACTTCCAAGAGGATACCAAAAAGATGATGAGGATAAATATGTTAATCACATGATGGCATCTACAACGTAGCAAAGTAGCAGTCACTCCAGATGTGCCTCCCAGGTGTGTGTCCTCTGCTCATTTAACCATTCTCAGCCCCAGGCACGCTCCCTCCGTCTCACACAAGGTGAGATGCCCAGCTCCCAAACTCAGGGGTTCATTTCCAGTTGGCAGCTGGTGAGTCCTGAGGTCTCTATGACCTATTTTCACTGTGTCATGTGCAGACACTTTCCTGCTGATTTGCTCTAATCCAGAGACAGGAAGGCAGAGGCTTCTGAGCAGGACTATGATGCAGGAGCAGCCAAGCAGTGGAACAGTGTGTGTCTGGTGTGACTCAGTGAGGGATGAAGGCTCCAGCAAGCTCTGCCTCTTGGGGAGCAGTGGTTTGCTTTGGAGAAGGGATGCCTATCTCCCAGGCAACGCTGCAGCCTCAAAAGTTGCTGTCAAAATTCTCAGTGGTTCAAGACATCTCTCACTGATGGCAAGGTTTGGCAGACTTTGCTGCTTGTGTTCTCTTACAGACCTCATGCCCTGCCCCCAGCTGCAGTTCACAAGTGGAGTACCTCACTGCCTTGGGAACAGGCAGTCTTAATTACAGACCACACAGATAATATTTTTTGCATTTCTCCCATAGGTGCTTCTTTCTCATGTTCCAGAAACTCTGTGTTCTTGGTTTACTGCTCCTCTGTTCCTTCCAGCTCAAAGAGCTTCCAGCAAGGGAGATGGAGAGGAATGTGATAAGCAGCTTGGCTGCTTAATGAGCTCCCTGTCTAACTGAGGGGTTCTTATATTCTGGGCTCATGTGCCAGTCCCTGGTATCTCCCTCAAGTTCTCTGCCTTCTGCTGGCTCTCCTGGGGGACCAGTTTGGAGCCTGGTTTGAGTTGCAGCTACTTTTCACTTTGTCCCAAGCCACATTCACCAGGGTCAGGTGCAGACCAGAAGCTGCCTCTGCACGGCAGGGCTGGAGAGCTGTATGAGCCTGAGATTTGGCTGGGAAAACAGCTTAACAAACACCCAGTCCCTCTCATTCCCAGTGACAACTGCAGAGTCACTGCAGAGAAAGTAATGGGAGATTTTTCAGTCCCTAATTTATGTCTCTCCTGCATATGGCTTCTACGGAGTCGCTGATGTTACAGACAGATGGGTTGGCATTTTACTAGACAGAACACATGGGCTAGATGTTGTTAATGCTTGTTAGCTACTCACTCTGCAGCTTGACCAGTCCAACACAGTCACCTCACAGATGGTTGGGAAGCTGCAGCCAGGGTGCTGGAGTGGTCCAGCCCTGCCACGTGTGGTGTGACAGCAGTTGGGATAACACACGTTTGGCTGCTCTTTCCAAAGGGATTTGTTGTAGGTCAGAGACAGCCACGGCTGTGGGAGCAGCACAGCTTCCCTGTGTATCGAGGAGAAACTCTGATTTGTAAAGATCCTGAGATTTTGTGGAGGTATTGGCTTTAAAGGATTAATGCCATAGTTTGGGTATTTATATGGAATGGGGTTGGAAAAATTCTGTGAGCTCCATGCCTTGTTCCCATCTCTACTCTTTCATGCTTGATGTTTATAAGCATATTTGGTTGGTGCACACTATTTAGCAGATCTGAAGTCTGTTAAAAACTTGTACTTTATGAGCTCAAGTTCTGACTACAGCTGGCTGCCAGTATTAGTTTAGAGTGACATCCCATGTGATTTTCCATTCTCTGTGATGTGAGTAGTCTGCTGTGATTTACTCTCACCAGCCATGTGTTCAGTGGAACCATTTTTAGGTATCACCTCAGCAAATCTCCACAGGGTGAGTCTCCTTCTGGCTGGTTTGGACATCCCATCAGAATCTGTGGATGCAAAAGTAGATGCTACGGGTGAATCATTTACATTGCCATCTTCCCTCTTTGACAATGTTCAATTTGCAGCATAATGATGGGAGCCTGAATGAATCCTACAGATGAAACGGGGAATTTTAGTTTCTGCACTTGTTCTCTAAAAACTCTCAAAGCACTTTTGGAAAATGCATGGTATTAATCCACACTGAGCAGTAGTTCTTCAATCCTATGATTTAAATTGGATATATTTGTCTCTGTCTGTCCTGAACTGTTCAGTAACATTAATGCACCCTGATAATAGCTGTCACATTTTACCCCGGGGGTTGTTCCTCAGTGATAGGTGAAATCACAGCAGTTCAAAGACCTGTCTTCCAGGATGAAAAGCTCTATAGGAATATTCAGATATAAAATAGTAATAGTATGAATCAAAAAATACGCTTCCCTTATTTTAAAGCCTTTGATCTTATTTTTATGGCATCACATTTGACAGTCTAAAGGGCATTAACCTGTAGGAGAAACCTTTTGAAAGAAGGTGCTGACTCGCCCTCTGCTGCACAGAGCACTGTCCCCCAGGATTAACACCAGCAGCTTTCCCCCACAGAGAGGGGTGCAGCCCTTCATCACACATCCCTGCTCTTTTTTATGTTTCATTTTTGACGTGAGGTGCAGGAGAGCTCGCCTAGATCAAAACAGGGAGCTGTGGGGACAGGCTGGTGCAGCACACCCCGCTCTTCTTCCTCTGCTGCTGAGCTGGTGCAGCATCCTGGACCCATCACTGCTGCCACACAGTGCCTGGGTCATGTTTCTGATTAAGATGGAAGTATTCGAGCTGACCTCCTGTTCCAAAGACATTCTGGGGTTGTGGTTCATCTCAGTGTTGAATAATAAGAAAGAGAAAGGAAATGTTTGCTATAAATCTCAGTGCACACAGGGCTGTTTCTCACTTACCCCATCCCAGCATTCAATTTTCTACTTGGCATTGGCAGGCATTTGCTTTTCTTTGCTCAGCAGCTAAAAGCAGCTTTTTCATTACATTTCCTGGAAGGCTCTTTACAGGCATCCATCCCTGTCTGCCTCATAAATTCACTTTATATACCAAGCTGGTGACACAGAGGTCAGAGGTCTTGGCAAGAAACAATTATTATAAGGAAGTGCTCTTCTTCTTTGGGTTACAATGAGGATATTAAAGAGGGGAGGAATTTTGCTGCAGACAAGGAATGGTATTTGTGAAAGGGAGGTGACCTGATTGATTAAGTGCTGCACATCCTGCAGGAGCCACCATGGGCAGGCATCCTGTCAGGCCAGCTGGAACCTGCCAGTTACCTTGAAAAAAAGAAGGAAATCAGTAAACAGTTTGCTAAATAACCTCATAAATATTTCCAGCCATAAGCACATCTTGTGGTTCAATTTTGTGTTGGGTTTTTTTTTTTCTTTCCTTAATATTTCCCTAATTTTAAATGAACGGTCTGTAATTAAAGTGATTTAGAGGCTACCTTGGGACCTGGTATTTGAGCAGTGCATGATGCTTAGGAGAGATTGATTGGTGAGGCATAACTCAATTGGGGTATTTTGATAATGATATCATCACCCGAGAGAGCCAAGTTTGAGCAATTAAATCTCAAAACCTCGTGTTTGGGTTGTTATAACTTCAGCAGGCAGTTTCTGCATGTGCACGCACACAAACACACACACACATTTTTCCCTTGGTTTTTTCCTTGTTTTTTGATGGGCATTCCAGTTTTTTGGCTTTCCTATGTCTGTCTGTCTGTCTGGGGTGATCTGAAGTGGTGATTTAGCTGTGCAGACCCAGAGAGAGGGTGCCAGCCCCCTCAGCATCACTGCTTCCCCCCTCAACATCTGCACGTGGACAAGGCGGCCTTTGACATTTAGAAAAATCTTGGCATCTGAAGCAAGAGGCAGAAACAAAAGGATTTTCTCATTTAAAGGTCAGAGCCAGCAGCTTCTTAAAGGAAAATTTCAAATAGGTTTGCTGGACTGTGGCAGGGTTTGTGGGTGTCACAGGGTGCTGAGGGAGGCCGTGGGTGCCATGGGGAAGGTGTCAGGGAGTTGAGGGGGTTTCAGGACCAGCAGTGTGCCCAAGGCTCCGAGGCACACATGGCAATAGAGCTTTTGGGAGGTGATCACTTGGAACAGCCAACCCTGAGGGCTTCTGCTGGCTCCATCCCAGGGCTCTCCTGTGCCAGGATCCAGTCCCTGCCTTTGAACTGGGCCATGTGTTCATCACTACCCACATTCTCAGGATCTGTCTGGGAATACAGTGGGAACTGCTGCTTTGAGGAGCCCCAGCATCACCATTCACAGCTTTTCCCAAAAGGATTCCCTAAATCTGGGCCCTAGCAAAGAGACAAACCTGCATTAGGCTGGTGCTTCCTGCTGCATGGTTGTCCTCTTCTAATGGCAGCCAAGGGCTTGGTCCCTGAGGGCAGAGATCCTGGGAATGTCTCTTGTTCTTGCAAACATCTCATCATTCAGCAAGTTTGAAATTATTTTTAAGATATCAGTGGCCTGAGTCAGGCTTTGGGAAGAGCAAGTGACTGCTCCACATGAAGAGGAGGTCTGAGGGACTCATGTGATGAAGGCAAATTGCTAAAGGGGTCGATATGATGGGGAGATGTGCATAACCCTCATCAGTGTGGACAGCACAGCACTTTTCAGGGTAGGGTGGGGAACAGCACAAGGAGAAGGGAAAGGGGGAGTGAGAACTCAGGCAGAGAGGCGACAGCATGGCCCATAGTGCTGGAGCAGCCTGTGGACCTGCACAGAGCAGGGAGAAGCAGTGGAGTGTTGGGTGTGAAGCCGTGGTGCCCCTGCACACACGGGGCTGGTTGCTGTGTGTGCTCAGAGCTGGCATCCATGGGGACACAGCACAGACAGTGATTTATGGAAGGAGCAGAGCAGATGAGATGGGGCCTTCGAGATACATTCACTGGGTAAATGTCACCAGGCAATGATTCACTTGCTCCTTTTGACCCCTAATACATCTTAGCCTTGGAAAGCACCATCTACCATAGAGCGTGGCCAAGCAGCATCTGCAAAGCAAAGGTTTGTCACCACGCCAAGGGGTGGCTCTGGCAGCCCTGCCAAAGCCCTGGACTTCATCCTTCTGCATGCTGTGGAGGTGTTTGAACCTCCTTTGTTCCCAAGCTGAGACACAACTGTCTCACCTGCTGTGCCTGGCACAAAGCTCCACCATCCCTGTTGTCAGCTTGCCAAAACCCATTCAGGAACTCCACCTGCGACACTGGATGTGTGTGTTTGAAGTTGCAGGAACATATCTCCTGCATGGATTGCATCCCCAAAGGCAGTTGTGCTTTCTCAGTGTGGAAATCAGAAGTAGAAAATCCTCACTTCATTTTGAAATCTCAAGTTGTATAGAATTCTGTTGTATAGAATTCATGTTGTGCAGAATTTTCCCGTTTCTGCATTTCTGCTCCATACTTTCTGATGATACCAAGTCCCCATGCCAGCTCTCTCCTTGGGGTGTGCAGCCACCCTCTTTTCAGTCTTATTCCAGTGTCTGAAGGTCTACATGACCTTGGGTCTTACACTCAACCTGTATTTTTCAAGAAGCAACCTTTGTGTGATTAAACTCATGCTGCATGCCAGTTTATAGCCGAGGGCACTTTTGGAGCCATTGTTTTTAGCAACCAAAATACGTCAGAGAGAAGAGGAAACGGGTGTACAAGAAAATACAACCTGAGTGTATCTAGGTGAGAGTGCATTCTGAACCATGTGGTAGCTTGTGAGTGACTAAAGGAGACACTGTCATACTTTTCACATAGGTCCCCCTTGGCAGCTGGAGCAATCAGAGAAGGAAATGCTGGGTGTTGGATTTCAGGAAAGGCTTGTGTGCAAGCAGCACGGGTGCAAAGAGCCATCTCTGCAGCAGCAGTGCAGACAGAGTCCTGTACATGTTACATTGAAGTGGCAGCAGTTAAGAGATCCTGTTAAAGTCCATATGTTGCAGTTTTACGAGCCCAGTTCATCCAGCTGCAGGTCCATCCCCTGACAGAGGACATTTGGGAATGGCTGTTGCTCCTCCACATCATCTGCATTGTCTGCTCCTTGATGAGATGGAGAGAAGAACCCGCTTTTCTACCACGTTGGTGGTTATTGGAGAGATTTTTACATGTATAACTGAACTATAAAGCCTTGAATAATTTACTGGTTTCCAGAGTTAAGAGGAAGATTTATGATGTTTTCTTCTGGCAGGTGGCTGCTGATCTTGATTCCCCTGAAGAAACAGTTGTGCTAACAGCTCCATTCTCAGAGCAGCTACTCCAGGTTCATGTTGTTCTGTGCTAAATAGTCCTGTGTTGTTGTGGTTTGCAATATAGAGATGTCTGCCCCTTGATCTGGTTGCTGTGGGGTAGCACAGCCTGTGAGGAGACAAACTGGCTGTCACCCTTCAAATCTACAATCAGAGTCACTTCCCACCCAGCCCAGCAGAGCTGGGTGTGCAATAACACTGGGCAAAGAGTGATTTCCTTTGCTTTTCTAGAAAAGGTCCCCATAGCCCTTAAATCAGACTAAACTGGCAACAGAGCTTAGTGAAAGCTGAACTCTTTCCTTTTGCAAGTATTTGAGATCTGAATAAAACATAACAGAGACCTGAATCTTGGTAGTTTAGTGAGCCAGGCAGACTTTTCCCATGAATTAGAAGAAACCAATACAGAGCTATGTACAGAGTACCTGAGAGATGGTATTCTCATCGTGATTAGTTGCTGCCCTGTGCTCAGGGAAACTGAGGTTTAGGAGGGAATATTTACATCTCTGGTGAAGCACTGTACTTGTGTGGCCCAGCACAGAGGGAAAGGGAGAGTGAAACATAATGGTGGTCCCCAAAGCGTCCTCCTGCATTGACTCTGGGGTGGATGGGGATACTCACAGATCCAGCTTTTCCTTTGATCCCATGTATTCAGTTTGACTCTACATGTTGATTACATTTTTAATTTTTTCTTTGCATTTTTTGCCCTTCTCTTTTAGACCAAGAGCGCACTGTAGCAGTGATGTTGGTAGTGTTGGGCACAGAGCAGTCAGGGCTGGGTTTGAACATGCTCTGGTCTCTCTCACCCCATTCCCACTCATGGACTATCCCTATGGATCAGTGAACTTGTTTATGCTCCTCTCAGCTTTGCATTTTATTCCTAGATGGGCTGGGGTGGCTTTTGGCTTCGTCTTAACTTAGAATTTTAGGGAATGCATCAGCAGAGTGAAGGTGATTGCAGTACATGGAGTGTGCTGTGAATAGCTGATCTGTGCTGGCACCTGCAGCAGGAATGTCCAGGAGCTTGCCTTTGAGGGTTGAGACTTTTATGAATAAAAAAAATATATATTAAAAATGGGTGGACGGAATCCTAGCTATGAACAGTGAAGACGAGGACTTAAGTGCCCTTGCAGCTTTGAACTGCTGGAAATTTCATATTTCATATTTTCAGAAATACAGTTTTTAGAGCTGGAACCACAGGCATGCTCTGCATTGATCCAGAGTGGTGTGGAATACCAGAGCCTGCAGCATTCACTCAGCAGAGCATCCCCCCCATGTCCTCCCCCTCAGTTCCTGCACAGCCCTGTGCATCCCCTGCCTGGCTCTGATCCCCTGCTCGCTCCTGTTCCTGCCTCGGGCACTTCCCTCTCTGCCAGTAAGTGCACCAGGCAGGGTGCAGGCTGCCTTTTGAAAAGAAATCCTGTGAATTAATGGGAACATATTGCTATTATTTCATATAATCACTTTATTTGTAAAGCACAGGCTGCAGAGGTACTCCCGCTGCTGAACCCAAAGCAGCAAATCTATCTATATATCCCAGTCTATACTACATTATGAACAGATGGGTGAAGAAAAAAAGCAATAAAAACAAATAATAAGAAAAGTTACAATGATAGCAATTTTAAAACACTCCTAGGGGGAAAAAAAAAGTTTCTCTATTTTTTTAAAGCAGTGTGAGATTGAATGAGCTGCACTGCAAGTGCATCCATCCTCTAAGTCCACATGTAAACATCTACTGGCAGAGGAAGAATTGCTTTCTTTCCAAGTGGCTGCCTTCTTGCCTTGTGCCTGTTACAGAAGCAATCATAAGAAACCTGGGTGAGATGTCTGGGGTTTGGAAGCATTTTGGGGTTTTCTTTGATTTTTTAAGAGTTCCTGGGGAGAGGTCATGGGGGTGAGAGGGAGGATGGTGCCTCCCTTGACAGCTGAGAAAACTCAATGGGAAATAGCAATCTTCTCAGAAGCATGTATTTATCCACATAACTTTCTCTGAACATTATTCTTCTGCCTCTGCTGCAGGAGGAAACTTCATTTATGAAGAATAGTAGAGAGAAACTACAATTAATCTCATAAAAAAGAGAAGATATTCAAATGTAGCCTTCACCCATTACACCAGTGAGCTAAAAGCAGAGGAAATTTAAAACATTTATATTGCTCTGTTTTTGAGGTCATAAAACACAAGCAAATGGTCTGGCACTGGATGCTAAATTTCTTAAGGAATTTACTTTAATTAATTAAACTAGTAAACCAATTAATGGATTTGCTTGTAAATTCTTAGAAAATGAATTCTGTGCCCAAAGAGTGTTTTAAATCTGCGAGGGAGGCTTTGTATTTCATACAGAGCTTGAATTCCCATTTCAGATGAATCCAACTCGGCACTGAGAGAGCTGGAGATACAAGTGATGCATTCATAATACTCGGACCTTCCTCCAAAACTGGCACTTCTCATCAGCTGAATCTGGGGGGGATTTGCAAAATAAAACCTGTGCTGCTGCCACAGCACCCAGCTCGTGTGCTTCTGCTCTGCTGTGACACCTCTGGCTTTACGTGGGCTGGGAATTTACATCCTTCCTGATGCCTCCAACTGGCTCCTGCATCTCCATCTCTTCCCTCTTTGATCTGGGCCAGGGGTACCTCAGGTGCACAGGAGGTATCAGGCAGCTCTGGTAAGCAGCAGATCAAAGCATGGGATTTGCTGAAAAACAGCCCAGCCAAATCAAAGATCTAAACAAAAGTTAATTCACTTTTCCACGTGAAAACCTTGTTTTGATTCCCTGCCTGGCTCAGGGATGGGAGGGGCATCCTCTGTACCTTGCACTCCTCACAATCCAAAGTGACCCAGACATGGAGAATTCGTAATCAAATGTATCCAGGCTCTTGAGAACATGAAATTGGAAGGAAGCAGGGTCCTTGGGGCTCTCAGCAGCTAAAGCCATGTTTTCCCCTCCCATGGCAATCTCCCACTTTGGGAGTTGGCATCCTTTGATTGAGGAGGGGGCTGCCAGCCATGCCTGACACCAGCCATGCTGTCCCACCTTGGCTCTGACAGGAAGCAGAGCTGCAAAGCAATTAGGTTTGAGGAGGAAAATGGCAGGGGAAAAAAATTAGCATTTGCACTGTGATGCTTTTGCTGTTTATTAATAAACAAGCTGCTTTCATGCCTCCGGGGGCAGGAGAGGCTTCAAGCATTCCTTATTTCTCTTGCATTTAGCTTTTTTTGGCTTGTTTTATATGTTACAGGAGATTTGTAGTGTCTTCCCACATGTTGAGTTTCCTTATTTTCTTGAGAGCATCCCTGGAATAATTCCTCTGGAGGTTTCAGCTGTGTGCTGCCAGGCTGATTTAAACACTTCAGGGACGCAGGGTGGATCAGTACTCATTGGGAAGGAGTTATGCTAATTAGGAGCAGGTCTGCTTCCTCCTACAGAAGTGGCATGACTTCAGGGATAAATGTTTTCATGGAGAGAAAACCCCTGTTCACCCCTTTCATGAGGAGAAAACCTCCTGCCACCCTGGGTGGTGTTGGTGACAGTGACCCTGATGTGGCCATCTCTGTTCTGTGCTGGCAGCACAGGCTCTTTCCAGGATGGCCAAACCTCTCATCTCCCCAGTGCCACATTTGTCACCAGGGAAGGCTCAAGGGGTCCTGCCTGGGGACACTGGGATGCAGGACTCAGGAATGCCATGTGCCAGACAGATGGCATGTCCTTGGTGACAGGCAGATCCGTGCCAAAGGAAGCTTCAGGGTGGCACTGCTCCTGTGTCAGGGAGGTGAATTAAAACCCTCTGGTATTAATAGATTTATTCTTCTTTCCCTTTAGGCCTCCAGCTCCTCTGGTGGGAAAATGCAGCTCCTGGAAACGGAGTTCTCGCGAACCATCCGGGAGCTGATCGAGCTGCACCTGCTGCGCCAGGACAGCATCCCAGCCTTCCTCAGCGCCCTCACCCTCGACCTCTTCAGCCGCCAGACCATCGCTTAGTGTCCCACTGCCAGCTGCCAGCCAGGGTTTGGCCCTCCTGGGCAGGACACTTGAGGTAGCAAGGAAAAATTCTCCTGTTCACCGCCCTTAATTTGTGGTATTGGGTTGCTTCTGTTTTGCAAGGAACTCCTTCTTCCCCCTTCTTTCATGCCGAGTCACAATCCCACCAAAAGCATAATTTTCGTCCTGTGGGAGGGCAAGTCTAGCTTCATCTCAGGGCTCTCCTGTGCCAGGATCCAGTCCCTGCCTTTGAACTGGGCCATGTGTTCATCACTACCCACATTCTCAGGATCTGTCTGGGAATACAGTGGGAACTGCTGCTTTGAGGAGCCCCAGCATCACCATTCACAGCTTTTCCCAAAAGGATTCCCTAAATCTGGGCCCTAGCAAAGAGACAAACCTGCATTAGGCTGGTGCTTCCTGCTGCATGGTTGTCCTCTTCTAATGGCAGCCAAGGGCTTGGTCCCTGAGGGCAGAGACCCAGGGAAAGTCTCTTGCTCTTGCAAATATCTCTTCACTCAGCAAGTTTGAAATTATTTTTAAGATATCAGTGGCCTGAGTCTGCCATCACTCAGCAGACAAGCACAAGCATAAATGGCCATTTGAAGCCCCTATACCTGTGTTGACACCTCTGTGGCTCGGTCACTGCCGTGCTTTGGGTTCCTTACTGAGTCTTTAGGGCTCTTGGTTATCTCAGGACTGTAGAAAGTGGAAAGGAGCAGTTTGGGCTCCATTGTGTTCAATGCTGGTGGCTTTAGCCTGCTGCTTGCCACCACCTTGTAGGTATCTGTTCTGGGAGGTCTGCTTCCTCCTCCCCTCTGTGGAGGGTGGAGCGTCCCCAGAAGTCTGACATTTTGTGTTATAATGGATGTAGCTCTTCTGTCACAACAATAAATTGTCACTGCCCAAACTGGGTGTTTGACTCTTATTTGGGATGCACTCTGTGCCTAGCTCTGCTCTCCCATGTAGAGGATAAGCACATCAATGGTCTGATGTGCTTTGCAAAGGGAGGACATCATTACCTCTGTTTTTTTCAGGCAAGTCTCATTCATAGATTTATAGAATCATCAATGGTTTGGGTTGGAAGGGATGTTAGAGATCATTTAGTCCCAACCCCAGCTGCCTTAAACCAAATCAGTTTGCTATAAACTTCTGTTTTCTGTATATTGATTTCCCCCTGATTTCAGCGGGAGCACACTCCCTAGGCTTGGAGAAAAGGTAGCAGTGAGCAGGCTAGAAAGTTAACTGAGATACTTGCAGTGACTGCAGGGCTGGCCAGGCTTGCTGGAGTCACCTGTTGATGTGTCTACAAGCATGGAAAACATCTGCTGTTGACCCCATCTGCTGTTGATCAGAGGTGGAGGGACAAACATGAGACCTGGGGAGGCTGCAGCCCCCATCTCCCCAACTCTCCTCTCTGCAGGGAAGCGCAGTAGCAAAAGTTTGTCATTTTCTCTTCTGCTTGAAGAAGTCCCGGTGGAAGATGAATTGCTGGGCATGCTGTGCCAGGGGAAGGCTGCCTGATTCATATGCACAGCGTGGCACGGAGAGTCGCCTTCCCCAGTCATGGGGAAAATGAATCATGACGTCAGCCGCATTCAGCTCCACCGCCAACACAATAGCAGATCCTGGCTGCCGCGGAAAATTTTTCTCCTGGCTCCTTGCAGGAGAAATGAAGTAATTAATAAGTTTACAATAAACCCTCTATCTTAGCAAAACACAGGTGAGGCGAGAAGCGATGCTGGAGAGCGACAAGGGAAAACACGTTCTGCCCGTTGGAAAGTTGCCTCCCGAGAGTGAGAGGATAATAAGTTGGGAGAGAACACACAGTAGGCATCCGAGACGCCTGCGGTGGGGAGGAGACATCAATTGCTGCTCTGCTCCCTGTTCTCCCAGCAAGACTGATTTGTTCAACTAAGTTTAATATGGCAGCATGGCTGGGAGAGGTGTGTGGTGAGGATGGGTGCTTGGCTGGGTGTGCTGGTGTGGTGCAGCAGCTGTCCATGGCTTGGGAGCTGCTGGGTGACACTCCTGCTTTGGTCAGCAGCATCCCTGCCCTGCTCATGGCAATATGCTGCTCTGCAGTGAGGGCTCACGTGAAACTGGGATTTTTGGGAAGCTTGACATCTCTAAGGCTCACACATGGAAGCGTGGGGGTTTTTCATGTGGAGGTATGACCATTGCAAAGCCACTTGGGCCACCTGTGGCCCATGGAGAAGAGGAGCTGAAACTCCCCAGTTTCTAGTTCCAACACTGAATTCAGGATGAAGCCACAAACCTGTGGCTGTACTTGACACCACGGCAGCTCCCATCTCTGTCATTATCCTGCTTGTCTGAGCCATGAGGGAGCTGCAAGGAATAACTGTGACACTGAATTTCCCTGTGATTGCTCCTTTCTTTATGAGCTACATGGGCTCAGCAGCCCATCAGAGGTGCTGCCACTGTGTTTACCAGCCCCTGCATCCCCCTCCATGAGTGCAGCCCCCTGGGACAGTGCAAAGAGATCCCACTTGTCACCGCCCCAGGTGGTGAGGGCACAAGTCCCACTGGTTTTGGCTCATCACTTGCAAAGCTCCAGCCCTGTTTGTGGAAAGTCCTTTTAGAAAATCTTGGGAGCTGGATAATAAATTTTCAGTTGGTTGGAGGGGAGAGGCGGGAGCGCTCACAAGTGTGTGTGCACTCGCTGGGTTTCCGTGCACACTAGCTGGGTTTATGTGCTGTAGGTTGTGAAATATGATTTATTGGTGCATGGCTGCAGGATTTTTTGTGTGTGTATGTGTGTGTCAGAGCACCGTCCTGTTTGCAGTGTTGCCTGAAGCTTCCCTTCACTCAAACTGCTCGTGAGTCCCTGCTCTGCTGCAAATCAGCCCTGTGCATCTGTGTGCATATACAAACACCAAACGAGCACGAAGCTGTTGGGGGAAGCAGCAGAGCTCTGGGCTAAGGCAGGTTTTGCCAGATTTGTGCCTCTCCTAAGGGCACGTCTCTGAATCTGGAGGTTTTTGCACCTGCTTTGTGTCTCCTGGCTCTTGGTGTCATCATGTGTTGCTCGCGTTGTCCTGGAAGTGTGCGATGCTGAGAAGGAACCAGGGAAACCCTTTTGGGGTGAGCCATGAGAAGTTTGGAGTTTGTGGATGTTAGTTTTGGATCTTCTCCATGTAACACTATAGGAGCAAGGGAAGGAGAAGGGGGAAGGGCACGGGAGCCATGTTGGAGGTGGGTGCTTAGAGAGTGAAGGGCAGGAGCAGAGCAGGGACGGATGGAAGAAACAGAGCGTGGATAGAAGGAGAAGCCACCTCCATTCCTGAACAGCTGCAGTGCCAGACGTGCTCTCAGTTCTCCATTGCTCCCTCTCCCTCCAAACAAACACTGAGCAGTACCTTTACATTTCCCAGCCCAGCAGTGGGCTCAGAGGCAGCTAAGAGTGGTGTGAGCTGGGCTGATGGGCAGAATTGTCAAAATAAACCCCAGGGGGTGATAGGCAAGAGCCTTCCTCAGACATCACCAAGCTGATGCCAGACCCCTGCTGCTCGGGGTGTGAGAGCGCACAGCCAGGGCAGGATTGGTTCTGTTGGAGCTTTTAGCTGTTCAGAGACTTTGGGAAAACAATGGTGGTGTCTGATGCCAGGTGTCTGTAGCTAAGGACAGGAGCTGGGGAGGATGGAACAGGCTCTCTGTGCTGGTGTGAATCACATTCCTGCTGCCTGCTGTGACAGCAGATTCAGATTCAATAGCAGCGTTGCTAAAACTTGCATGATATTTAAAAGCTACAAAATGCACCCACTCTGATCAGGGAAGGGATATTAAATAAATAAATAAATAAATAAAAAATCAGCAAAGCTCTTTCACGAAATCTTTTTTAAATATTAAAATCTCATCCTTCCCAACAGGAAAGCTTTTTTCAGGCTAAGAGGAAAGACTGAACGGCATCTGATGATATCGCATTGACACAAGTGTCTAGAAAAATAGGGTAGGAATGTATGATCTGTTCTGAAAAAGGAACCATAGCTAATACGAAATATGCTGATGCTACTTTTAATTTCATGACTCAGGTTTGCTGCAAAATTGATGGAAATCTGTGTTGGAGCTTGGTTACATTAAAACAGTTCTTGGCTGCTTGGGGGTTTTCCAGTTCTTGTTTCTCTTTCGGGGGATTATTATTGTAAAATCTTTTGCAGCTCTGGGGGTTTGCAGATGTTATTGGAAAAGACAGGGGAACGGTCTTTTATCCAAAAGAAAGAGGGATTTTTGCTCCAGAAAGATCACTGGCCAAAGCCCAGCCCTGGACAGGCCATCCCAACATCCCTCCTGTTCCTTCCACCCACAGTGTCCATGTCTCCAGCCTTCCTTCTGTGCATGTTTTCCCTCAGAGCAAGTACAAAGAACAAAACAGAAGGAAAATGCACTTTAAAGAAAATGCTACCATGTAATTTAAGGAGCACAAAGGCAGCTTCTTGCTGCTGGAGGTCTCAGAAGCAGCCCATGTCTTTGGTCTCCACCCAAACCTCATTCCTCCACCAAAGCATATTGCCTTGGGTTGTGTCAGTTTTCTTCTGCTTCCCCAACATGGGCTCAAGCCTCTACCAACCCCTTCATCTTCCCTGTGCTGTTTCCTGGGCTCCAGTGCTGATGAGTTTATTATGGTTGCTAATTTTACCTGATGCTGCTTCCTTCTCTTCATGACAAGTTATGTTTTTTTGAACTCTCCAGCTGATTGATTGAGCTCTCTTTAATATTCTGTGTTTCACTTTGAATTCTCTTTGTTGACTGTTGCTTGTTGTTGTTCTGGTTTATTTTTTCTTTAATCCTCCCACTGTCTCTTTTCCCTTTCTGGTCCTTCTAATGCTTTTTCAGCCTGGAGCAAAGCCAGAGACCATCGAGAGGTCATTGAAACACAGACTGCTGTAGGATTTAAATAAGGACTGGATAATTTTATGACCATTAACAAGGCTCACTGCTATGCAAACCAAAGTAATAAGGGCAATCATATCTCATGGTTCGGGGAGCAAGATGATTGCCTGCAGGGACTGAGAAGGTAATTCTGCATCCCTGACTCCCCCCAAAATATGATATAGTTGACAAGATGCACCAGGCAGGTCAAAGGGCTTGGCTGGAGGGTGAGAGCATTTCCCTTGTCATCTCTGTTGTCTCACTCCACTGATGTGATCAGAAACTTCTGGTATCAGCGTGGTGGGAAATGTTCTCCAGGCAGATGAAAGGCTCTGAAGGTTGGCAGATGAACCTTTCCTCTTAAGGAGCATCTGATGAGTGACATTTGTGCTGTATGATGGCAGATCCTTCACTTTGCTGGTAGTGACTGCTTCATCTGCCAGGCTGCTCCATGACCACTGCCCAGCAGTGGCCTTCCTCAAAGAAACACAGACCATGGATGTCACTTGGGTCCTTCATTTTGGAGATGCCTCCCACTCCCCACTGACTGTTCACAACGGGGTGATAGCCAGTCACACTGTCCTTCCTTCATCTTAATCTGCAGCGTGGCTCTGCTGGCTCCTCTGTGTGCCTATGTCTTTCCTCAACTCCTTTTAGGCTCTCCTAGCTCCTCCATGTGTTCCTGTGCCTTTCCTCAGCTCCTTTTGGGCTCTCCTGGCTCCCCTGTGTGCCTGTGCCTTTCCTCAGCTCCTTTTGGGAGTCACGCTCAGCCCCTGGGTGTGTATGTGATGGGCTCCTGCTCCACTGCCACTGTTGCAAGGCAAAGTCACCCATGAGTGGTGTGCTCTGAAGTGACAGCTCCTCTTGCTGTGAGTCCTGGCAGGGGAAGGAACAGCCCTGGAGAGGAGGTGATGGTGAGGAATGAACCAAATCCACGGGGAGCCATGCTGCTTGTCGTGGCACTGAGATGAGGAGTGAGAAAAGTTCCCAGATTTTCACCAATCCCCTGGGTGGGTCTGTCCTGCCAGTGTTGGATGTTTTTGGGTAAGTCTGAAGGTAATGCCAACAGTCTGGCTCAGTGATGGAGTGTCTGCACTGGTATCCTGGGCACTGAGCCCTGATCTCCTGTGGGCAGAGCATCCCCTGTGTGATGTGTGCCACCCCAGCCATGGGGGTCCTCACCTGAGCCCACCAGGCTGTGCTGCTGTCCCGAGGTGAGGACTACAGCTCTGGTAAGGCAGAAATTAACTTTGCAAACTCACTGGAAAGCACCAAGTGCAGAATACATGCTGGGTATTCTAAGTTCTAAGGACTGATTTTAAGAGATCACTGTGGTGGTAATACATAATTAGCAGTCCATAGCATTGCTGGTTTTTTTAAGTTACATGCAGGCAAAGCCTGGAGGCATGGGATGGTTGATGGGCGAGTTGAGAGCCACCAGCACTGACTGCCCAGTGCTGATGGGCACTGACTGCCCAGGGAGGTTTGGGTGGGGTGGTCTGAGCTGGTTTGGGAACATAATTAGCAGTCCATAGCATTGCTGGTTTTTTTAAGTTATATGCAGGCAAAGCCTGGAGGCACGGGATGGTTGATGGGCGAGTTGACACTGCCCAGCTCTGATGGGTGACCACAAGGGAGGTTTGGGTGTCATGGTCTGAGCTGGCTTAGATGGCATCTCCCAACATGTGCAGGCCATGGGCATGAGCAGTAGGAGGTCACATCCTGGTCATGGTTTGCTCCCCAGTATGGCTGTGGAGCAGCAGTTTATAGATGTCTCTGTGGAGTCTTGTCATGTCTCTTCCCTGGTGGCTTTGCCAGTGCAAAGAGAGTTGTCAGCAAACCTCCCCTCTGCACTCCACACACAGAGAAAGTGCTCAGGGAAGATGGAAATCTCACCTGCACAGGATGCTCAGCTCTGGCAGATAAGGTGGTTCTACAGGTTACTTTGAAACTCCAACCTCAAGCATGTTCCAAGCCCACAACACCAACAGGACTCCTCCAGCCTGGCTGCACCTCCTCTTCCTTGCTTCTGTCCTTAACAGAAGGAGGAGAATGGCTCATGGGACTGAAGCAGGTTGTTCCCAAGGTAAGGAAAGCTCCAGGCCCCCCAAAAGCCACAGCCTCCTCACACACACCCTGTTTATATCACTGCCATTTCCTGGCTTCACAGTTAACTCGGGACAGTCCTCAGGTCCTGTAACCAGTGTTAAATGTAATGAATGATCTTGTCCTCCTTGTTTGTCTCCTCTTTAGTGTAACACTGTAATTAGCTTAATTACCAACAGATTCTTTTTTTTTTTGTAACTTAAAATGGAAATTAAATTTTGCACCAGGTTTTACAGGCTGTTAACGGGAATCGAATAATCAAGCCTGACTCCAAGTCCTTGAAAATGAGTATTAAAAAAGGTCTGAATTTGCATATTCATGTTTTTAATAGGGTTCAGAAGGTATATTTGCAACTGATGAAAAGGATTAATTAAGCTTAATTTGCATAGGAAGAACAGTTTAACCCCTTGCATCCTAACAAGGCAGAGACTGACAATTTGAATTCCATGGTTTGATGCTGGAGAGACACACAGGCTGAGAGCAGTGCCCTGCAAAGCACCTTCCTTTCCACTCCAGAAGTATAGAACTAGGAGAATACAGGATCCCAGCACCATCCTGACACAGTTGTGCCCACAGCCACCTCCAGGTTTGGTCTCCATCTCTCTTCCATGGTGGTTTGTGACCTGGGTCTTCCACAGCAATGCCACCACATCAGGCTTTGAGCTAAACATGCTGTTCCTTCTGCTGTGAGCTGGACTGGGCAGCTCTGACAGAGATTAAAGAAATCATTTCAGTGCAGCCAGCTTGGTCCCCTGAGCTGTTCACAGCTGGGCTGCCTGTAGCCAGCACAGGGTGTGGCACCATGGCTGGTAGGAACACCAAAACCTTCAACTCCTAATCTCATTTCCAATTTCCCTTTTTCTCGGTGAGATTGATTCCACTCAGGGGTTAGAGGCTCTGTGGGAATGTCAGACCAGGGTGAGACTTGGTGAGTCCTGTCCTGCTCCCAGCCACCAGCCTGTGACTGGTCAGCTGGTGACAGCATCCCATCTCTGCAGCTTCAGAGAAAGGGTCATTGTCTGCACCCTAACTCCCAGCTGGCACCTCTGGCATGGAGAAATCAGCAGGGTCTTACACAGCTCTGTCCAGTTGTAAGAAAAATATAAGCCCTGCCCATGTCCATGGTGGGGGGGTTGGAACTAGATTATATTTGAGGTTCCTTGCAACCCAAACCTTTCTGTGGTTCTATATAACCCTCCCAAATCAATCTCTTCTCAGACTGGAAAGCAGAGCGGGAACGTTACGCTTCCCGGGGCCCTACAAAGAACAGAGCACAGCTTTGAGTCAGTGCCTGAACATTGCTAAAAAGTGGCAAAAAAATAAATAAATCAGGCATTCATTTTGCTTCAGCAGGTGGTGTGCTGCGTTCCCCTCGTAACGCTTTGGTGGCGTGTGTTGCTAATTATTTTTGGGGTGGAATTTGCTGCGCGCAGCGCGCGGGGTTCATTAGACAGAGATGGCTTTGAAGTGGCGCTCGGAATTAATGCTGGCATATGTAAATGTTTCTTGTGCCACAAAAAGCTGGCTATAAATGATGCGTGAGGTCCAGTGAGAGAGATGCTTGCTTTGTTTACACACACCCATCGGGCCTCGTTATGCCAGGAGCAGGCAGAGGAGGATTGGCAGAGCCTCCACAGACACCGTGTAGCTGCTGCCCGCCGGTACGTGAGCGTTTCAGAGAAGTGAAACTCCTTAACAAGGAGTATTTAGCGCACCACATCCCAAACTTCCTCCTGTCAGAAAGGTGTTTAAGCAACCCATCAAGGCTGCTGCTGTCTCAGTGCTTTCCCCAGGTCCCCCAGATGATGAGGAGGACACATCCTGCACTGTAAATCATCGAGGTCCTGACCCAAATTCCTCCCTCAAGCAAAATTTGCCTCGGGGAGAGGCACTTAGGGATAACACTGGGGTGAGGAGTCCCTGCTCGCCTCCTCCTGCTCTCACCTGCCTCATCCTCTCAGCACAGAGTCCACAGAGCTGTGCTCACAGCAGAGTTGGGGAATGTTTCATTTAAGAGGAACAAAACTTAAAGAAAGAGAAACAAAGCACAAAGCCCATGAGCACAGCTGAGAGAGCAGGAGGAAGTGCCTGGAGCAAAAAGCCAGAGGAATGTAAGATCCCTGAACCCCTGTCTCCACCAAAGGCTTTTGATGATGGCCCTTCTGCTGCTGGACATGTCCAAGAAAAGCCAAGTTCAGCCCTATGCCCTGGGGGGATGTATTTTTTCCCCAAGAAATGCTTTCAGAGTTGAATTCTTGTGCATCTCTTCTGTAAAACAGTACCCCTCTTGGATCACCCAAGAATGAGGTGGAAAAGTAGCTGGGACTGGGATTGGGCAGGTCATGGATGAACCACTGCCTTCTCCTGGCTGCTGTCCCAGCAGCTCAGGGTGAGCTGCAGACCTTGCACAGTCCAGTGGGACCCTATGGAGAAATCCCTCTGGCATGGGTCTGGGACAGCTGGAGCAGGGTCTCAGAGACCTGTGTCCCAGCAAAGCAGGGTCTGGAGCACCAAAGCCAGGGGGCAGCTGAGCCTCTGTGCAGCTCTGTTTCTCTGGAGGGATGAAGCTTGTGTTGTAGTGGGTGTCTAAGCTGATAAGGCCAGAAACCACCACAAAGTGGATGGCAAAACCATTGGCTTGTTTTGAGTGAGCAGCTGTACCTGGGGCACAATGTGGAGCCTTTGGCAGTCCCTGACATGCAGTGGGTTTGTTGTTCACCCATTCTGGGACTGAATGTGTGTCAGGCTGAATGGCTTCATCCTGACAAGCATTTCCTCTTCTTGGCTGCTTCCCTTTAAGCCTGACCAGGAGCAGCCCCCAGACCCCTGGCCACCCCCAGAGAGCTGTGGGGGTGTGTGTGGGGCAGCTGCTCAGCAACTTCTCTGCTCCTCTGGTGCTGCTGCCAAGAAAAGAGGCTGGAAATCACCAAGGTGCAAGTGTGTCATGTTTTCCCTGACGAGTTTACGAAATCGCTTGCTCATCAAACACAAAAGGAACAGTTTGCTTCTTTAGTAAAACAAATATAAAATACTTTCCTCTTCATCACTGTCCAAAAGGCTGCCTGGTTCCCTCAGCCTCTGTGCTTGCCAAGGCCACAGGACTTCAGAGGTGGGGTCTCTCTGAGCCCAGACTCCCACCTCATCCACCCACGGACAAGTGCCCTGCAGATTCCATACCCCTGCTCATGTGGGTGTGGGCACAGGGGCAGTTCCTGGGCAGCACACTCCAGGTGCTGGAGCTGTTGGAAGCCTGGCCCCCATCCATGGCATGCTCCCCAGCCAGCCCTCCAGACAAACTCCCTGTCACAGGTCTGCTCTGGACAAACTCAAGGTGAGGAAGGAAGGAGGTGACCATGAAGCTGTGACCAAGCACTGAGAGGATTTTGTATTTTCTACTTCCAACTGTTTATTTACCAACATGCTGGAGAGCAGCAATCACTTCCTCATGCCTTATTGAGAAGCTCAGCTGTGAAATAACTAAATGAACCGTCCCATTTTATTAGCCTTTGGATGAGCAGAGGAGCAATGAGTTAATGGCTGACCAGTTTTTGAAGATGCCAAGCACATTACAAGTGCTAAGTATTTTTTTTTTTCTGCAATGCTTTATTTTTCCCTCTGAATACTCATTTTAAATAACCCTTTCAATTACATTATCTGGTTTCATGCATTCTGCTCAGATTAAACGTAGTGCCACTTACAATTCACCCACCTCAGTGGCTTCCAGGTCTCTGCAAGTCTCATCCTAACCTTTGCCTCTCAAGCTTGGGTAGAAACAGCCTTTGTTCTGGGTCCAGAATCTGCCCCACATCACTGCATCCACATCACTTTCTGTTGGGCATTGCAACCTCTGGTTCCTGGCTCTTTCATGCTGTTTTTCCTTCTTAATAAGAGAACATCTTGCATCCTTTCCATTTCCTTCCAGCTAAATTAGCTCCCTGGATAATCTAATCTCCTCCCACTTGCTGGCATCTTGTGATGTTTTGGTTTATTCTTCTTCTTTGTGAGGGCTTTGTGCTGTGCTCCCAGCAAATCTCTCCCATCAGACCTGGATCTCCACCCGTGCACAGCTGTGGCTTTGCAGAAAGGTGGGACAGGCTCAGCCTTCACACCAGCAGGAGAATCCATCTCCTGGCAGCTTCAGAGATGGATGGACCAATCCTTCACAGCCACAGGTGGGCTCTTCTGGGTGTGCTGTTCTCCAAAGCCACCCTGGGCCAGGGACTTCTCAGTCACCTCAGCCAGAAGAGCCTCACAACTCTATCCAAAAGTGTTTCATCATCTCAGGTGGTTTCTGGAGCTCCCAGCTCTGCTCCAGCACCTCCATCTCAGCTTCTCCACCCCTGACAGCTGTGCTGGGACATGTCTGATCTTCAGGACCCAAGTGTGAGGTAGGGGGAGAT
This sequence comes from Passer montanus, assembly GCF_014805655.1. Lineage (NCBI taxonomy): Eukaryota > Metazoa > Chordata > Aves > Passeriformes > Passeridae > Passer > Passer montanus. The sequence continues at coordinate 4,896,649 of NW_024373256.1, forward strand.
GAGAAGCCAGCCCACCCCTCATCCCACTCTGAGCTCTGCCAGGGAAATAGGTTTGGAGGGGCCACAGCAGCACCTGCCCTCCCCAGGCTCCTGCCACACCCTCCCCAGAGCCCTGGTGTCTGCACTGCTCTTTTAGGAGCTGTGGCACCCTGCAAGGCTGGAGGTAGCTGTGGAGCAGCTCAGGGCTTGTCAGCTGTCAGCTCATGAAGGGTTTGTCATTCTTGGGACTGCTGTGCTTCTGCCTGGGATTTCCCAGGCAGAGACTGTATGTGTGCAGCCTTGGTGGTGGGTGGGAGTGTTGTTACAGGCAGAATGATCTGAGGATATAAGTGAGACAAAGTTTGAATGGAGAGGTGATAAATTGCAGCACCTGAGATGGCTGGGGAAAAAACCCAAAGCACAGCTGGGTTTGGGCTCACAAGTTCTTTGTCAGCCTAGGCTGAGCTGGACACATGAGGGATGGTCCAGCTGGATGGTGGCAGATGGTTTGTGCCCATGGCCACTTTTCCAGGGGGTTATTGGCTCTGCCAGCCCCTTGGAGCTACTCCCAAGAGCTGCTCTGCTGCCACTCTTCCAATCTAACTGCAACACAAATCCCAGGTGGGGCAGGAGGGCACTTTTGGGACACGAAGACTTTAAGCTCCAGCTTCAGGGAATGGAAACCTTTGTGTCTAGGCTCCAAATGTGGTGGAACAAGATTAATTAATTTAGCTGCATCACATGAAGAGTGCCAGTGTTTACTTGTGAGACCACAGAGGAGCTTTTGCAGTACCCAGAGAGGCCTCCTGCGTCTGGATGGGCTGGGAGCTCTTGATTGAAAGGCAGGAGATGCCCAAGGAGAGCTCTGCTGCATAAAAGCAAAGCTGAGAGGAACTGATTCAAGAGGCCCCCAGCAGAGACAAGCTGCAGGCACCACACACAAACTGAGGCATTCCATGACATTTCTGCAGTCCAGGTGAGGCCAGCCAGGGGCTTCTGCAAGGATGGAGGAGCCTGTCAAGGCTGGATGCTGTGGTGGGATGAGCCAGACTGGAGGGCTACTAGGAAAGCAAATGAGGTGGGAGGAAATGTGGATGTTGTGTGTGGGGCTGATTGCTTCCTTTCACAGCTGAAAACACTGAGGAATATGATAGACCCAGAGCAGATCCCAGGAGATGAGCAAGACAATGCAGGGGACAACACTCTCAGATCTTAATGGATGAGACGGGCCAGGAGAGAAGAGCTCATTAGGAAAGGGCACTGCATGGTGAAGGGAGGACAGGATGTAAGCCGTGTGAAAGCTGATAAAAGACAGAAATGGAAATCTTTTCGTCCCAAAGAAAGCAAGGATGGAGTGCATTAATGAGCTCTTTAATGGCAAGGCAAGTAAAGGTGAGCAGCAAATGGCTATTGCCAGACAGCTGAGCTGAGTGTGAAAAAACAGGTGTTGGTGGGATGTGAGAAGAGATCGAGCTCGTACAGGAACAACAGCACAACCCTGTGATTAACATTCCCACTGAATTATTGAAAAGGCACACACACAAACTTGGAGACTTGGCAGCTCCTCTGGTTACTCTGCAGGGACAGGGAGGTTGCAGGGGGATGGATATAGGCATGTTCACATCCAATTTGAACCAACAGAAAGGGCAGCAAAACTAAAGTAAAAACTGACATTCTGCTTGGCTACTCCCCAGGTGATGAAAATCCACATCCCTAGTACTTCTGTGACATTTTATCCCTTGCACAGAAGAAACTGAGTCCAGAAAATTGGCTTCACTCTGGATCAAATGGTTTCCCTCCATTAAGTTCTGGACAGGGGTGGGGGAAAATGGGAAATGAACAAAACTCTCAAGGCAGCATTTGTACAATCTCTACCACCCTTCTGGTGGTGCTGGTGAGCTGGCTGAGAGGGGTAAAACAGAAGCTGTGACACAGAGGAGATGATACAAAAAAATTGGAGCCTAAGTAAATTCGGGTGAAGTCAAAGTCACTGCTCCAAGCCAAGGAGTTGGGCTGGTTTCTCCAGCAGCACTGGCCATGCTTACCAGCACCTTCACCATCTTCACTGCCTTGGGCACTGCTGGTATTGGAGGTTGGAGGTGAAGGAAATGAAATGTGCTATATTCCTCTCTCTGGAGAACAATCTAATCTCAGAACACTTACCCAGAAAAACTGCCCCAGGCCCATGGTGGAATGCCTATGGTGAGGAAAATGGGAGAGAGGAGCTGGAGGAGAGGCTGGGGCACCTCTGAAGTCCACACCTGCCTGGCCATGGCAGTGCTGCAGCCACGCTACAAGACCTGTGCATTTAAGGTATGATCAGTGCTTTTCCCAAATAAACCCTTCATCCTCTCAATTCCATCCCCTCCCCTCTCTGCTCTGTCCCCATCCTGTGTCCGTGTGCATCCATGTGCACACAGCTCCAGGCTTTGGTGGGTGGCACTGTCCCCAAAGGCACTGCAGAGGAGAGGGACACGGTGTGCACCCTGGGGTTGCTGAAGCCAAGGTGAGCAGGTCCAAAAAGATCAGCAGGGCACTGCTGCACCCGTGCTGGGTGGTGCTGTTCATCCTCCCCCTGACGAGCACTCACAGATGCAAATAGATTCTGACTTGGGCTCCCAAATTCCTGCTCTGCCGGCTGTGCTATAAATATCCCAACGCAGTGCTGGCTTCAATCACCTTCATCGATCCGAGCTCCTGGATCTGCTCCAGCCACGCCGCAGCACATCCATTGCATGCGTCCCATCCCGTCCCATCCCATCCCATCCCATTCATCCCATCCCATCCCATCCCGTCCCATCCCATCCCATCCCCTCCCCTCCCATCCCTCTGCTGCCTCCTCTCCTCGCCCAAGGCATTTGTCCTCACACCCTGCCCGCCCCCTCTCCTGCCGGCAGGTGATTTTATTGCTCCACAGCCCGGGGGCATGCGGCTCCCGATCCCTGCAGAGCCAGGTCCGGCACCGGGATGAGTTCGGGGCTCTCGGTTAGCCAAGACCCAGCCCTGATTCTGGGAAGGGCTGACCTCAAAAATGGGCAGGGGGAGTTGGCTGAGGTTGCTGGGATCGAGGGAACAGGCAGGAGCTGGCTGGGCTGCTGGAGCCCAGGGCTCTGCTCTGCCTCTCCTGCCGGCCTGGGCATCACCCAAGTGTTGGTGCATGGGCAGATCCATAAGCATCCATGGGGCTGGGATGCATCACTGCCAGGGATGGCTCCCTGGCAGCTCTAGGAAAGGTGTCAGCTCCCAGGAAGCACTGCAGGTCACTGCAGGCCTGATTTGGGCAGAGACAATGAGGCCTGGCTGTGGTGTGGTCAGGGTGGTGCATGGGAGCCCCTTCCCTTGTTAGGGCCCCCTGCACCCACACAGACCCCTCCCATGGGATCTGCACCTGCTTTCATGGCAAACTCAGCTGAAGCCACCAGGAGGCTCAAATGCTGGGCAGGGAGGGGGCAGTTCACACCTCCAACACCCCCCACCCACTCTGAAGAAGGAGGCAGCCCCCAGCTCCCCTCTCGAGTGCTGTGCTGCACCAGGGAGGGAGCTGGGCAGGCACTGCCTGCCTCCACTGCACCCTGTGCTGCTCCACGTTCTGTCTGTGAGCGTGGCCCTTCCCACAGGCCATGCTTTGGAACAGATGGACACACCCCGTGTGCACACCAGGGCTGGCAGGTGCCCTCAGGAATCCTGGGCTTAAATGGTGCATGTCTATATAATGGGATGTTTCTGTCCTAATTTACAGGGTTTTAAATAATATCCAGGCTCTGGATGCCACACAGGCCTTGTAACACATGGCAGGGTCCTTTGCTGCCTCTGGGCCAGAGTGAGGACTGAGCCATGGGTAGTGTGGGCTTGGATTTACTCTCCAGCTAGAACTGCCCTTGCTGAGGAAGGATCAGAGAAAGGATTTTTAGTGCTGCCTTGGTTTTGCCCTTGAAGACAGGTTGTTGAGACAACAGCAGTTTTGTGGACACAGAAAGGGCATCAGCAGAATGCATTTCCACATGGCCCCAGGTCTATGGCTGTACTGCAGGGAACTGTGATTTTTTTTTTCCCCCTAGCCTCCCCTCCTCTTCACTCCAACATGCCTTTCTTGTGCCCTCTCCTTTCTGCTTGGTGGGGGCCCATTCTTTTGGAAGAGTTTAGGGCAGCCTATCTGTACCAGGTATCACTTCTCTTTGCAGAGGCAGCTTGGGAGCTTTGGTGATTGAACAGGAGACAAAACAGAGAACAAAAACAGCCAGCATGTCACAGGTGATGAAATCCCTGCTCTGTCCCCAGAGGGGTCTGTAAAGCAGCTGCCTTGGAGGGATGGAAATGCTGTGGACAGAGCTCTCCAGGCCCTGTGCAGAGCCAGCCCTGGAGCTCATCCATGGGGTGGTGGCCCTGGGGACAGTGGAATCTCTTCCCTTTTCTTGTCTGGCTTTTCTCACAGCTCATCTTATGGCATATCCTGCCAAGGGATGTGGACAATGGCTGCCAGGACTGCACCTTGTTTTGGAGGGAGGGCAAGGGGCTGGAAGGTGCTCAGCAGCTCAGGAGCCATCTGGAGACATGTGGTGAGGCCCCACCAACAACGGGGTACTGGGTGATGACTTAGAGATGCCTTGGAGATAGAGAGGCCTAGACTTCTTCTAATTCTCCTTTCTTCCAGTTGCAGACCGTTTGCATGTGGGAAGTGTTTAATTTAGAAAGGCCAGTACTGCTGTATCACATTCCTGTCAGTCTCTGTTGGTTTATCACCAGTGAAATCCAGGTGTGAAAACAGAATCAGGCTTTGATTTCATCTGCCCCTGCTGTTTTACACCACTAACAGCTTTGCATTTCGATAGCAGCTTTTATTCTAGGAGCTCAATGGGCTTCACAGACAGCCAATTAATTAATTGAGCCTCCCCAGCCAGCCTGTGCCCTCAATGCCACAAGGAAGCATTTGCAGAGGAGGAAACAGAGGCAGAGAAGCAAAATTATTGGCCCCAGCTAAAGAGCTGAGCTGGCTGCTGCCTCCAGAGCGAGGCCTCACACTGCACTGGGGGGGCCATTGCTCCCAGTTCTGTGGAGATGGTCCTGGTGTTTCCAAACTGGTGTGGGAATGGTCTCAATGCAGAGATCCTTTGGGTGTCTATCAGTGACTGTCAGCCCTGGAGCATCTGAGCCCAAAGTAACTCATGAGCTGCCATCACTTTGGACCACCCCAGCCTCCTGATAAGGAATCCTGTGAGACCATGAAACAGTGTCAGGAGGCCCCACTGCTGTTTCCATCATCCATCCTTGCTGACCAACTCTTTTTTCTCCAGGTTGTGACTTTGAGCAACAGGATTTAGTGAGTGGCATTCCTGCCCATGGCTGGGGAGTTGGAATGAAATGATGATGACTTTTTATTTTATAATCCTAGATTATTTTTAAGGTCCCTTCCCACCCAAACCATTCTGTGGTCCTATGAGGAGGCACTCAGGGTTTGCAAGGAAAGGCTGTTTCAGCTGAAAGGTTTGCTTTGGTCCAGGTGCTGAGATCTGGGGATGAACCTGCCATGAAGGCACTAAACAAGAGAGGGGTGACCCTCAGCTCCCCCTCCAGTTCTGTTCACTGCCTGCTGAGCAAGACACAGCCCTGGGGAGCTGCGTGCTGTGGGCAGGGTCTGGGGACCTGGAGGAGGTGGAGGAAGAGTGAATGCATTCCTGGAGAAATTACCTGCCTTTTATTATGAAATCCTGCTAATGGTTTGTTGTCTACACAAATAACCACGGGGAATGAACTCGTGCGCTTCCCAGCCTGCTCTGTGTCTTCCTGGCTCAGCTCCTTTCTGAACAAACATAACCTTTTGCAAGAATACCTGTCAAAATCGCTCTGAAATATTGAAATAACAGGATGGGATATGGTTTGCTCCTGGGCCCTAGTGCTCATCCATCAGGACTTAGGATGCCCATCCAAACCGACTTGTGAGCAGGATGCAAGGGAAAAAAACTGCAGCAGGGCCTCAGAGGGCTGCATTTGGGGAGCTTAGCACCTCACCTCACTGTGCTGGCCTCCTGGGCTCCCACACACCCACCTGGGAGCAGGGCAGCTCTCAGACCCTCATGAAGCCCTCACTTTTTGTTGGTCATGGGTGGGTGAGACATAGGGGCCTGTGACTCAGCTGGAGCTGATCAGGACAAAATCCTGTCCTTTGGCCACCAGTGTGGCCTGGAAGTGCCCTCATGGCCCCAACACCTCCCTTCTCACCTCATGTGAGTATTTTAGAGATGGGGCAAAAAGCTGTGGAGTCTTGGAACAGTGCTGGACAGCAATGGTTGAGGGGGTGGCTGCTTGGGTGGACCCATTGACAAAGAGCCATCCCCTTCCCCTCCAGTCCCAGAGTGCCAGGGGCTGGCCAGGGGCTCCCCAGGGTGTCTCAGTATGGGCAGGCTGTAAATGCTGAATCACCTCAAAAGCAAAATCTCCCCTCCATTCTCTCCTCCACAGAGCAGCAAGAGGCTTTGTGCCCTAACCCATCACTGGGTTCCCCATCCTGAAAGTGGGGGGATAATCCACCCCTCAGTGGCTGGTCCCCAGGGCCACCACTGCCCAGACACATTTGTTTAGGGGCAGAGACCAGTACCTTCTGATGTGCAGGAGAAACCCCACTGCATGGTGCCACCTGCTCAGCCAAGAGCCCTTCACTCCTCATCCCCTTCCCAGTTCCTGGTCATGATGGTCTCCCAACTGGAATAAGGTGAGGGATTCTATTTTCTTGGGTACGAGCCTTTTTTCTTCAATGCACTTGGAAGTGATGAGAACTTGGACACAGACAATTGGTGGAAGAAATCAAAACAAAACACTTAGAAATCCAAACACTCCCCCCTCCAAAAGATGTCCCATCAACCAACCAACCAACAAAAAAGTCCTTCAAATAAAACTCCATCTCTTTCTCTAAAATCCATGATTAAAACCTGGTACAAACAGGTGAATATAGAGATATATATATATTTTTTTTTTTTTTTAGTAGATGTAGTATTGTTTTTTTTCTCCTCTCTCTCTCTCATTATACAGCAAACATTGCAAATATAGAAATTTTCTCTGTACAATTAACGACTTCGGTTTACAATGCAATGTGTGGTAAAACCTCTTAGTGAGTGAAAATGTGAACGGGCCTTCAACCGGGTAAAAGTCTAAACTGGAAGACTCCGTTTGCAAAAACAGCCCAAAAGATGGAGCTCCTTCTGGTCTCTTTTTGGTTTTTGTTGCTGTTTTTGTCGCTGTTGATTTTGGAAGGGAAGGAAGGAAGAACACAAACTGTTCACAAAGAATCCACAAAATCACGGAATAGGGACTCATGCAATGCAATATTGGAAAACGCCAGACCTCAGCTCTCTGCCCGCTCTTTCATTTTCATTTTATATTCAATTTTTTCTTTTTTCTTATATTTTTTTAAAAAATCAAAATGAAACAAAACTTTTTATTCCCCCACTCCACAGTTTGTTTGTTTGCAAAGTTTATGTTCAAATTTGGTGCATGTCTCACCAACGTGAGGACATTTTAATATCTCACTGTATATATTATATAGAATATTTATAGATTTTTCATTATTTGTTCTCTCTTTTAATTTTTTTTATTGATTCCCTTTTTTTTTTTTTTAATTTTATTTTGTTTCAAAGACAGTCTGAATAAAAATAGCTGCTGCGGATTTCTTTTGGTCCAGTTAGTGTGTTAAGTCACGAGTTGTGTGAGGACTCAGGACTTTTGCTGGGCAGAGACGCCCTTCCAGTAGTCTAAGATGTCGTGAAGATCCTCGTCTTTGGCAAACTGGACCTTTTTGCGTAGGGCATGGCCGGCTGCCATGTACTCCTCCTCGTCTTTGTGCCGCTTGCGGTTGAGTTTGAAGCGCTCCCAGATGCTGTGCGATGGTTTGCAGGTGTACTCTGGGCTGGAGGTGTAGCTCAGGTTGTGATACTGAGGCGAGAGCTGGGAGTAGGCCAGGTCTCTGGGGCGAGGCCGGGTCAGCGGCTCCAGGATGGAGGGCTTCCTGCCGCCCATGCTGTCGTGCTGCTCCCCTGGGTGCGAGCTGGGGTACGAGTGCCGGTGTTCGCTGTACTGGCGGATCTTCTCCGCCTCTGCCCGCAGGATGGCCGCGGCCGGTGTCACAGTGAGGATGGTGTCGGTGGTGGGGGAAGTCTTCTCGATGTATTTGGCTTCGGATTTGTGGCCCGATCCCTCGGAGCGGTAGGACCTGGGGCTCCGTATGGAGCCACTGGAAGAGGTGCTGGAGCGTTTGGGGGCTGCCTCCATGCTGTGGTGTCGCTGGAGAGGGTGGTTGTAACTTTCCTTGTAGACAGGGGAAAGGAATCCGTGCTTGCTGGGGATCTGCTCTGACAAGAGCACCAGCTGAGGCTCCACCGTGGAGACTGCCCCCGACTTCACCCCTTGGAAGGAGGTGGACTCGGATTTCAAGGCATCGATGCAGTTGTTGATGATCTGGTTCACCTTGTCCACCTCCTTGGCAATGGTGGAGATCTCAGCCACAGAGCCCTGCGTGTCTGGCGGCAGGGACAGCTCACAGTCTCGCCTCTCAGGCTGCTCACCTGTCCTCACCTCCATGTAGTTGCCCTTGGTGGCCTTGGGGGTCTCACTGCTCTCAATCAGCTTGTACTGCTCGACCTCACCAGCAGAAGGTAGATAGGGGATGCGGGTCACTGTCTCCCCACCCAGTATCTGTCCCTGGGACAGCTGGGTGATGCTGGTGGTCTCCATTTCTGGCCCATACTTCAGCTCGATGATGGTCTTCTTCATGCTGCCGGCAGCCTTTTTGTGCTTCTCCTCCTGCTGGCGCCTCTTCCGGAGGCAGTAATACACCACGCCCAGGACAATCACCATGCCAAAGAGACAGCCCAGGATTGTCATGATGTAATGGGTGGCAGTGGAAGGGGTGGGCACCGGCTCCTTGCGGTTGGGTCTGGTGGGGGTGATGGTGACGCAGGTGTGGTTGTACTTGGAGTACTGGTGAACAGAGACTACACAGTAGGTGTAATCTCTTTGTGCTACTAGGTTGCTCACGGTGATGTTCTCCTCCTTCTTCCTGAGCTTGGTGATCATGGAGGAGAAGCCGTTTTCGAACTGGGAGAGGATGTACATCTTGCTGAAGGGGTAGGGAATCTGCACGGTGAGGACAGCCGAGTTGTGGTTGAGGTGCTTGACCTGGATATTGGGGCGCACCTCGGTCTCACCGATGGGCGTGAAGAGGGAGAACTGCGGCGTCGTGCCGTCGCCGGAGGAGCACTCCTCCTCGGAGCAGGGGCTTTCGGAGGGCACCGTGGTCACCTGGTACCTGGGAGGGATAAAACGAGGGATCACAGTGTAGGAGCCGCCAGTGCAAAGAGAAGAGAGCATGCTCAGAGCATTGCGGTAGCCAGTCCGGCCTTGGCCTAACAAGTAGTAGCCCATGTAGTCGGGTGGGGAGTCGCACTGCATCCGGTCGTAGGTGCGTGTCATGTTGGTGAAAGCCTCCAGCCATTGCAGGAAGCCGAGGAGCTCGCAGGAGCAGTAGAAGGGGTTACTGTAGAGTTCACAGACAGAGAGCTTGTTTAGGCCCCGAAAAGTGTTGCTGTCCAGTCTCTGGATCCTGTTCATGGACAGGTCAATGTTCACTATGTTGGGGCACTCCCAGAAGGCATTGGGGGTGACGGTCTCGATGAGGTTGGCCTGGAGATAGAGGTACTCCAGCTTCCCCAGGCCCCGGAGGATGCCCTCGGTGAGGTTCCTCAGTCGGTTGTAACCCAGCTGCAGCACCTGGAGGTTGAACTGTCCTGAAAAGGCACCGTCCTCGATGTAGGAGATCTCGTTCTTCGTCAGGTTGAGGTATGTCAGGTTGCCAAAGCGGCTGAGCGAGGCGTACTGCACGCTCTTGATCTTGTTGTCGTTCAGCCGCAAGTCCACGATGGTGCTGTTGATCTGCTGGGGGATGGACTCGTAGGGGGGCTGGTTTTGGCTGCAGATGGCCAACCAGACGAAGCCCTTGTCCCCCTCGATGAGCCAGCAGTCTGCCCGCACCCCGCCGGCGTGCAGGAGAGACACGGCCGCCACGCACATGCAGAGGGCTGACGTCGCGGCCCACCGGCGACCTGCCATCTGGAAGGGCAGCACGGAGAAGGGCTCCTGGTCTGCTGGAAGCGGGGAACAGGACAGGGGCTGGGAAGGTGTGGGCTAGTGCTCCTTCGGCAGCTTTGCTTGCCTCTCCCTTCTCCTCATGGCTCAGAGACGGGAGGGAAGTGTCCGTGGAGAAAGCGGACCTCGGTGCCCACGGTACTTGGCAGCCAGCAGCCAGGGGCTGCTACCAAGGCCTTGGAGGCTGGGGCTGGTCCCACATCACCATGCCTCTGGCATCTCGAGGAGGGAGTCATGAAGTTAAGCGCTTGTGCAGAGTTGTTGAGGCTTAGAGACAAGCCTTCCTCTCATTTTTTATAGTACTTCTCCTCGTTTTCTTTTTGCTGCACATCGTGGCGCTGGTCCCCATCTCCCTGTGCCTCCGTGTGTTTGGCTGTCCCTGCTCAGTCCCCCAGCTCACCTGCTCAAAACAAAACACAAACACAAACTAAGCACAAAGGAAAGACAGTCAGCAGTCAGAGGTGTTGGAGATCCATCCAACTCCCCTATCAGTTAGGCACTTGCCTTCTCATTCTGGCAACCGCCTTTCAAGGAGCCTTTGGTTTATTTGGCTACCAGCACTGTTTGGCAGCACAGGGAGAGGCAGTCACTGGCCATTGTGGTCACCCTCTGAGCCCTTGTCCAGCACCACTTTTTTGGCAGTTGAGAGACCAACACACATCCAGCACACCGTTTGTCTGACCTATTTAGGTGTCTACCTGAGGAGGAGAGGAGTGATGCCCCAGAAGTGTCTGTTCCTCTCCGCTGAGAGCAAATGAAGTCTAGACAACTCGCTCTGATGTAGATTTGATGCTGCAGCGTTTTGCTGAGGGGAATCCTGCCTGTCTCGTGTGCTGGTGTGCGTGGCAGCAGTGCCCACACAAGGCGTGCTGGTCGAGGACATTGTGTCTCTGCCTGCACTGCCATGTGGCAGCTGGGTACAGCCCAGCATCAAACGCTTGTCCTGTTTCTGGGAACCTTTGTCAAATCCACTGGTGTGATTGTGAACCACCCAGTGTCCTTGTCCCTGCTGGGGGCTTTTTGCCTTTCTCCAAGGCTCTCCCTCCCAGGTGAAATGATGCAGAGGTGTGGAAAACCAGCAAACATTCAGTGGCATAACAAGAGCATTTGCAGAAGATGGGACAAGACCTTCCCTCCCCATCCAGAAACAGCTGTTTGAAGACTAGGAAAAGTCTTCACTAGACACAAACCTATGTGACTTCCAGCAGCCTCACTCCCCACAGAGAAACTAATTTCTGGCTCATGTTTTCCATTCTTTTTCCCACCTAAATTTTTGACTAAGCATAAATTTCCATGGACAGCTCTTATGTCTTTTTCTGATTTCTTAGGGAAACAGGAAGGCAAAAGTGGAGAGGTAGGAAATGCATGAGCACCAGCAACTCCTGGGTCATGCTTTTCCACCAGATATTGAAAACATTATCTGTGAATATCTCTACTGCCAAACAGAACTCTGGGCTGGTAGGATGGATGCAAGAGAGATGTTGTAGCAGAGATGGAGTTGCCCACAAATGGCTTATCTAGAAAAATCCTTCTTTGAACTTTTTTGGGAACAGGAACACGATTTTTCTGCCTTGTCCAAGGGCAGACTGTAGAAGCCAGGGAAGGCACCACCAATACTCATTGGAAACATAGCTGGTAAGAACTGCAGGTTTCTTGGGAAGTTGTGAAGGCGATAGGACCACACCTTACATCCAAATTTTCTTTCAGTAAATCTGAAAAACAGTATAAACCCAGAAACAGTTTTCCAGACCATTTGACAGTGCCCAGGCTGGACTGTTCTTGGTGCTACATACCTGAAAATTGTGTGGGGTTCATTGTTTAGAGGCAGATGTATACTCTGACCCTTGTCCCAAAGAAACTGGGATCTTTTCCAGCCACAATACCAGGCTGGAAAGGAGAGCATATTTCACTGCAGAGACCCCTTTCCTCCATTCAGTTTGTACCTTGGTAAACAGGCCAGTAATAAGAACCAGTGAAACAGTTTATTTGGTTGGATTGTGACCAATGAGTCGGTTCCCTGGTGACAGTTGTGTTTCCATTACATAAATGACAAGACCTTCTCTCACATCACCTCTCTGCACATGAGAATTTCCAGCCACCTTTTCCTCCGTGTGCTGTCACTGTCCTGAGATGCTCTGGCAACACCTGCAAGTCCATTTTAACATAGCTGAGTCCTTGGAGCCAGCGAGGAAGGGAAGTGGGACTGTGCTCCCTGGCAGATTGCAGGTGAGTGCCCCCCCTTGCCACCCCCACAGAGACACAGGCTGCAGTGCCAGACTGAAACACGCCTGCTGCTGCATCCCTCTGGTGTTAGACAACTCAATTAACCTCTCTGCACTCCAGCCTCCTCCCTGGTACCATGAGATAATGATAGCACTTCACGGGCTGGTGGGAGACTGCAGCAAAGTGCTCTGGGCTCTTCTTGGGGTGAAAATCCCAGCACACACATTGTGTTGCAGGTGGAGACTTTCTCTCTAGGTGTGCCAGATCTCCTCTGCCTGGTGTCCAGCTCCTCCTGCATCCTGTGGGGATGTGCATTGCCCCTAAGGGTTGGGATCAGGGTATTCCTGGTCTGCAGAACCATAAGCAATGGTTTATCCCATTGTCCTTTTGGGGTGGCATTTGATTCCAGCATCTCCCTGTTTTCCTCCAAGCACTTGTGGATTCCTGCAGGCAGGGGAAGCCCTTCCAAACCCAGCACAGGCAGCAGGAAGGGATGCACTTGGCATATTCTCTTCAGCAAGCTTTTGTTCTGTCCCCTCTATCTCCCATTGTGACCCAACCACCCTGTCTGGGCTCACCTGTGTTTGGGAAGGCTCTGCAGAGCCAAACCAGCCTTTTCCTCACAGGAAATTTGTGAAATTTCCTCAAAGGAAATTTGTGGAGTGGGACCATTCATGAGGAAGGAACAGAGACAGACTCCCCACAGATCTTGCCAGGCTGACCCTCTAAAGCCTTCCCCTACAGCACCCTCGTGCTTCCCCCATCTAGTTGGAAATATTTGGGATGAAGAAGAGGAGCACTAAATGACTCAAACACATTCAGTGAGGCTCCCAGTGTATGTTTTCTCTTATTTACCATACATTGCCTATCAGCCAGGTCCTTCCCAACAACAGAAAGGAGAAATGGCATTTTATCAGCAGCCCGAGTTTAATTTCAGCTCATTAAAGCAAGCAATTTGCTGGTTTATTTGCTTTACAAAGTGTGAATAAAATGACAGCATTAAGGAGATGTGAGAGAGGAAAGAGGGGCTAATCTCCCTTTTTATTAGATTCTCGGGACATGACTGGTGAGTGGAGAAGTGGGCCTTGTTGCTTTGCACAAAAGGCATAATTGTTCATCTTGCTGCCTTCTGAGAGCCTCCGTCCCAGCCCGTGGTGGGTGTGGGTGTGTGCCCAAGCAACACCAGCACCGAGCATCCTGCAAGGATCTGGTGGTTTAACTCTCCTGCCTGCTTGGTTCATCTTTGCCCAGTTGTCCTGAGTTTATTCTCCTGGTAACACAATTGCACATTCCTTTTTCCAGTCCTCTGAACCCCCACAGAGCTGAGAAAACCTAAGAATAAACCAGCAAAACTCTCACATGAAAAGCAACCAGGAAAGTGGCAGTTTGGGGGGTCTCTTACTGCTGGAGGATGAAGCAAAAGGTAGGAATGAAGAGAGTGTGGAATAACACAGAAATGTTTAGGAATGATGGGTTTAATCTCAGTCAGAATATCTTGAAGTGTGGCACCATGGTGACAATGACAAGAGGCTCATCCATGACAAGGCCATGGGAGCCACCCAGGAAATTCCTGCACCATTTCTGCACAGTTTCCTGGGCCCTGCAGACACTGCTGTAATTCCCTTTCCTTCCACTCTCAGGAGGCAGAATGGATTGACCAGCTGAGATGATGCTGAGATTTTGTGGTTTTGTGTCTAACAGAGGCCAGCAAAGGGGCAATAACAACTCCCTCACTCCTTGCTCCTCCTGCACATTGCTCTGACATCCAGTATCTCTGCTGGAGCCCAGATCCATGCTTCCCCCTGCTAATCCTCAGCCCTGACTGTGATATGCTCCCCTCCTACCCTTCTCTGCTTCTCCAGCCCTGGTCCTGTCAGCAACCCAGCAGTAAAGAGGATGGCTGGAATTTCAAGGCTGCAGCCTGCTCTGATGAGCAGCAGCATCCTTATCCTGGCTGAAAACCCATAGCAAGGGAAGTGGAAAGAAAAAGGAAAAGCTGGAGCTTCAAAAACCAATGCAAGCTGAATGGGAAGTTTTTGCTTCCATTTCCCAACTAATGGCATCTTGGAAAATTAAACCAGAGCAGCAGCTGCAAGGAAGCAAACAAAGCAGCTGTGGGGGCTGGGAAGAGAGCTGGCACTCAGTTCCTAATTTTGTTATTCTACTGAATGAGTTATTTCAAACTGTGGATTACATTTGCTGAGGGAACACAAGATTACGCATGCGTGTGTGTGTGTGTATACACACAGCAGTGCTCCTCTCCTTGGCATTTCTGCATCTCCACCACTTCCTTTTCCCTAGCTGCTCCAGCTCCAGCTCCTCTTGGATCCCCTTTCACAGCCACTTGGGCTATTTTATCAAACAATTATCCCCACTACAGAAAGAGCCAGAGGAAAATGGGAGTGCTACATTACAAATATGAGTGTTTGGTCACCCAAACAGAAGGAGAAGGAAAATTTGGCTTAGAGAAACCAGAGTTTAAAATGAACCTTGGTTCTTCATTATGTGTAAAATAATCTGAAGAGGCAGCTCCAAGATGGCAGATTAAACATTTTCTAGTGATGAAATCACCTGCAAATAGCTAATGTCCATCCTGTATATGTCAGGTGGGGAAAGGAGGCTTCCAGGCAGCTTTTTCCCTCATTCATACTCCTGGTCTTTGCTCCATGACTCCTGCTGGGTGTTGTTGGTCAGAATCACAACCTCCCTGGATCATAAAGATGCTCAGGCCTGTAGAATTTAAGTTAATTTTATATCCAGACATCCTGGTCCTAATACCCTTCACTGACAGGGCTTAGGCAGCATTTTGTGCATCCCAAACACCTCACAGTGTTAGATAATAGAGTTCTCCAGTCAATTCTACTCTCTCTCCTGCTATTATTTATTATTTAAGAAAAACAGGAAAGGGAGAAGAGATACATTTTCCACTGAGGTTTGAGGAGAGATTAAGAAGGAACGAAGCAGAGAGGTGAAGGGGAGGCTGAGAGAGAAGTGCTCAGCATTGCATCCAGCTTTTACTGGGACTCTGGGAGGTCACAGGCTGTATGACAAGTATCCAGGTGGGAAGGATGGCAAAGAGATAACTTTTCTGGTAGACACTGGGAGAAACAAAGAGAAATTACATGCTTGGTCTCTATACAGGGACATTAATATCATCAGTATGCCAACACTCTTGGGCTCTGTATGGTGCTGGGGTCAGTCTATCCTTGGTTTATTCCTATTTTAACCTTGATTGAAAAGGTTATGATCTTTAGTGGAAGCTGATAGTCAATTCCATTTAATTTAGCAGTAAACTTGAGTGCTGTAGTGTCTGAAGGGAGCCTTAGTTCAAAGCCACTGTGCCTCCAAAAGGCAGGATGAGGCCAGAGCTGCAGCCTGGGAATGGCCAGAACACACCTTGTTTGCACAAACATTTTTAAGAACCTTTTTTTTCTACGGAAAGATAAATTCTGGTTTAAAATGACAATATTTTCAAGATAAACTGTTGGGATTTCAGAAAATAAGACTATTCTGCTGTTACTCAGCTGCAGTCTGAAATCATTTACATCCATCTCATGCTGCTTGGTTTCCAGGGTCTGTTGAGATGACAACCCTATCTCATGCTGCTGTGGGCTGCTGAGCAGAAGCCTCTGCTGAGTTTAAGTAAATGCATAAATGATCTTCTTGGTGAGCAACCTCTTAAGCCCAGCTGGGGTACCTGTGCATTAAACCAGCCTTCCAAAACATCAGCACGAGCTGCAGTGGAACATCAGCTCCAGCCCCTGACAGTGCAGTTGAGCCCTCAAGGAGCTGAAAAATGTGATGAGAGGGACAGAGTCAGGGGAAGGTGAAGAGGAAAAACATTTTAGGGAATGTAGAGAAGTAAGAGCTCTGATCAGGTACCACTCTAGCAATAAGAAAGATGTGTTTCCATGGGAGAAAGCCTCTCTAATACTTTCTTGATGGGATTTTTCCTTAGAAATAATCAGTCTGAATCACAGCTTCATTATGGGATGGTTGTGCTGATGGTAGGCTGGGGAAAAGCAGAGGTCTGGTGTGGAAGCAAGAGTCCTGTTTTCCCCTGTAAAAAGTGCTGAAGATCAAAGGATGTTTTTCCAGCACCAATGCCATGGAGGGAGCCAGCCCCACGCTGGGAAGTGGAGCTGCTGGTGTTCCTCAGCAGTGACAACCTGAGCTGAGCCTTGCCTCCCCTGCACTGTCATCCTCACTCAGATCTTTGCTGCTGTTTGGAAAAGGGCTTTACTGCTTTCATTCATTAATTCATTTTTGCAGGAAGCCTGCATAACCCTTTGCCTCCCAGATGGGAAAACCCACTTCTACACAGGGGGAAATCTGGTGATGGATCTGTGAAATGGTGAGTTGTTAGAAGTTCTTTTTAGTGGTGCAAGTGTCTTTTTTTTTTTTTTATGCAGAAGAACACTTCCCCCTCTGTCCTGCCCTGCCCCTGTGAAGGGGTCTCTGGCCAGAGCAACATCACAGTTTCTAGGCTGTAATGCTGAGTGCTGAGAGATGGACAAGAAAACACACAGCTCATGAAGGACTTCATGATCTGTGATCTCTGGGTAGGCAGAACAGAATTCACCCTTCCCTCAGCACATGCCCTGCACACAGGGATTGTTATGTCTGTGCTGTGAGCAAACACCTCTGCTAACCTCTCACTGGCTCGCTCACCTTGGGAGCTGGTCCTGCTTTTCTGCTTGGAGACTTTCAGATGTCTCTTCCAATCCAGGTTATCTTGTGATTTTAATGGTCCTCTGGAGCTGAGAAGCCCAGCTTAAGGCTGGACCCTCTGGCTATCCACTTTCTGAGGGGGTTTCTGCCCAGATATTGCTATATCTGGCAAGCCCCAGTGCCCTACAAGCCTAATTTTAGCTCAGTGCTGCAGGCTGGCTTCTTGTCATGGGCCAGGAGAAGGTTAATGATCATCTGGGCAGCCCTCCAAAACCAATCTAATGTTTATTCAGGATAACAGCATTGCAGAGGAAACCAAGCATGACCACCTTCCACGTACAGCTTGCCCATTGCAGCCCTGCTCCTGCAGGTGATGTCATTTTAAACCAGAATTTATCTTGCCATTTATCTTGCTCCGCTGGAGCAGCTCACATTGGTCCACTCTTGGAGGAGACCCTACCCTAGGTCAACTCAGGAACTCATCAACATTTCCAACCCTGCCCTCTTAACCCAAACAGATGCTGTTTTTCTACAGAAAAGCAGTTTACCAGGCTGTGGGTCTGCTGTTTCAGCTGTGGAAATACGCACTCACCCTTTTATTTATTTATTTTTTTAATAGGACACTCCTCACAGGTCAGATAGCCAGGCTACAAACAAATATCCATTTATTTGGATATTTGGGAGGTGGGTCAGTGGTCCCAGCCTGGGGGTGGTGGCCTGGGTGCTGCAGGTCTGTGCTCCAGCTGGGTCTGGGATGGAGGTGAGAGGATGAGGGGCTGGTGCAGATTAGCCCATGAGGAGGCACAGGGATGTGAGACAGCAGTGACTGCACCCTCTGGCAGAGGGCAGAGTCCACAAGATGGCTGTGTGCATTTATTCACCTCAGCTGCTCTTTAATGGCTTAATTTCAGCCATGAATTACAGCCTTTTCTTCCCACCAGTACAGCCCCTGCAGTTATTCCATCATGCCTCTGACCCAGCGTGAAAGGATGTGCAACAGATTCATCCCAAGCATACCCTGCACCTGTAGGGAGGTGAGTACTCTGCTTTTCTTGGGCCCCCCAGGGCTCCATGAAGGGATGGGGTACAAGCTGTAAAGCCTGAAGGCCTGAGATGTGCTGTGCTGAGGGAAATATTCTCTTCAGCAATAAGTACTCACAGACATACATGGCCCTGGAGAACTCTTGATGCTTCCCTTGGGGTGCAGGAAAAATTGTACTGATAGCAAAAAGAGTTTTCTGAGGCAGCCCTGAGATGCTGGTACTGGCTTCACCATCACCAGTCCCAAAATAGCTGCTTCTCACTGCCTTCCCAGGCGTGCTGAGGGGCATTGTGAGAACATCTATTTAGCAGTGTCCCTGGAGAACCCTGGGAATGTGCCTCCTGCCACCTGAGATGGTCAGGGAGATGCCTGGACAGCCAGATGGCCACATGTGTTTGGAGCTGATATTAATGTCTCATTTGATTATGTTCACAGCATGATTAAAAGGCTCCTAGATTCCTGAGCAGGTATCTTTATTATGCTAAATCTAAACAGAACACAGATACCCCACTGTGGGCTTGGCTGGTTAAACGTGGTGCCAGGCAGTGTTTCTCTCAAGAGAAACCTGATTTCCCACTGCAGCATGCCCATGCTGTGGTGGGAACAAGCAAAACCCGTCTTTGCCCACAGAGGATACTCAGCTCCAGGGATGAGGGAGCACTGGGTTTTCTTTATGGTGCCAGCATGCCTAAAGCTCAACCAAACAGCCTTCTACCTAAAAACGTGTGGCCAGATGCAGAGAAGCTTGTGAAAAATGGGTTGTGCACATGCTGGACTCCAAAAGAAACTGGTTTTGTCTGGGCACATGCCAAAGTGATGGTAGGAGCTGCTGGTGTGTTAGTGAGCTTGCAGCACACAAAGCCCTTGCTCAGCACCCTGGCTGCCCCTCAGCCAGGTCTGTGGCCCCTCTCTGTGTTTCCCTGCTTGTCCAGAAGATAGGGAGAGTTAAAGAAACTCTGGAGTCCAAGACAACAGAAGCAGGGAGCTGTACCAGTGTTTGGATTGCCCGTCCTTTTCCTAAACATTTCCTGTGGAGGTTACCCAAGCCAAAAAAGCAAGTGAACCCAAAACACCTACCCCCTTTGGAGGATTGGAGTTTATTGTTAATAATCTACTGCTAAAGGGTAACATCTGTTTTGGACAAACTGTAATGAGATTTAAACCCCAGGTGGAGGGAGGACTTCACAGTAATAAATGACTTTCTGTATGTCTAAATAGTTTTAATTTTTTTTCTGGCAGAAATAGCTGCTTTTCACCTCAGGCTTCTTTTTGCCAGCTCTTTTTGTTTAATGATTGCTATTAATTTCCAGGGTGGCAGATGGATTCTAGGCTGGTGTAGTCTGAAATGAGGAAAATCAGCCCGTGAAGGTGTGAGCTCTCCATGAAGGTGTGCACAGGTCACACACGCAATGCCACGTGTGGGAGTTTGCTTCCCAGGGGAACGATTGCTTCCAGGTACCTGCTCCTCCCCCCTGGGATGTTTGAGCATCCCTCAGTCATAAAGGAAGGTAAATTAACATTTCTGGTCACTGCTCGTTGCTCTGCTTGGTTAGACCTTCATTTAATAAAGCTGCTGATTTCAGCAAGGGTTCGGGAGGAATTCAAACCAGCACCAAGTGCTTTGCTAAATCCAAGCTGGAGTGAGCTGGAGAGCAGCACGTGGTCCCCAGAACATGGAGAGGAGCTCCCTGCCCATGGCTGGATGCTGCAGGTGATGGGGATTCCTCCTTGGGCATGAAACAGACATTTTTCAGTGCTTTTGCTGTGTTATTTGGATTTATTTTTTTTAATAATGTGGGATGTCCCAAACAAACAATCATTCTCCATCCTCCAGCTGTAGTAGTAAATATCTGATGTTGAACCCAGCACAACCTGGGTAGTGCCCAAAGGAGGACTTTCTTTATCCTCTCTGCTGCCACCTCCTCCTCAAGAAGCCTACAGAACTAATCCCAATTAGTGCTACAGTGTGCTGGGGTGCCCTCCTTTGTCTTCCCCTCCTGTGGAGCATCTCTGCACTTGGCTCAGGGGGCAGGAAATGGGTGGCCAGGTGAGAAGCTGGATCTAGGAAGCAGGGCTGATGATGGACCACCAATGGCAGCACCCTGCGGACAGACAGCTGTCCTGAGACAAGAGCGTGGCAGAGGATTTGGGAAGGAGGGAGGGGTTTGTTTGCCTGGGCCTGGGGAGCTCCTGGGGATGGAGGAAAGGGGGTAGAGATAGAAAGTGCAGCATCTCAGGTGATGCAGATAATCGCCTTTAATCTCCTGCTCAAAATAACCCAAAGTCAAGTAAAGGAGGGATTACAGGGCCTAAGCCACTGTTATTGCTGGGTGGAACAGACTTAGGTTGCCTCTGAAGGGCTCCTGAAGAAGAAGAGGAGCTGCAGCAAACACTGCTGGAAATGCCTCCTGGTGAGGGTGGCTGGGTGGGCTGGGGACCCTCCTGAGGTAGCCCAAGGGGAGCTGGAGCTGCAGGGACAGCAGCTGCTGGCAGACTGAGGATCCTACTCAGGACCTGGTCCCAGGGAGAGAGTGCCTCAGATGCCACTGGTCACCTTGTCATTGCTGATGGGTTTATTCTTAGTGCAGGATCCAAAGTGCTTTATAGCCATTAATTATCCTAATGGGGAAGCAGTGCCCCTGAAACCCATTTTACAGATGGGAAACAGAGCCCAGGAGGAGCTAAATGACCCACCAGGTGCTGGGGCAGGGCTAGAGAGGTGGCCAGGCCCTGCCCCCACCTCCCTCCAATTTGAAGGGGCCTTTCCTTGGATGTGTGTTCCCATCAGCTGTGAAGGCACCTCCTGCCCTTTGCCAAAAAGCCACACCACAGCTCCCTGGCTGCTGTGCTGCAGCCGGGGAAAACTGAGCTGCAGGGCCCTATTCATCAGCTCCTGGTGATGCCTCTGAGATAGCAGCAGCACAGGGACTGTGTGAAGCAGGATTGCACTGGGGAGGGAGCAGAGTATGCTCATTTTAATGAGCCTGTCCCTGCCTAAAGGAGAGAGAAAGCGAGAGGCCAACCTGGTTTAATAAACTCTGGCATGCGGATTTAATCAGACGGATCATTGTTCCCCAGCACAGGGATGAATATATTAAAAAAATGATTCAAACTTTTCCCCTTTGTTTTTCATTTGTATTATGTGCTGTGGTGTGATAAAACATCCTGGGGCCAACTTGCAAGGCAATAAAAGAGACAGTGGAGGAGAGGAAGACATTGATCCATGTGAGCGAGCACAAGCGCTGTGGGAAGGAGGCTGCTGGCAGGCAGGGCTGGGAGAGAGGGGCTGCAGCATCCTCAGCCCCCACCAAAGCCCCAGGGAAGATGTGGTTATGGAGGCTGACCTGCTGTCAGCTCCTTTTCAGAGATCTGAGATGACTAATAGCAGTTTAAGTCCAGCATAAAAGCAGCCTTCTTCGAGCATGAGACTTCCATCTCACCACAGAAAGGTCTGAGCACAAGAAAATCCCCACACCCCTGCCCCAGGAGGGAAGGAGGGACAGTCCCCACCTTTCTACAGGGACACCAGCACGTGGATTGTGCTGGTGGTGTCTTTTGGAGTGGCCTCCCAGGGAATGGTGCAACAGGACAAACTTTCCTCTGGACTCTCCCTTTCCCCATGGAGTTGTTTCATCTCTGCCTCCTTGTGCCAGGGGATCTGGGTGCTGCTCACTAATTTAGAGAACTAAACAGCTGTGGGTGCAAAGCTGCAAACTGGCAGAAGACAAAGGCTGCTCCCCGTGTGAATGCCACAGCCCTGTGCCTCTGCCCGTCCCTGGGGACAGCAGGCATTCTTGGAGGCACAGAAAGGCCTTGAGCCAGCACAGCAAAGAGCAAACTGGGTCTGCAGGCAGCCCAGGTGGGATTGTGTCTGGGTGTGCCTCAGCAGCACCTGGCTCTGGGCTTGCAAGGCTCTGGCTACGTGGGTGGGAATAAAGCCAGCTTAGACAAAATAGTCTTTTGTACTAAATCCTGGACAGACCACCTGGAGCTGTGGGCAAGGACAGACCTCAGGGGCTTCAAGATGCCTCCATGGCATTTACCTCCTTTGCCCTGCCCAAGCTCAGTGTCCTTGGCTCAGGCTTAAATAACCCCCAGCCTTGCTTTGCTCACCCTGCTCTGGCCCATCAGGCTGCTTGCCACCCTGAGACACAAAGAATTGGCTCTCCAAGGATGGCACAGGGCACTCAGCTGGGGTTTTAACCTCTCCCTCTAATACTAAGGCCAGAGGTGTCTAGCTGCACTGGACAGCTCCCTGGCAGGTGACAGATGGGCATTTGGCTGAAGGCAGCACAGAGGGTTTTTTGGGGGCTACAGTACACCACACCAGAGCAAAGCTGTACCTGACAGGTTTGACTGGCCCTAAGACACAGATGGGGTTTGTGGTGAGAACCCAGGAATTACTTTTTACATCCTTCCTTCAGAATGGATGACCAGCAGCTGCAGTGCCATGATAATGTTTAGACTAAAAGGCATCTGCTTCCTTGGAAAAGCTTTCTCTAAACTGTGCCATTGACCCATCCACTGAAGAGTCACTTATGGCCACTTGGAGTTAAGTATCACCAACTTTGGCTTCTAACACACCACCGTGCTGCTGCTTCATTACTTGATCCATTACTGTCCATAAACACTAATAAATAATCCTATTTTCATTCCCCCCATTGTTTAAGTGGTCATTAATTGTAGTTTATATGCTGTCCTTGCGTATTTGTGTACGATAGCTTCTTCATGATTCCTTGATTAACTGTGATTGATCGTGTATTTTAAAATCAATTAAAAGTTGCAACACTAAAAGGTAGAGTCTTTAGCAGTAATTCTCCAAGACATTGCCATTTATAATGGAGCTATTGTAGTGCTGGGATCCATTAGTGTGGCAGGCTGTGATCTTTATTTTCCAGATTTATGCAAATAAGTAAGTGTGAGTGTGCACGTGGCTGTGTCGGGTGTGGGAAAGAATCAGCTTCTCACAGGGCTGCTGGCTTTTGTGGGTGACCAGGAATCACCCACTCCCTTCCTTAAGGCACTATGCAAGGGCTGAGCCTCAACACCCTATAATTTCCTTGCACTGTGTATTAATTTTCTAATTGTAAGGAGGTGCTGATACCCTAAGATGAAGGGGGGCACAAAGTGGGATGGGTGTTCTTCTGCAAAGCTGCTTCAGTGAATGCCCTGTGCCTTGCTGGGATGGAGGTGAGGGGCATGTGGGAGGAGGGGGATGGCTGTGAAGGTCTGTGTCTGTGGTGGTGCTGATAGGATGGAGGAGGAGGAGGGTGGCCACCACCTGGGTGTCAGGGCATGTGCTGGAGCACAAATCTCTGCTCTTTATAGCATCATACCTGTATTACATCAGTGTTTAGCTCCTCATATTGCTGCTGTGCTGGGAAAATGTGTATGTCCAGCACCAGGGCTGGAGGAGATGGGTTTAACACCGTGCTGCCTTGTCCTGTACACCTGGATCCTAAGTGCTCATGCCTCTGTGCACCCTGTGACTCCAGGGCAGCTCTGCCCAAGCAGAGAATTAGGGATGGGGGAACCACAAAAGAGATTTTGTGCAGGTGCTCCGAGGTGGGGAGCAGATCCCCAAGGACCAGTGGGAAATCAGGCCCTTGTAATGGATCCCCTACTTGTCCCCCATCCTCCTGGATGTCTGCCTGCTGCCAGGAGCAGGGCCCTCCCAGCCATCTGCCAGCTCAGGCAGAGGATTCCTGTGCTCTAATCTGCTCACAGACATTTGTCACCCACCCCTCTGCCAGCTGCAAAAAATGCCTCAGTGCCCCAGTACAGCTGCTGGGAGCACCTGTAGAGGAAATCACCGGTCCTGTTAAATGATGGGGGGCACTATTTTGTGCAAGCCCTGGAATGGGATCACTCTGTTGTATTAACTTGCCTGCTTGCATTGATGTTAATGAAATAAAGAAATATAATGGTTCCAGACTTTTAAACTTCTTATGGCTCGATTTGCATAATGGCCACCGCTACCCTGAACAGGAACTGATCTGTCAAAAAATATTGTTCCAGTCCTCTATCATTCAGCTCAATGGGAGGTGCAGATTGGCCCACAGGAGCTGTTTTTCTCTGATGGAGTGGAGTTTGCCTAGTGCCGACCATAAAAAGCTAATATTAGCACGCAATCCAATATTGTAAAAAAGAAATTGGTTAAAAGTTATAGATCAATAACTGTTAACGTAGCTCTATTTTTCAGACAGATCATGTTTGCTGCTGCCTGCTGATGGGGAGACAGGCTCCTTCCCAATGGCTGAAGCAACCCCAGGGTTCCTCCTTGGAGATGCCTGGAGCTGCCAGCTGAGGCTCAGCTGTCCTGGACAGCCCTGGGAGCTCACTGTGCTGCATTTCTTGTGGCAGTTTGTTCCCCTCTACCCTGGAGTGCTGGTCAGGGCTGGACATTAACCCTCTGGCACGTCACTCCTCAGTGCTTCAGATCCCCTCTCCTTGATGCCCCACAGCAACCCCCCTTGGTGCCTTAATTGTCACCCCTTGATTACCTGGACCCCTTCTCCTCCCTGCCCTAGATCATTGCTCCTTGATTATCCACATCTCTGTTCTTTGATGCCCCAGATCTCAGCTCCTTGATTACCTACATCTCTGCTCCTCCATGCCCTAGATCTCTTCTCCTTGATTATCCTGATCTCTGCTCTTTGATGCCCTAGATTTCCTCTCATCAGTGCCCCAGATCTCTGCCTGCTGCCAGCATGGTGTCTCTCCCTGCAGACGACTCCTGCAGGGCTTCCAGCTCTTCCAGAGCAACTGGATACTCTCACCCCTGTGGGGAGAAGGGTGCTGATCTTGGCATGTGTCTGTCCCCTCCCTAAAGTGAGGTGAACATCCCTCCTCTCCACTGTGTGGATTTAAAGCGTGCTGCCCACGTGGCAGGGACAGTCTGTCCACTCCAGAATGTGTTTAGGGAGTGCAGACCCAAATCCTCAGCTACAGTGATGGGGATGGGAGTGTGCAGGAGCAGGGAACCAGCTGAGCATCACCTGCCAGTGTGACAGGGACCCTTTTGCCCTCCCTGACCTTGGGCTTGCCTCTGATAGCTCATCACAGCCTGCCTTGCATCACTTGCCTCTTCCCTGCCCTTTATTGGAGATACTGGAGAGCTTTCCTGACCAATATCATCAAAAAGGACATTTTTACTTCCAAAATATACAACGTAATTAGAACTGTGAAGGGAGAGAGCAGCCAGTCCATAAAAACACCCACTCTGCCACAATCTCTGTACTGATTCTGTGGGAACTGGGGACAAGAGTCACCTGGTTTTCAGCGGGAACAGGGTAGTTTCCCAAATGTTACAAATACCACTCGGGTCCTGGACAAAAGGGGTTCTTCCACTGCAAGAGAAGGGTTTGGAAATGCCCTCACCTGCAGTCAAACATGCTTTGCTGAATTGGGATCCATTGGAAGCATGGGCTGAACAGCTGCAGACAGCAGCAGAGAGACCCTCATCTAAATCATCCCTCAAACACACCTTCTGGCTGAACGCTGGAATATCCACAGTCTTGCCAGCACACTCACTGAACTGGGACCATTTCCAGCTGCCCAGGGCCAGCTCCCTGCAGGCAGCAAGGCAGTCCCAGCCCACGGCAGGGGAGGAGTGTGTTTGCATCCAGCTGCCAGCTGTGGGCAGGACCTGCCCAACAAACCTTCCCACCTCTGCAGCTGCCCCAGGAAACAGCTGACACCTTAAAAATTGATGGGGTTCATTTCCTGCCTCTGTGCACTTACTTGAAGCACCAGCTCTGCCATTACCAGCCATGTCCACATTAATTACTATCACAACCCAAGTACCTTGGCACGGCTCCCCTGCCTGGAACGTCTGTCCCAGCAGTGACCTGCATTTCCCTCCCCGTGGGACCTTGGGCATGACTGGGATTTCCAGCACTGAGCAAAGCTGATGCTGTGACAGCCCCTGGGGAGGAGGACAGGCAGTCAGACAGGTCTGCTGACAGGTTGGCTCTGGCCCAGGCTCACCTGCAGCACGGGGGGCTCCTTCACCCCTTGCCTCAGTGCTGCCCCATCTCTGGGGAATGGGCTTTTCCACGTGGCATAAACGATTTAAATATTCATTGGAGACTGACTCTGTGGCTGGGTAGTGGAAGCACTTCTCCTGGGATTGTCTGGAGTCCTTGCACTGAGTCCCTTTAGGTTTGAGCCCCAGGGACCAGCCTTCCGCTATGGAGTCCTTCTGAACAGAAACCTCCAGTTTCTAAGGAAAAAAAGTCAAGTCATGGAAAAAAGGCTCAGCTCACTCTAAAAACAGCTCCTGAGGGATGGAGACAGGCTTTTCAATGCTCTGTTGGCTGCAGAAAATTGAAAATCTCATCTCTTTTGCATAAAATGCTGATTAATGAGTGCTAAACATAAGCATGTCTTAAACAGTAAAAGGACATGCACAAAAGAGATAAAACACTAGAAATTATGAGGTAATGGGTGTCAGCAACTGAAAGGATCATCAATAAAGCTTCTTCAGCATGGACAGAGTTACATCTAACCCAGGCATCACACAGCCTAGTCAAAAGTCTAACCAAAATGTGCTTTGAATGCATGAGCACACCAAAATCAGGACCTGCAAGAGACTGACAAACACAAGAGAAAACAACATTCATTTGAGATGCTTCATTCTTGCCTTTGCCATTCACCTCAAAACCTCATGGGAAACACCAAGCCCACAAGCAGTAGTTCCCCAGAAAAAGGTCTGTGAATTATCATGGGTCACAAGCTGAACATGAAGTATCTGTGTCACATCAAGAGGCAGACAGAGCCCTGGGATGTACGAGCTGCAGTGTGGCCTAGGAGCCTCACAAAATCGTCTTTGTGATCTCTTCAGGGCTCGTGAGATCTGCACTGGAGTAGATTCTGGTATTGGCAGCTCATATCAGAAAGGAGGTGGCACTGCTGTAGGCAGCACAGAGCAAACAGGATGATCAGAGGTCTATGAGACATAACCTACAAAGAAAGATTGAAAGAACTGGGTTATTTTGCCTAAAAGAGATGATGGAAGAAGAGATGTGATAACAGTTTTCAAGTGCTTAAAAGGCTGCTGCTAAGGGGAAGAGAATAATCTGTTCTTTATGTCCATGGTGGACAGGACAAGAAATAATCAGCTTAAATTACAGCAAGAGAAATCAGGTTAGACTTGGGGACAAAAAAGGCTCCTGGAGCAAGGCAGTGGTTACCTGGGAGGTGGAGGAGCTCTGTCACTACAAACACAAATGCTGTCTGGGGACAGACTGCCAAATCCATGGGGAGAGGGGGCTGTCCTGGGGCAGGGCTGCACCCTCCCCATGCCCCTGTGGTGTCTCCAACATGAGTCTGGAGCTCCTGGACTGTCCAAAGTGAGATCATCCTGCAGCTATCGCTTCAGCTGGCTGGACAAATCCCAGACATTTTGCCTTGTGAGAAGATTCAAGATAGCAAAACTTGATTTGGTAGCAGACTGGGGGCACAAGTCAATGTTTTGGGTTATTTTTCTTGCAGTAAAGAAATACTTCAAAATTGATTTTCCTTTTGCCTCTCATCTCTTTCAGTCACTCGATTGTAGCACAAACGAAGCGGAGCATCCCAGCCACGCCACACAGCCAAGCTGAAATGACACCATCCAAATGAAACCTGTTTGATAATGCCCTTGCTGAAAACAACAGTGAAACCAATCTCTCTCCCCCAGACAGTGGGGTTGAATCACCAGTTCTGAGTGCACAGACTTGCCTGGAGACGTTTTTCAGCCAGCTCACAGGATTGTTGCTACCCAAGAGATAAAAGGAAAACAAAACCAGGGCCCCTTCCAACCCAGCTGTGGCCCCAGTGAGCAGCAGCTGCCGTGCCAGGGGCCAGGATGGGGGATCCACCACGGTGCCCAAGAGCAGCTCCATCCACTTCCACCCAGCAGCATCCCCCTGTGCTGCTGAGCATGCACCTCGGGGCTTCTGATTGAGAGATTCTGTGTTCTCCTCAGGAATTATTATTACCCCTGGTTTCCAAGTGCAATCCTTTATTTTAAAAACCTGCCTCCTAGTTCATTTTATATTTACCCATAGAATCTTGGCCGGGGTTTCTGAGAGTTGCAGGTTTTTGGGAAGGCCAAGTTTTAAATGGAGCTGACTCAGCAGAAGCTAAGTTGATTGAAACAGTGCCTGTTTGAGTTTATTCCATTCCTGGGCAGGATTGGAAACAAAGCAGCAGAAAATGGGCTCTTCCCAGCTTTGCTTTCTCCACAGGCTCTTGGCTGTGTACAGCAAATGTTGTTGCTGACCCACAGGGCTGGGACTGAAGTGGAGGAGAGCAGAAGAGAGCTGGCAGAATCCCTGCTGTATATCCCATATTCTATTGATTTAAAGTTTCATACAGTTGAGATGAGAATCAAAAAATAAAAAGAAGAAAAATGAAGAAATAATGAAAAAAAATTAAAACCCTGCAATTAATTTTCAGCCTCGCTGCCCAGCATCATTCTCAAGGAGGGGACTGGGGACGCAACTAATACTTAGATTATTAAAATATCTCTCCAGTTCCCCCCAGGTATAGGCAAGCCCTGTCATGGGGAACATGGTGCCAGTTCTTTCCCACATGACAACAGCAGCAAACTGGGGCTTGGAGTCATTTTAACATAGCAGCCAAGCCTGCTTCTGCCTTCCTTTTCCCAGGCTGTGGATGCTTAGCTGTGCCTGTGGCACAGTCTGACTTCTGGACACAGTGGCAGCACACCTTGCTTGTTGATGGGGCAGTGCTCTCCCAAGCAGGTCTTGCCTGGGAGATGAGTGTCCCCTCCACAGCCCGGCCTTTTTCTCAGGCTCTCCTCCTTCCAGAGCTGGAACTGGAAAGACAAGAGGGATTATGGAGGATGGCCAAGCTGCCATGCCAATGTAGCACTGGGGACTGCAGTTGGATCCTGTCCCAGGTGAACCAAGATTCCTTCAAGGAAAAATTCATTTTCGGCTCAAGAGAAAAATACAAAAGTGCTGAAAGTCGACCCTCTTCTCATACCTTGGAGAGTGCCTGCTGCTGATGTCCTCACTGTTATGAGGTGCCTGAGTGACAGCCAGGCTATGAAATACAGCCAAGGGGTTTTGAATTGACAGCTCATTTCATGTACAGGCAAAGCCTGAAGGACAGTCCAGAGCTGCTTAGCAAGAGCAGGCTAATGGCTAAGTACACAGCAGAGGCCTAATGAGAACACCAGTATCTCCTAACTCCAGCTTCATTCAGAAAGCCAAGAATATGGAAGTTG
Organism: Passer montanus; assembly: GCF_014805655.1. Taxonomy (NCBI): domain Eukaryota; kingdom Metazoa; phylum Chordata; class Aves; order Passeriformes; family Passeridae; genus Passer; species Passer montanus. The sequence goes on from NW_024373256.1 coordinate 4,925,934, forward strand.
TCACTTAGTGTCCAATGACCACAATGAATGTGCCAGCGGAGGTGCCCAGAAAGAATAATACCATAAATTGGCAAGGTGGCAGCTGCATTCATCAGCTCAAACAAGAGCTGGTCGTCCATAAAATCCGCCAGGATCAAAGACCAGTTCTTCAACGCCAATGTTATTTCCACCTTTAGAGTGTGGGTGGAAATATGCTTGAAATTTGCCAGTAGCCCCAACAGATGTGTCTCTTCTGCTGAGAGCCAATGCTGGATGGTGATCCAAGCTATGAAACGCTATTAATTTATTACAGAAAACACTGAAAATCATCAGGGGATTCAGAAGTGAACCCCCAAGTCCTCTGGAGAAGGCAGCGAGCGTGTGCCCGGGCCATGCATCAGCAGCAATGATCAACGCCCTGCTGAAGCTGAGCACCCAACACCTGGGCTGGGGGTGAGGACCAGCTTGTCCTGGCAGTGATTTGGAGACCCCTCCAGCACATGAAATGTGCCTGCTGAGCTTGTGCTGCAGGCACAACACACGGGACCCTGCTGTCCCCTCCTCGGTGACAGCGCTGTCTCCAACCCGCCACAAGGCAGCCTGCCAGCTGACACCCTTCCCCGGGGAGCTGGGAGGAGGGTGACAAACGTGCTGCAAGTCCCCAGTAAGTCATGCCCACTCCTGTCTGCTGGCAGAGCCCCCCCAAGCCGCCTGTCACCACGATGGGGTTCACCACAGCTGTGACGAGCCCGGGGAGCGCGCGGTGTTATCTGCTGGGCTTGCCAGGCAGTGATCTCTGCAGGGACATAACTGATAACTTCCCTGCAGCACCCAGGATCACATCCTGCCTTCCCCTGGGCAAAGGGGGGGACTCCTGCTGTCCCTTCTGATATCCTTCCCCGGGATATTCTGATATCCTTCCTCGGGGAATTGCTGGGGCAGGGGGTGGTCTGCTCGCCCAAGCTGGGTCACAATCTTGGAATGGAACAGAGTCCCTGGTGAGAACTCTCTAGGATTTTTTTTCCCCTTTGCAGGGGAATATGGGTGATTTGAAGCCCCTGGGCCACCAGAAGTTATGCAGTGTTATCCCTGCAACAGCTAATGAAGATCACTCAATCCATAAAGATTTTAAGTCAAGGGTTTGATGTTAATTATGGACCAAAACATTTAATAGCCCGTTTCACTTCCACAAGACATTTTTTAAATTAAAAAATGATATATTGCACAAAAGGGTGGGGGGAAGGAGAGATTGTTTTATTCCAGAACAACCTGAGGGAAGGCAGCAAAGAGATGACACATTGGGGAGTGTGATGGCAGCACCACAAGCCATGAACTGGTGGCAGAGGAAGCCAGGGAGGGAGCAGTCTCATCACACTGGGAGAAGGTGCCCAGGGAAGAGAAAAACAGCAAGTAGGTGGAAATCCAGGTCAGTCTTTTGGCCACCATATGGCCTGCCCTTACCTGTTGGATCTTTAGTTTGTGCTGCTGAGGACTTGGTTTCAAATCCCTCTTTCTGACTCTCTGTCAGCTGTCTCTCAAGAAAAACAGCTAAACCCACATAGTGGAAATTAGTCTGGGATAGGCCAGGGATGAAGAAAATCTGACACGTCTGGCTCCAATGTTACTCTGGTTTTCATTCAATATTTAAAGATGGGTTTGAGCAGGAGATGGTCTGGGCAAAGGAAAGGTCTTCAGCAGAGCAAACCAACACTTCCCCTGCCTTGATGGGCACTGCCCATCAGCTGGTGGTGCCCAGGGCAAGGGGGCAGCAGGAGGGAGCAGCTCCAGGTGGGAGGCTGGTACTGGACTAACTCAAGGAGGGAGGAAGAGAAGTGGGATGGAAATGTGGCCTGGGGCTGACTGGGAAAACTTAGTGTGACTGCTTAAAACTGGAAGGAGCAGGAATATGACACCAAAGTCCCTGGCCATGGAGGGACTCAAGTCCTCCTGTGCCTCCAGCTCTGAGCCTTGTTGTTGTTCTCTTCCTTCAACTCTACAAGGGGAATAATATTATTCCCTCCTCACAGGGTTTTGAGATGCTCAGTTACTATGGTGATGGGGCCATAAAAGTACCAAAGATAGCAAGAAAATAATAATATCAGACATGGTAGGAGCCAAATAATTGCATTTAGGGCACGCACACAACACAAAAGGGAGAGCCACCTCCATTCACCACGGCTCTCAAACCCCAAAGACACAACCTTTGTTGTACCAATGGGCTCTCAGCCTACTTAAAGGGCTAATTCCCAATTCCTGCAATATCCACTCAATGCTAGGAGTGATCACCAATAGCTGCAGCTCCAGGACTGGTCCTGCCTCTCCCCAGCTCCAGCCAGGAGGAGAGGGGAGAGTAGGGATGGATGGCCTTTGCCAGTGGAGAAATCAAATATTCCTGGCACCACCTCTGTGACACAAAGTCCCCACAGGTGTTTGGCCACTGCACTGTGTGACCAGCTAAGCTTTCTTTGCCCACAGTGGCAAGTGGGCCCAGCACAGTGCCACTGACAATTTGTGTTTCTTTGTCTCTGCTCAACACAGCACCTGCCTAATTTTTTTTTTTTTAAATTTATGGGGTTTTAATTGAAAAAATTGTGTAACATCTGTGGCTGCTTCCTAACACCTGTGTGTGACAAGGCTGATTTTCAGCAGTGATTGTCACAGCATTCTCATCTGGGCAATGCTGAGTCAGTGCTGTGTGGCCTCCTCTGAACTGCTCAGAACGATCCTTGGATGGTGTGTAAGAAACATGTGATGGAAAACAAGGTGCTGAGGAAAAAATATGAAAGATATCCCTTTTAAAAGGGGAAAGCTTGGCATGAGCAAGGGGTGAGTTTGCAAAGGTTCACCTGAACAAATGCTGCTGGCACCCAGGGGGAGAGCTGGGCTGCCAACCCAGCTCTGGTGTTATGGTGAGACCTGCTGAGCCCGGGGGGGCTGCTGGCAGCAGGAATACAAACTGCCCTCCTGCCATTTGCACAGCTGCTGTGGGGACCTGCCCTGCTCGTTCCTGCTCTGACAAACATTTGCACACTCGCAGCATCCCAGATGTGGCTGGGAAATGTCACCACCCGTGCTGTGGCACGAGGAGCTGCTGCAGCCCTGGCCTTGCCAGCTGTGGACAGTGAACCCAGAAGGCAGCAGACACCCCCAGATGGATGAAGGCCCAGCAATCCTTCTCCTTCATTGTTAGCAGCACTGCCCAGGCAGTTTTTATCACGAGCAGAAGGATCCTGAAGCTCACTGCTGATGTTGCCACCCAAATCCTCATGATTTTGACAGCCTTGAGTGCTGCCTACCGAAAGCTGCCTCCTTACAGCATCTCCCAGGGCTTGCTGTGCAGGTGCTGGCTGTAACAGTTTGGCTGTTCAGGAAGCACAGAGCAGCCTGGGAGGCTTACAGGTGCCTCTTACATTTCTACATGCTCATGACAAAGCTGCTTGGTAGCACGAGTGAGCGAGGAGCAGCAGGGACACGGCTCCAGCTGTGCACAGGCTGAGGTTTCTTCCTTGCAGGAGCCTCCCTGTACAAAGCTAGAGGAGGTTTTATCCACTGCTCACAGCTCTGGGAAGCTCAGGCTGCCCTAAAATCCCTCTTCCCACTGTGACTTGGTAAATAAATAAAACCCTGTTCCCTGCTGAGCTCAGTAATGGCAGCAGGGCTGCCAGGGCAGCAGACAACCAGGCTGGCAGGTAGAAAGCAGGGGCCAGCTGAGCAGTTTGGGCAGGGAGTAAAGGAGCAGCAGTGCAAACATTTCCTGCTCCTTGTCACTGCAGCTTGGCAACACCCCTGTGTAACATGAGCTTTTTGAGCAGATTTCCCTTGCACATGCTGGGAGCTCCCCCACTGCTCCCCTCTTCAGCACAGGATCACCATCACTCCCCTCCTCCCTCACTTGCTCGGCCTAAGAATTCCCCTCATCTCCCAGAGCACATTAAAAATCAATGTAATTACACAGCAAACATTAATTATGATCAGAAAATGCAACTGAGCGGGATTGATCTGGAGGCAGGTGGCAGCTAGCCACCAAATTACCAAACACCAAATCAGTGGGGTCGGCCCAGACAGCAAAGCATCCTTAGTGACACGTGGCTTGTCCATCTCAGTCTCTGGTTTCTTTCATTGGCGCTCCAATGAGTTTGTGCAAGGTGCAAGGCAAACTGAGAAGAGGATAAATGTCATTTGTTTGTAGATATATCTACCTGCCCCTGGTATGGCTGCTAACAGGACATGAGACAAGAGAAAGCAAATTGCTTGTCTCAGCCTGGTAATCCAAAGGGCACAGCTAATCCTGCTTGGGGTGAAACTTCATCCCTGCTATGGAGGTGACCTCCATGCAGATGCTGCCTCAGTTGGGTGTTGAAGCTCTCCTGGGGACAGGACTCCCACACACCCCTCTACAGCCTGCACAGGCTCTCAGTCACCCTTGTCCTTAAGAAGCTTTTCCTCAGCATCTAACCCAAGACTCTTGGCTGCAGTTTAAGCCCATTGCAGCTTGTCCAACCCTTGACCAATTGATCAGCATCATTTTTATAACTGCCTTTTTCCACCCTGATGAATGTTACACATCCTACCTCCAGTTGTCTCAGTCATGGAGCACAAACCAGCTCTCTCAGTCCATCTTCCCTGGAGCATGTTTTCAAAACTCTGTGAACTCACTCAATTTGTCTGAATCTTTCTTAGAGTTGTGATGCCAAAGCCTGGAGTTATATGTCTCGAGCTGATGCATCACCAGCACTAAATAGAGCCAAATAAATTACCTTTCTGCCTTCTATCTGAAACTATTAATACATCTGTGGGCAAGATGTGCCTTTGCTCTCCCTTTCTCAAGCACCAGGTTATTGTCTGCTGCTCACTTTGAGGGCTACTCCATTGCTTGAGCCACTCTCCTGCTGGCTTACCAGTGCTTCCCCATCTTATATCTGTGATTTTGATATTGCCTTCCTAAGTGCAACACTTTGCACTCGACTTTATTGAATTTCAGTGTATTGATTTCAGGCCATTTCTCCAATTTATCAAGATCATTTTGCTCAGAGGAATCTGGCAGCAGCTTGTCTTATATCTGCTCTGTTGACAAAAGGTCTTTAGACCTCAGGGCTATCAAGCCAGAGCTTTGCATTATCCTGAAAATAGTCAGAAAGAACCACATGGGAGGCATGGGGACAGTGGCAGGTGGCAGTGACAGGCTGGCTCACACAGAACAGCCCCACGCTGCCATCTCAGCCAGGCAGGGAGCAGAAGCAAGAGGAGGAGCAAGATGGGAATGCTAATGGGTCCCCAAGGGTGAAAGCAGGGATACCTGCTGAGAGAGGCTGGGGCCCTGCTGCAGCCCTGGGGACAGCCCTGGAGCTGGGCATGGAGGGAGATGAGCACTGGGATTTAATGGTGCCTCTTTCCTTTCAGGTCAGCCTGTGATGAGCTGCCCTGGTCCCACCTGAGGGCTCGCCAGCAGGCTGGGAAAAGCCCTGCAGCACCAGGCATTAATGGCACTATTTGGGGACAGAAACACTGGAGTGAGGTGGAGACAGGAGTCCACCCCTGGTGTGCACAAACCAGGTCAGATGGTTTTATTCTTGCTATTATTATTATTATTATTATTATTATTATTATTATTATTATTACCCAGAGATTGGAATGCTCCACTCTTTAAGGCAGAGAAAGAGTCTTGGGAAGCTGCTGCTTGTCCTGGGGTGGAAGGAGCAGCTCCCAACCCTTCTGTTTGGGCACACTGCAGGAGCACAAGGCTCTGGACAAACATTATGGATATAGAGCAGTATCCACCTTCCCACCACACTCTCCTTCCTCTACTTTTCCCACCAGCTTGCCAACAGCCCTTCCTCTGCCCCCTCCTCCTCCTGCCCCTCAGGAGGGCTGCAGTTCAGCCAACAATTACCCGCATACTGGGAGGAATCTCCTAGAAAACTTTGCAGAAAAGCACCTCCTGCAGAGCTGCTTCCTGCCAAGTCCCCGTTCTGCTGTGGAGGGCAGGTGAAACAGCTGCTGGCACAGCGGGAGGCTGGGGAAGCTTTGGGAGAGAGCTGCCAACAGCCCTGGGGAGGGGGCAAGGCAGAGGCGTGATGGAGGGGCTGGAACAGCTTGGGAGAGGGCAGTGGGAATGGTTTCCTTGGGAGAAGGCTGGCAAGCCTCGACTGGAAAAAGGATAGCAAGGAGGAGATAGCAGAGCTCCTCTGGGGGCAGAGGTCGTGAGGAGAGAAGAGGAGCAAGGTTTGGGTGAGCCCTGGCAGCCACAGGAGCTCACCTTGGCTCTTGCCATGGAAATGATGCAGACACAGACGTGTGATAAGCTCTACCCTGCACACGCTTTAAAATCTAAGTAGCTTATGAATAAGTAATAATCCCTTATTCCCAGAGCCATAATCTATATTTAATTAAGAAAATAACTAAATGGTGGCAGTAAAAGGGGCTGTGTGGGGAAATGGAGAGAGGAACACTGTCAGATAAGCTGCAGTAAGAAAGGGAACAAACAGAAGCCTCAGCAAGGCAGAGGCAGCAGAGTGTAGCCTCCAGCCTGGCTGCAAACATAAGGTAACCCGACCTTCAGAACACCTGTCTGCAGCAAAGTCTTCCTCAAGAAGCTTCTTGGGTCAACAGGTGAGCTGCAGGTGGCCAAGAGGGCCTCAGTCATTCTCATGCAAGTGTGAAATGTCCTGCTGTCCCATGGTGCTGGACTGTGCATGGAGAGCAAGGCACAGAGGAGCCAAAGCAGCCCCCACATCCTGTGTGGGAGCATTCAGCAAACACCTTCAACGCTGCCACAACAGAACTGCCTTACAGCGTTTCTGTGCTCAGTGTTCCAGGTCTCCCAATGCCTGGCACTGGCACATCCAAGCAATCCCTGCAGCTGAGCAGCACACGGGGCTGGCAATCTGTGAGCCTGGCAGGGGCCATGCCAGCCCAGCACTGGGCCAATGCCCAGAGCAGGTAGAGATGTCAATATAACGCCTGCAGGACTTGTCAGCCAGGCCAGAGCCCACAGCAGTTCTCTGCTGGACCCCTCCATGCACCCTGGACCACCATCCTGCTCAGTGTCACCCCAGCACCCGTGGGCAGTGGCTGTTTTCAGGGGTCTTTGCCATCTTGGGCCCAGTGCCAGGCCCAGCCTGGAGCTTGGCTTTTCCCCTGGTCTCTGCTGGGATGGTGCTGATGTGAGCACTGAGCACCCCCTGACCTGGACAAGAGAGAAATGTGGGCAGCAGTGTGTAGATAGTCCAAATACTCAGCATCTGTATCTAGACCCCCTCCAAGCCCACCAAAAACACCTCCCAGGTGCATCCCCAGACCTTTCCCTCCTGGCACCTTTCACCAGTTCCTCAAAGCTCACTGCAGCCTTGCTCTGTTAACTATATTTTACTTATCATTCCACCCACAGGGTCTGCAGGTGACAGATGCCCCTCTGCTTCCTTGGATTGTAGTAGTGGAAATGACAGCACGTTTTAAAGGCTTGGTTAAAGAGAATAAAAAAAAAAATCTCAGTCCACATACTATGCATTATAAATAGACCGTCTGGTTTTTAAATTGAAAAACAGCAATAATCACTGCTAAGAGCCTGCTGAACAAAACTAGCCTTATTACCACTGGGACAAATTCATACTTACCAAAAGAACACAAGTATTTTTAAGCTGCTCTTGAGCTCCCTAAGTTGCTAATGCCTTGCTGCTTCCCCTCACGGAGGTCCCTGGGAGCAGAGCCCCAGCAGAGACACGTGGGCAGGGCAAAGTGGGGGCAATGCTTTCAGCTGTGGGCAAGAGGGAGGAAGGGCATTTGGAGCAGCTTTGCCAGGCTGCAAAGAGAGATGCCATCAGTTATTTTAGCTCTACTCTTTTCCTCTAACTGCACTTTTATGGCAGGGAGGCCTGGAGAAACGTGGGTGGAGGTGAGGGGCAGGCGTGGGACAGGCTGTGTTCCAAGAGGCACAGCCACTCAGGCAAGGCTGCATTTCCACAGCTTTTAAAGGGCATGGTGTGCCCAGAGCCCCCCAGCACAGCACAGCTGCTGTCCCTGGGAAGGCGCTGCTGAGAGGTGAAGGAATGGTCCAGGGCAGGCAGGTGTGTGAGCTGCAGGGATTCTTGGGTTTGGATTGTCCAGGGGGATCACAGAGATAACCACCACAGCTGTGACACTGCTGAGAGCAAGGTCAGAGCGTGGGCAATGAGTGCACTGAGGGAGGTGCAGGGATGGGATCCCCAGATCTGCCTCTTCTCCCCTTCTTTACCAGAACAGGTGACCAGGGCAGGGAGATGGGCCTGCAGAAGCTGCCATGGGGAGCAGGGTGCATCTCAGTGGGATGAAGGGCATTGCTGCCAGGCCTCAGGGCTGTCCTGAGGGTGCAGGGCAGGCTGAGTTCTCACACAGCATAGGAAAGGAAAATTAAAGCAGCCCCACGCCAAGGTCCTGAGATCTTCCTTTCCTCACTTCCCAGGCCATAATACAGTGAGATCACTAGAAGCTGGCTGCTAAATCTCATCTGTCCTGTACTTTGGGAACACTGAGGTACCACAGAAGTCATCAACAAGCTGCCAAGGTGGCTGCCAACCCAGAGCCAGGAGCATGGCTCGAGCAGGTGGAGGGCTGGAGCTGGTGGAGGTAACACTCTTTCATCTGGGTTTTGGCCCCTGAATCAGAGGGCTGGACAGTATCAGCCACCACTGATCTGGAGCCAGCTTCTGGATGACTGCAGAAGAAGCTCTCCCTCGCTGGAGCCCTGCCTGGGCACTGTTTCAGGCACAGCTGCCAGCAGGCTCATGCAGTTGGCCTGTCCTGTGCAATGATCAGCACAAGTGATGTGGGACTGAGAGTGTGCCACAGCCCTGGCCACAGCAGCAGCTACCCTGAGCAGAGCTCTGGGGCAGCCATACCCTGGGGATGGGGCTGTGTGGGTCTTCTCTCTGCTGGAGCCTGGCTGTGGCCACTGGGGATGAAGCACAGACTTGTGGGGCTGATCTACCAAGTGATGCTGACTGCTCCATGTTGCAAGTTGTCTCTGAGTGCAGCATTCAGCATTCAAATTTTCCAGAGAAATAAGAAAGGTGCAGCCTTGGAAGGTGGAGGAGAAAGGAAAGGAACAATTTAATAATGAATATATTATGTAGACATGTCATGCCTCTTGCCTGATGGCATGGATTAATATCCCTAAATCAAGAGGAAGGAACTGTTTTTAATGCTGGAGATGGATGCTGGTCCTCAGAAAATTGCTAAGGGGGCATTAATGAGGAGAGACATCTGGGAATGGCTCCAGGTGCATTGGCTGCATGCACAGGGAATGCTGCAGTACTGCTGTCAGCTAAAAATTATTCCTGTGGACACGTGTGGTCCATGAGGACAATAGATGGGGACCACAGGTCCCCATGTGGAGGTGTTGGTCAAATTTAGGAGGAAGGTGGACAATCCCTTGGTTCTCTGTTCCACAAGTCAGCTCCTTCCCTTCTCTTGCACATCAGGAATGTTGCCCTCATCCTTTGACTTTGCTCAGCAAGAATGTCCACACAGTCCAAGTGATGGGACAGACTCAGCCTGTGGAAGCCAGGAGCCGAAGCTGCAGTGAGACGTGCCATCACATCCACCCTGCCCCTGCTGGGCATGCAGTCACCAGAGACAGGAGCCAGTGTCACCTCACAGCCACCAGCACGGGGAGTGGCACCTCTTCCTGCTGCTCCATGAAGCACTGGATCAAGATTGTCCTTTGGGGCTAGGAGGAGCTCTGAGGTTACATGGAGGGGACAGAGGGCAGAGGCTCAAAGCATGGAGCATCTCTCTGCTTCTAGAGCCCACCTGAGGGTGGCTGCTGGGTGTCTGGGCAAGATGCAGTTATCCTGTTGGATGAGCACAAGCCCTAAAGCACTGATCAGGGATGACCTCCTTGGGATCTTTCCCTTTCAGCAGCACCAGGCCCCTCCCAGGACTTCAGAGGGGTGTTAAACCCAGGGAAAATGGCACAGTGAGACCTTTCACATCCCCAGGAGGGCTCTGTGTGGTGGGGGCTGCTATCAGGAAAAGAGGGGGGGTCCCTGCTGCTGTCAGTGCTTTTTCCTAAGTTGAGGGCATTGAGTGCCAGGATTTTGTTAATCACATTTTATGTGCATTTTAAAAACCCCAGAAATCTTCACTTTGTAAGAGCATCTGCTCCTCTCCCACCCACCCTGTAATCTGGCAGGGTTAGCCTCTCATGTCTGCTCTGTCTCTGCCCTCCCTGGGACCACCTCCTGCCACCTGCACTGACCCACTTCAGGCGTCACCTTCGCAGCCCAGCGGCACAGCCGGGGGCAGAGGCTGGATTCACAGAGTAAATCTGCAGAGCCAGGGAGCCAGCCAGGGCTGGGGGAGCAGGAACAGGCTCAGGAGGCTGAGCAGGAACAGCCTCTCCAGGAGAGAGAGAGACACCCACGGCCATGTAGCATGTGGAGAGGTGAGAAACCTGCCAGGGAGAAGCCTGGGAGCAAAAGAAGCCAAGAAAGCATCCAGTCACAGTATGAGTGGATTGGAGGGGAAAAGGGGAAAGAAAACAAGGCAGGAAGGAGGTGAGCAGGGAAGGGCATGGCAGAGAGGGGCACAGAGCAGTGGGAGGGAAGCTCACCAGGCAGGCAAAGCCCTGCACAGCACAGCTGCTGCTTTTCAGGCTGCACTGCAAGGGAAAGGTGTGATATGGCAGAGAGCTTGGTACCAGCACAGGGGGAATCTGCCACCCCAGAGGGCTGGAGCAGGACTGGGGGGTAGGGAAGTTGCTGGCTTGGAGGATCTTGAGGGATGCTGGGACTGAGCTGTAGAGAGGGAAAGGAGAGATGGAGGAGGCTGAATATTAAGAGATGCCCAGCATTTCTGGGTTTATTCAAAAGGAACACTTGCTCCTGCAAGGTTCACCTCATGTGATGAAGCAGTCCCAACTTCTGAGAGCAGAGAAGCAGCAGCTGCTGTGCCAGGGTCCCGGCAGAGGGATGGAAACCCCAACATGAGATCCAGGGAGCTGCTACAAGCAAATCCATGTGGCAACATCAGAAAGCCATGCTGGGGCTGAGCTCACAGGCAGACAAGCTTAGCCCTCAGAGAGCAGGGAGTTGCTGTCTGTCTGTGTCTCCCTCTGTTTTCCTTGATTTTATTGTGTTTTGTTTAATTGAATCACACACACACATGCACATAAAGCCTCAACTCGTGGTGTAAAGTCTGTGAGGAAATGAGCAGCAAATGAACGTTCCAGGAGGAGCAATGCTGAGCAAACACATGACATGGCACGAGCTGTGAGCAGGAGCAGAAACTGCCAGAGAGGGAAGAGGGAGCTGCAAAAAGGATTTTCCTAGGGGAAACGGAGCCCAAGGAAAGCAGAACTAGGGAAGGAGGAAAACCTGAGAGAAGTGAGAGGACAGCACAGGTGATGCTGGTGGTTCCTGTAGTCACTGTGCCCAAACTCTCACTGATCCCTGGGTGAGGCAGTTCAGAGCACTGGGAGAGAAAGCTCACACAGCTTGTGGCCAGGGGATGTCTGGCTGAAGGGACATGGCTCAAACTCCATCACTGCTCCAGGGCTCCCCTGCCCAAATATGAGCAAAGCACTCCTCTGGACACAGTACCCAAGTCCACCAGGACCTCTGTCATGACCAGCTCAGCCTCTTTCCTCTGGTGTGGCACTCCATCCCTCCCTCAGCTTTCAGCTCAGCCAGGACCCCCTTCCCCTTCCTCTTGTCCCATCTGGTGTACCTGCAGCTCCACACAAGGTGCTCATCCTCAGGAGAATACTGGGCACTGAGGAATGATGGACATGTGGGGTGGGACCATGATATGCTGGGGGATGTGCCCCAGCACTTCCCAGGCTCCTCATCCCCACAGAGCTGCACCCCAATGGCACCATCCAAACCCTGGATGAGCAGTGCAACCCTCAGCAGCCTGTGACCACAGTGCAGAGGGCAGGGACACACAGGGGGAGGAGCAGGATAGAGGGATGTCTGTGCAGACAGGCAGCTCTCTTGCCTCTCCTCACCTCCCAGCTCACCCCACTCACAAGGGGCTGGGAGGCAGCACAGCACTGATCAGCCACTCCCCAAGATGAGGGGCTCTTCAGTACTGGAGAAGTGCAGGGTTAAAGGATTCTGATTATCCTGCCCAGGCTCGCTGTGACAGCCTTCACATGTGTTCAGTCACATCCAGATATGAAGCCATTCTGAAAACCAAGACATTTATTCAAAGGAGCAGCAGCATTGCACACACATCTGCCTGTGTAAAGGAGAACTTCAAAAAGGCTGACAGTCACAGAGCCCAGCAGTAACCTTTGGCTAATTAGCTGTCTTGATTTTCTTGCCGTTTATTTTTATACTTCTTGGGCTTGAAATGCATTTACTGTAATGTCAGAAAGGCCATGGTAAATATAAAGCTTTCTAGCAATAAGTATATCCACCCCACTGAGCTTTTGGGACTGACAGCTCCAGCTTGGCGTGGGCCAGGTGGAGTGACAAAGCTTTGCAGAGGTTTTTGTCTTGCACAGGATTTACTGAGACTGTGCTGGTGGAAATGATAAAGGCACCTGGGGCAAAGCAGGAATGAGCATGGAGCAGAGAGCACAGGGCACCTGTAATGGTGCTTTCCTGAGGTCAAACCACAAAGGAGCAGACAAGACAGAGGGGTGAAGATGTCTGCAGGATGCAAAGCCATGAGCCAGCTCGCCAAGGAGAGGTGAGGTCAAGAAAAGCAGGCAGCCAGAAAGGTGGGAGTGATGCTGAACCTGCAGAGACAAGCAGGGGGGACCCCATTCTAAGCATTAAGGAAATCACCAAAGGGAGCTGCACTGCCTGTAGAAGCACAGAGCCTTCCTACTCCTGGAGAGAGGAGAAAAAGGCCTGGAAAGATGCTTTGGTTAGATCTCAGTCAACAAGGGATTTTCAAGTCCCGTTGGGGTGGAAGATCACAGTGCCTCTTGAAGCAGGGCACTGCTCCCCACCCCAGCTGTGATTGAAGTAAGTCTGCACTGCAGGTGTCACTGCACAGTGCCACAGACACTCCGTGAGCCCTGTCAGAGGGTTTGTGACTCTCTGAGGGACCCAGGGCTTCCCTAACAAAGCCAGCCCCTCCATTCCTGGCTGCTCCATCCCAGCAGCTCCTGCACCCCACAGCCCTGCAGGGCAGTGCTGCTGAATGCCAAGGCCAAGCTGCTGGGGCTAAGTGAGGGTGTGCACAGCCTGGGATGCTCCTGCTTCTCTCTGCAGGGACATGCAGCCCACTCTTGCAGGGCAAGGCTCCTGCCCTGGGCTGGGCACAGACCTGGGACCAGGCTGAGCTGCCCTGTGAGGAAACACCAACAGCTTCATTATCTCTGCACTGTGATCTCCAGAACAAACCACTCAGTATGTGGCTCTCCCTGGCCTGTGCACAGAGAAGATCAGTGAGAAGAAAACAGAGGAGACCAATGCATTAATGATCAGAAATGAAGCAATGCTCCTCTGCCCCCAGATCTAGCAAGGAGGGTTCTGAGTCCCTGCAGACGGGTGGCAGGCACCCAGCACTTCAAACAGCCTCCCCTCCTTGGCTGCTGCCTCTCCTGCCTGGCTGGGTGTCAGTCCCAGGACTGCCCTGGGTACCAGCTGGGAGAACTCAGTGCCAATTAAAAACCAGGCTCTTGTATCCTTTGAACTGCAGTGAAACAAAACCTGTGAATTGAAACTTTGCCTTTTTTTTCCCCCAAATGATGTCAGGAGTTGAGGAGACAGAACAGTGCTGAGTGCAATTGCTGTTGAAAGCTGCTGGCTGTTTCCATGTGCTGCTTGAACTCCACCAGGGCAGCTATGCTGGAGTTGGTAACTGCAAACCTTTTATTTTAAGGGTCAAATCATTATAGAGTCACTCGGGGAAGTCAATAGGAGGTTTACCTTTGACTCAGCTATGTAAAATCAACAAGAAATTCCCAACTGATCACAGTGATAAACAGTTCCTTCTCCAATCCCAAGCATCCGTTCTACGAGTCAAACTCATATTTTCATTTTTAAACCCATTCTTCCACTTAGAGCTTGTGCTGCCTGATCAGAACCAAAATGTCTCAGATGGCTGTGCTGGCCTTTGGGACTAACTTGGGACTCACAAACACCACCAGGTTTGTGAGCAGAGCAAGGCACTGCTGTACCCACAGTCCTAAAAGCACCCACAGGCTGATGGTGAGCAGCAAGCACTGAAGGTTTCAGTGACAGGGAAGGAGTTATTACATTGCTCAAGAAGAATGGGACAGACATGCAGCACCAAGACTCAGCCCTTTTATTGCCCATTTTCAGCCCTATCAGCCCTTTTATTGCCCATTTTCCTCGGACAGATGTGTGTGATGCCTGTGTAATCCCAGCCCTCTGGCCTGGCCAGAGCCAGGGCATGGTGCAGGGATCTTTTATTTCATTCAGGGAGGGAGGGTCCTGAGCTCGTAGGTCATGCATATATGGCTGCATATACATTATTAAAGCCCTCCACATGACAGCTGCTGGCTGTATCTACAGCCTCTCTCTGAGTCACGGCTGCATAAAGCTCCTTGACAGACCTGGAGTATGAGAGATGTGGTAAAATCCCAAACATGAGTATTGCATCAAAGGTTCTGTGGTTATCAGAGCACAAATAACATCTCCCTCGCAATTTCAGGGGCAGGAGTAGTGTAAGGGTTGTCTAACCACCCTCCTGGAGCACAGGGTCCATACCAGGGGCCCAGTGTGTCAGGGCCAGCCCGAGATGCTCCATGGGGTGCAGTGAGGTGGTCTGTCCCTGCTGCTGGCAGAGGAGCTGGGGAAATCAGCAAGGAGCTGGTGGGTGGACTTGAGTGGGATTTCTCCTGCACGGAGAGCTCAGCAGCCCTGCACACATTCCTGGCAGTGTCAGTCACTCTTGGTTTAGCTGACATGCAGGACAGCCTCATGTGGGACTTTCAGAGGGTGCTGCACACCAATGGTGGGAGATTGCCCCACGTGCCTTCACCTGAGGCACTGTGCAGTGCAAAATGAAGAGGGGTGGCTGGGACAGTCTCCTCTCTCCCAGTGATCTTTCTTTTTTCATTACCATCTTTCTTATTCTCCCCAGGCCTTTCACCTGCTCTGGAGCTGCTGCTGCCTCAGCCACCCAGAAGAGTGAAGGATACCTGAGCATCCTGATGGACACAACAGCCACTTCCAACAGCAGGTACCCTGCTCTGCCACAGGCATTCATTTACAGACACTATTCCAACCAACCCTTGAGGCTGGGCAGGAGGTTTTCCACCCATATTTTGCTGGAGCTCTGCTCTGGGGGATAGCTGTGGCCCCCAGGAAATCAGCACTGGGCTCCAAGGCAGGGGGACCTGCATGGGGAAAAGACCCCACTCTGGGAACAGACAAGAAGCAAGACATCAGGGAGAATCACTGTTTCCATTGTGGGTTTTCTAGCAGAGAGAACTCTGCTCCTTCTAACTCCATCCCTCTGCAGAGTCAGTGACTCCTCCACCATGTATTACATTTTATTCTGCAAGTGCAAAGCAATTTCCATTGAGGGTAGGGACAGTGAAGCACAGGGAAAGAGGAGAATAATATCTCATCTTTCTTTAATCCCCACCATCCCAAAGGATCCTGGTGCCCTTTGCTTTACTTTCTATATGTATGCACAGTTAATTAGCATTACCACAGAACTGCAGGTACTCTCAGGCTTAGTAGAGGGAATATCTTGTAATAGAAGGGTAAGCAAATTGTTTCTGCTGTTTCCATTACAGCCAACTTTGATTATCCAGGGTAATGGGATAACAGGCACAAAGCAAAAACATGGATAACATGAGACCTATGCAAATTAAGCTGGGGTGGGGGGGAATGTGATGCTGAGAGTAATGAAGGAAAGAAAGGTCAGTGATACTGATTAAGGAGCATGGAGATCCCTGTGTTAGCACTGCCTTAAGCTCACAATCCATACACAATGGTACCTGGGCATGGTGGTTATGGAGCAAATCTATAGGGTCTGTCACTGTGAGAGGGAAGCAGAGGCATCCCCTGCACAGCAAAGGCAAGCTGCAGCAGAGGGAGGCGAATTGCATTAATGCTGAGCATTTCAAAGCCTCTCTGTGAGGGATTTGTCATTAAAATGAATAAGATTTGGGCACTCAACCCACCTCCTCCCTACATGAGCAGGAAGAAGCCCAATTTAAAGGTCAGCATCTTAATGGTTTTCGCTGCGTATATACCAGGATAATTCCTCTCCAAACAGAAATCCAGCACCTCCTTGGCAGTGCTTGAAGGAGCACAAGAGCATCCCTAGCTGAGGAGGTACAGGAGTACAGACAGATACAGCTTCTATGTTAGAAGAGGCTCCAACTTCATCTCCTTGCAATGCAGCCCAGGAGGAGGAAAAGGAGCAGCACTGGAATTCCTCTGTAGTTCCTCATCTCAGCAAAGACCGGATTCACTCCACTCTGTCAAAGGGGATGTTCAAATCCTTGGCACCAATATCGTGGAGGCAGCTCCAAAAAATCTCTGGTGGTGGGTGGATAAAAAGGGCACCAGTGGAGATGAGACAGAAAGAAGAGAGGGTGGAATCTTAGAGGAAGAACCTTCTTAATAGGTTTTATTGATTTAACCCAAAGAGAGAACAGTAGGGGGAAATATATGCCATTTAAATGTAAACCAGCAATAAAAATAATCATTAGAGTCATAATCTCAATCTGTTAGCATTTTATGTGGAAAATATCTTAGTGGGAAATATTTTCTGAGTAAACTGTTTGCATTTACTTAGTATGAAGGAGCCTCTTAAATATAACTCAATCATTATCATGGACTTTTTTTGCAGGGGTTGTTATCACTACTCAGCTCTTGCAAGTCCTTGATGATTTCACAGCCCCTGTAGAGCCTGACTTGGAGAAGCTGCTGACCCACCCCAGCTGGGATCTCCTGTCCATATCCCTGTGGATGTTCCTGTTTCCATACTGTAAATATCTGTGGGTTTCAATGGCAGCTGGAAATCATCACTCTCCACCCAAACGGTGATGTGACTTTGTCACTGGCCAAGAAGGCTGCATCCCTTGCCCAGATCTTGTGAGCTTTAATTGAGGAAAAGTAACTTCAGAGCATATTTCCAGGCCCTGCACACTCCAGAAGAAGTGAGAACCACCTGACCATCTCTTTTAGCTTTCTCTCTTGTAAAAGAAATAGAAAATGAGGGGTTTCAATGTGCAGAGGAGCTGCAGGGCTGGCAATGAAGATGCAGGGCAGCAAACCCTTTCCTGGTGCAGGAGGGGACATTGGATGTGCCCACCTGTGTCTCAGAAGGAGTTTTCTGGTCAGTTGTCTTGTCCCCAAGAGCAGTCCCCGTGGGGACACAGCCCTGCCCACGTGCAGCTGCCCAGGGGAGGTCACTGTCCCTGTGCCTCCCACGCCATGTGCATCTCAGCCACACAGAAAGGGATAAATACCCTCTTCTGCCTGGGGACACCTTTTAATCTTCTTGCTAGATTTTCATACACTAGTCCCGACTCCCAGCTGGGCCAGGCATGATCTCATTTAGCATCCCATGCACAGAGGCAGCTAAACCAAGGCTGCTGTTTTATGCCATGCACTGGTAGGGGCTGGGGATGCTCTCACTGATGCCACTGGGGGTTCTCACCCCCCTGCAGCAGCCAGACCTTACCCCAGAGGGAAGAACATCCCATGGAGGCAGACACCTGGACCAGTATCCCCAGTGGGACGGGGGATGACAGCAGACAGTGCTGGGAAGCTCATCAGCCCCTTGCAGAGCTGCTGGTGCCAGGACATTTGTGGGCAGCAGGTGCCAGAGCAGCAGCTCTCCAGGGGCCAGCCAGGGTTCCACACCAGCAGCTGCCACTGGCAGAAGCCACTGCAGCTCCTGGAGTGGGTCTGGCCCAGTGTGCCCAGCCTGGGGAGCTGGTCTGGCCCAGTGTGCCCAGCCTGGGGAGCAGGTCTGGCCCAGTGTGCCCAGCCTGGGGAGCAGGTCTGGCCCAGTGTGCCCAGCCTGGGGAGCTGGTCTGGCCCCTAATGCCCTGCTCATCACCAGATCTCCACACTCACAGTGGCCCTCACGCTGTGTGGGTAATTCAGGCTCGCAGGGGGGTTATTAAAATCCATTCAAAGCTAATGTCAGCCAGTTCAGTGTTAATGTCAGTGGCTGAGAGGCACAGCAGGAGTGGGTGGAGAAGGGCTTTGATTTCCCCACTCGAATTTCCAAGCAGGGTGGGCTTGGCAGGCAGTGATGGGGAATGGGGAGCGGTGGTGGATGGAGGGTGCAGTGCCACATGTCACACAGCAGACAGGTGGGACTCGCAGCTTAATCCCAGCAGCCAAACATTTCACTCCATGCTTTGCTTGACAGCATCTCTCCTTGGCTGGCCATTTCAGAGGCATGTTATCTGCCAGGATCCCAGCAGGTGAGTCTGCCTGAGCAATCAGCTCTGCACAGAAGCTGGGAAGGGGCTGTTGGTGTTGCTCCATCAGGTATTTCAGGTGGATTGGGCATCTCACCCAGGCGCTTCCCACCAGGTGCATTTGGAGGTTCAAACCACATGCCCCATCTTCTGCACTGACTGAGCCCCCAAACCTGCTGGGGTTGAAAGCAGGACTCGTGTTTGCTCACGTCGGTCGGGTGAGTCCAAGCCATCCCCTGGATTTTGAAAAAATCCGGGTAATTTCAGGATGTGGCCAGCATCATGCAGGCTCAGATAAGAGTAATCGGAGCTCCGGGCCGTAAGCCGATTCCTTGCATATGACAGGAAGGAATTAGCCCCTTCTCTCCACCCTCCCAGCAGCGTCTGCACACATGGGCACACACCTGGCAGGGGGCTGAGCCACGGGACACGTGTGTCCCTGTGCTGGCCGGGGACAGGGTGACAAGGATCCTGTGCAGAAGAAGGGGCACCAACAGCAGAGGAAATCTGCTCCAACCATCCTTCACAGGGCAGGTGTTGCCCCCCAACCTCCTTGCACTGGCACAGCAGTGCTGGCAACCCCCAGGTCTCCTTCCCAGGCAGTCCTGCCCTGGTTCTCCCCTGGTTTCAGCATGTTTGCAGCAGGGATTCCTCCACCTTGGCTGGGAAATGCATTGCAGTCTCTTAATAGCTCATCCTGTCTGGAAGCTTTTCCTCATGTGTAAATACAATGTGTATAACATTGGCCTCATTTCGCACTATGGGAGTGCATCAGACACAGCTAAAGGTACTGAGGATGGCTCAAATGGTCCACATTTAACATTTGGTTATGTAGGCTGAATATTTCAGTGAGTTTTTAGGTTAGAAGGTGCTGTAAATGGAGTCTGACCTCCTAGACAGTGACTTTTACCCAGGGATTTAAATCAAGTCTGACCATTACGCTTCATCTTTCTGACAGATAAAAATTAGTCTGGTTCATAAGCAAGGAGGAAAGCTGCTGAAGGCAGACTGGTCACAAGCCACAAGATCAAAGTGTTGAACAGCATCTCTGAAGGGCAGCAGGTCCTGCCTGCCTGATGATACAGACACAAACCAGGTTATTTTGCTTTAGTTTGTCTGATTTGTGAAATGCGGGTAACAAAGAGTTCTGAGGTCAAAGCCAGTGTTCAAAAGCAATATTTGGTGCTGCTGTTTTCACCTAGAAAATAGCTGCTATTCAAAAACCAACGGAATTAGGGAAAAGTGCAACTCTAGTGATTGCCAACAATCGGCCAGATGGGTCAGTGAGGTGGTTGAGGGTGCAGGACAATTGGGATGTGTGGCACTAGCAGACCCAAGTCCCATCCTGTGTCCCTGGGAGAGGGGCCACAGGGGTGGGAAGGAGTTGCATCTCCCTGCAGCTGGCATCTCGTGCCACGTGGCAGGTTACCAAGCAGCTGAGAGCGGGAGATGGTTTCTTTTGCCAGTTTTCTAATTTATCTAATGAGCAAGAAAATAAATCAAGCTGACAGTCACCCAGGTGGTTTTGGGCCTCAGCTCCTCACAGCCCCCTTGTTCTCCCAGCCCATTTTATAACAGGGTTACAACCCGAGGACACTGCACTGCCTCCTGCTATAATCTTTTCTTTACCAACGTCACTTAGCAGATGGAGTCATTTAGATGTGCTCACGTTTAAATGAGTGGCTTGCCCTGGAAGGGACAGAGCTGGGGCTGCTGGCAAGGTTTTTGGGATCGTTAGCCTAGAAAATGCTTAGCAGGGGAAGCAGTTGGCAGGCAGATTTCACGGACATGGCACTGCTGTCCTCTGCCAGCAAAATTACAAGGCTGAAATCCTGGAGCTGGATGGGGCCAAAGCGTTCACAGCAAACAATTTAATTGATGAATGAAGTGAATTGCCCAGGAGACGGGTTTCAGTCATCTGCATGAAGCTGCTTGGAGAAGGGTTTGCACAGTGGGGTGTGGCCTGGGATGGGCTGGCTGGGGCTTCCCATGGTGGGCACCTTCACCAGAGCCCCCTGGGCACCTCCTCCCTGGCAGAGCAGCCCAGTGCTGTGAGCCTGGCTACCTCCAGGCTTGCCAATCCAAGGTACTTACAGTTGACACTGCTCCTAAGCCCTCGTGGCTGGACCAGTGATGGGACCATGCAGAAGATCTCAGCACTTAATGTTGAAAACAGGGCCAGCACTATGCAAGGAAGAACAGCACCAATCCAAACAGCAAAAGCTACTTTTAAGCTCCTGCAAGAAATTCCATAGCAGTCTCAGAGGTCTCTCCTCTCTAGCTGCCTGACCTCCTGCACAAGGCTACCTCCATAAGCTCCTTTCATTTTGTCCAATAAAGTAAACTAGTTCTCCAGCTCTTCCAAGGAGAATAGGCATAAAAATGTTCATTGAGATGAATGCTTACAACCCTTGAAAATACCTCTTGCTTGTGAAAAGGCTTCTGAGGAATGAATAGAAGGGACAATGATTACCAGAAAAGGAGGAAATATTGTTCATGCTGCCTGGGAAGCATTTGACCCAGCCCTTGCAAAGGCTGGGGAGAAAAGGAGGAAGAAGGGAGAGAGCTGAGACACTAATGGCAATCGTTGCTCTGTTGGGAGCAATATCTCACAATGTCCACGGAGATCAATCCCAAATTATTCAGCCTAATAGTTCTCGAAACAAACTCTAATTCTGCTCCTTTGTGGCAGGCATGAAGCTTTCTCTGCAAGGCCCATTTTACATCTTAGGTAACTGAGTGCTGGATGGTGTAACACTCCATTGTGAAATCCCTGCAGGAGCCTTTGATGCCAGCATCTTCCAGAAGAGATGCAGAGCTTATCAGCTCAAATAACACAACTGTCTTTTATCCTGTGTGTCCCAAGCCTGCTGTTTTGGCACTTATATTTGTAATTCATTGCCTGGCTCTGGGTCTGGATCCATCTGGACAGGCAAACTGTCTATCTGTCTGCATTGCTGAGATATTTGTGTCTGCCCCAAGGGACCTGAGCACCTAAGCTCTGCTTATCTTCATTGATGCTTAGGTTCCTAATTGGTTAAAAGTCATTTTGGAAAGGTGGTCTTAAGGGCTGTAGGCTTGTAGATGCTTTCAAAATGACTTCCCCCAGGCCAGGCTGTCCATCTTTCCCTGGGACTGCATCCCTGGTCTGGTCTGGCTTCCAGACATGCCCGTGTGCCTCCAGCTCTGCTGTCCCTCCCTTGCAGATCAGTGCCAGCCCACAGACCTGCTTGCCTTTCACCAGCACTACATTTTCTTCAAAAAAGGACAAATGAGGTGGAAGAAGAAAAGGTGAAAACATGATAATAGCTGTGGGAAAAGGCCGCTGCTAAAGATTTGACAATGCTGGAAATAGAGGCTCAGAGAAAAGTTTTTCTCCAAAAATTATTCTTTTCAATCTCAACAGCACACTGAAGAGAAGTTAAGGCACACTTTTTAGCACCTTTTGTACTCAAATTCGAAATTCACCTGTCTAACCAAGCAATAACAGAAATAATATTTTTTTTATCCAGCTGCACATTTTGCTACAGAAATTTGTTTCCATTAAGCTATTCCCTTTTGTCCTCTTAGAAAGCATCTTTTAAATAATAACAGTGTAAAAAAAAAATTACACACTACCCAAAAAACTCAACCCTGTCAACCGTGCACTTTTATACAAAAGTTATCTCCTCCTTTCAATGGATTGATGAAAACCCTTTTCATAATGTCAAGGTGGATATGAGGAAGAGAGAAAATTTCAAGGTGCCCGGCAGAGCTAGTCATTTAAACAGGGAACATGGGGCAAAATCTGGTCTTAGAAAAGTGAGCTACAGCTCCAACATGAACCCAATATTCTTTTTCTGCTTTGTAAAACACAATTTTGTAGAAGCTGGGTTGGAGGCACACACTGCACTTCTCATCTGCAGGGGAGAAATAATGTGCTTTTTCTTTATTCCCTAAATCTCAGGAGAAGAATGTGAATTTGATCTTTAAAAAAATAAAAATTAAATAAGCAACCACAGTAAGTCTCACTGCTGCCACGCTTTCAGGAGTGCAGCAGCTCAGGCGCTCAGGGATTCCCCAGGAAGGTCAGCACTGGGAGAAGAGCCCCACCAGGAACCCCCTAAGATCAGCAGTGTGAGGAACACAACCCTGGCTCACTGTTGTGTCTGCATCACTCTCTCTCCTGCTGGGAATGAGTGCCACCAGGCTCCTTTTCACCATCCCAGCACTCAGCCCCCTCCAGCAAAACCTGCTCCATCCCTGCTGCCTCTCCCCCACAGGCAGCTACTCCTCTCGCTCCAGAGATGCCACCCTCACCTCTGAGCCTGTGTGTCACTGCTGGTCCCAGCCACGGTCCTGAATGTCTCCTAGTTGTTGTCCTCAGGGGCTGGGAGGCACACTGGGCACGGCATTCGGGGTCCCACGAGGTGGTCAGCAAGCCCAGTGTTCAAACTGCAAGGATAAAAGAGAAAGCATAAGAGGGAGTTTCAACAAAGAGGATAAAAGATTGATTGATGGCTTGATTAATACCAAGCCATCCCAGGGACAGAAGAGCTGCTTAAGCCATGGATCGAACACAGAGACACAGGGACCAGAGGTGAAGGGGAAGAAGACCACAGGGAGGTCCAAATGAGAGTAGCTGCTCAACAGAGTAACTAAAAGGGAAAAGAAATCCACTTGCCAATGGATTTGGGACTGTGAGAAATGCTGGAAGGGAACCTGGGACTGAAGCAAAAAGAATGGGACAAATGCCAGACAGGGATGGAAAAAGATGCAGGAAAAGAGAGCTCTGGGCATGCCCAGGGCAGATGGCAAAACATCAATGCAGAGCTCCTGGAGGAGTGAGGAGCCACTGCCCCCACCAGCACCAGCCACCCAGCATGTGCAGGTTTTGATAAGTTTAATAATCCTTGTTACACCTGAAGATCGGCCTCATAAATGTATTTTGATATCTTAAGTGTGATTTTATTGCTCTCAGTGGTCAGTTCCCACACCTTCACTGTTTTTCTATTATTTTTGGATGCCTGGCTGGCCAGGGCTCTCTCTGCTTCCCACTGCTGTCAGCTCCTGCTCTGAGATGCCAAACAACCAGTACAGCAAGAAGAAGTGACACTGAGGGTAACAATACTCATCTTTGTGATATCCAGTGTCTTGTTTTATTATCATCTACACAGTAACAATAATAGCAATATCGGTGACAACCATTTTGTTACTCCTCCTGTTAGTAATATTCAGACATGACCTAAGAGGTATTTCAGAAAGACAACACAAATCCGGTGCAAGATCCAGGAGAATGGGGCAGTTAATTAAATGTCAGAGTGATGGACAGAGCTGGGACAAGCCTGGAACAATATCAGAGAGCTGGACAACCTCTGGCAAGCACAGGGAGATGGATGGATCTGGGACACGTCCCAGACCTCTCCCCCAGCAGACGCAGAACCCTCCTACCCCCCACATCATTAAACACAACATTGCTCCCTCCCTGTCACTGCTTCATTGACTTATGCAGGTGAGGAAATTTCCTGGGGAAAGCTGCCTTCCAAGCCATGTCACTGATCACAGCCTGATCCAGTGACAATTTTATACCTCCAAATTGTGCAAAGAAAATAAAGAGCCCCATTGAAAATGACAGTGTCTTAGAAGTGTGTTTTACCAGCATTATGTGTGAACTCACAGCAGGTAGGGGTTTATTTTGCAAAAGATTTCTTGTCATTTTTCCAAACTAGACATTCATAAGAGAGGCAGGTGGTGGCCAGGGAATATGGAGAGAGAATGGCAGCCGGAGGGTGTTCCAAAACTCCAAGAATATTAGAGAACAAAAGGAAGCCTGTGACAGATACTGGGCAATCTGTAAGTCATCAGAAAGAGTGGAGAGCATAATAGACTAATCAATCAGGCAGACAAGGGTGAAGTGTCATGGGGAGGCAATAGGTAGTTGGAGGTCAGTTATGAAATATAATCTCTAAATTGGAAGGAGAAGAGCAGTAGCACAAGAACAATGACAGGTGTTTGAATGCAGGTAAGTGAACGTTGGATTGGTGATTTCCAGGAGAGTGAATGTGGGATGGGAATATTATGGGGGTAAGGAAAAATAACCTGGTATTTTAGAGACAGGCACATATTCTGTGAAGTGAAAGGCTGAGCTGGCTAGACTTTAAAGTACTGTTCCATTTCAGAAAATGCTGCTGGAAGACAGACAGTGGGGCTCCCTGGTGCTTGTTCCTCTGGGTTTCCAGACAAACTTTGTCAGGTTAGAAGCAAAACAAAAGAAAGTGATGCTCTTCCTAAGCATAAGTCCTGCAAATAACAGCTGGGATCTGAAAGCCAAGCCAGACCCTGTCTAGCTGGTGCTTTCTCATCAGCATGAGTAATCTCTAATCTAGTTAGCTGAGATGCAGGGAAGTTGCACGCTGCCACGCATGAGAAGATGGGGATTCTGCAGGTGAATTTAATTACTCCTTCCACAGAGAAAGTGGGAGTCAATAAGGCACCACTCACCCTCCATTAGCTAACTGGGCTGCACAGCCAGCATCATTTACTGCTCTTTCTAAGCTCAGGGGGAGCAGCCCTGTTGCACCCAAAGAAAAGCTTGACTTAATGTGAAGTAATTTTACCAACACTCTTCTGACCTTAACTGCACATTGCAAAGTTGTCACACAGTCCTTCTAAGAACAGTTAGACCCAAGCAATTAGAGCTGAATGAGCAATTCCTAATGAATAATCGTTTGGCAAACTTCACCTCATTTTGTGCTCACAAAACATTCACACACGGATTGCAAAGTCCTCACGTTTCTTTGTCAATGGATATAACTTGCTGGTTTTTTCCATTGAGCAAATAGCAACGTAACAGTTCATTGAAAAATCTGCAGTCAAGCACAGGCTGTGTGGATGGGTTATGCCAGACACGTGGTGCTGTTCCTCCAGTGCTTCCATTGGGTGAGGGATCACAGCAGCTCCAAGGAATGTGAATCAGGACTGTTACCCCTCTTGTTTGAAATTCCCTTTTGCCAAATCTGTCACTGCTGGAGCACATTTACTGAGCCATGAATATGGGCAGTGTGGGAAGGGAGCCAGCTGTGGTCCCTCTGTAACTGATGGAGAGAGCCAGGTATTCCAAAGCCACTGGAGAGCTATTCACCAGGGACACACTGGAGACCCTGGAGACCTTAAGAGATGAGCCTGACCCCCTTAAACCCTTAAAACCACCTGCTTAACCGTGAGAAAGGGGCACAGGTGAGCAGCCCAGGAGGTGGGAGCACTGGTGAGGCTGGACCAAGGCTGGCAGCTGACCTGCTGGTGGCTGAAGAAGCTGAGAACAAAGTGTGCTGCAACACCCGGGGGGATAAGGGACAGTGGAGCAATAACTCAGGCTCTCAAAGCAGAGCATATTAGGAGATCAATGGGACAGACATTAGACCAAAGGAGCAAACTCCAGAGAGACAGGAGCAATTCTTTTCCTCCTCCTTCTCCCTTGTTGCTAAGGATTTTTTCTTCCCATTTAATACCATCCTCATTGTTTTTAAATGAACAGCAAAGCCAGTGGGTTCCATGTGGCATTAGCAATGTGTTTGTGCAAGGGAGAACAACTGGCTCCTAGCAGGATTTGATAAAAGCCTCTCCAAGTTCTGAGTGATTTACAGCTGGAGAAAACAAACACGGACTGATACAAATGCAGAGAGAGGCAGAGCCAGCACTGACATCCAGGTACACTCAATTACCAATTCATCAGCCCAAGTGAACTTGAAGGGCTTTTCAAACTCTACATGGCTCTAAATTAAAGGAAATATTTAGATGGATAGCATTCTGCAGTGGGGGAGAAGAAGACTAATTTGCTGATCTTCAGCTCAGGAGCCCTGGCCTTTCATGGGCAAAGGGCCACAGGAAAGGGGTGCAGGTGGCAGCTCCCATTCCCCACATGGGACCAGGGAATGCAACAAACATCAGGATGATGTTCACACACTGTTGCAAAGCTGTCAGCGCACAGCTTTCTCTGTCTCCTCACTGTGCCAGTCCCCAAACAGAATTTTTTTCACTGTCTCTAAAAACTTTGCTTTTACCTGCCCTGGGGGTAATAATGGAAAAGCTGTGAAAATAACCAATTTTTTGGTTCATTGGTTGAACTAAAAAAGAAAAAAAAAAAAGATGAAAAAAAAAAGGAGGAAAAAAAATCACTGCACTGTGACCCCAAATTGGAATCGTCCAGACTCTCCACAGCAAAATATATATAAATACATATATATAAAAGATATAGATCTATGGTCAAACAATGGTTTAATTCAATCTGAAACTAACTCATGGGCAATGTCATTTTTTCCTCCATCCCCTACCCAGAAACCCATTTTTTTTCATGAGAAGAGATGATTTACAGCTCCACGCTCCAGCAGCACTGACACAGCCACAGTGTTTGATATCTTCCCCTGCTCAATGGAGCTCCTCCATGCTGGGGCACGGGGCCCTTCAGTGCTATTCTGATACAAACTCTGGCAGCTGGGGGTAGGAACAGGAGGATCCCAGCTGCTGAGAGGCTGCAGGGAACTCTTTGGTAGTTGTTCATGCAGAAACTGTTTTGATTTCAGTGTCTAATTGATATCTTGGGGAAATCTTTACAAAAGACAGTGCATCCTCCCCAGAGCCCACCTGTGTGTGCTCAGTTGAGGAGCCCCACACTGCCAGTGCTGATGGAGCCCCAAGGCTGTGGGGTTGCCCCTGTTCCCCTGCTCCACATCCTCATCCCACAGGTTTGCAGAGCTGAACCAGCATGGGAGCCCTGGGGCAGCTGGAAGGGTGGGTGCTGAGCTCCACTGCTGCTCAAATTTTTGGCAGAGAGGAGACTTTGGAGAGTTCTGTGCCGTGATGTCTGTTCATCAGCAAGGAGAGCTGTGTCAGCCTCCAGCCTCCCTCAGGAGCAGGGACTGCCTGCATCCCTCTGGAAGCTGCCAGCACCATCCCTCCTCCTGCCAGAAGCAGCACCAAGCCCTGAATTTTCCACTGGATCTCAGCCCTCCTCTTTCCTCTGGCCTCCTCCAAAGACAGCAGCCATGGCTCACACGTGCAGCTCCGGGGCTGGCTCTGAACTGCTGAAAAGCACAGCAGGTGTTTTAATTATTCACGTCAAGCGCGCCTTGCTTGCTAACGACTCTCTGAAGCTGTCATAGCTGCACGGGGGGAGCAGAGCCCTGCCAGCAGCTTCCCATGGCCTGGCCTTGGGGCAAAGCTCTGCAAAACAACCAGGATCCAGTGCTGTCACTGAGGGCAGAGGGGGACACTTGGTGAGGAGCACCCTGGCAGATCTGTCCAGCACCTGCCCACCCAGCCCATTGTCCAGCCTCCTGCCTGGCACCTTGCATCCTCCAGGCCAGGGGGATCAGCCAAATGCTTTGCTATTACTTTGAGCTGTTTCCCACACTGGCAGATTAGCTCTTGTCACATTTTAAGGGCACTGGAATTACCAAAATGCAAGGAAACTGAGGGGTACTTATACAGCACAGCTGGGTGGTTCAGATGAAGGCACTGGAGGGGATGACACACTTCCTTGCTGCCTTGAGCTGCTCCCAGGGTTTGATGCAAGGAGCTGCTTTGGAAAACAAGCCTTGCCACCCTGCAGCAATGTCTTTATTTGCTTCTTCCTTCCCAGTACCATCAAAAATATTTGCTGCAATAGCGTCACTATTCTCAGAGACATTAGGAAAAGTTCTTTACCCAGAGGGTGTTTGGCACTGGAACAGGCTCCCCAGGGAAGTGGTTGAAGCACCAAGCCTAGCAGAGTTCAAGGAAAGTTTGGATGACTCTCAGGAGTGATTCTTGGGGTTGGTTGTCTTGTGCAGGGCCAGGAGCTGGACTCAATGACCCTTCTGGACCCCTTCCAACTCAGGATATTCTGTGATTCTGAGCCACATCCCTGCTTGGCAGAACAAGCTCAGCTCTCTCAAGGTGAAATATGTGTAGAAAGAATGTTGGTGCCCCACCCACCTGCTTTGGCTGGGAGGAAGATAGCTTGTGTTGAAGGGGGCCAGGTTCACAGAGGCTTTTCTCAGCTCTAGAGGGCAGGTGAGGGGCAGAGACAGGCATCCCACCTGCAGAAGCATCAGGGCTGAATGAAATGTTCCTTCATTTTTACCCCACTGAGTCTCAGTTAAAGGTGAGCTTCCTTTAAGGACCTCAGGATTTCTATCTGAGGTTGATCTGTTTTCTTGGAGGTTCCTCCCAGTTATTTCTCTTATTTCTGGTAATTAAGAGGCTCTTCTTCCCTGCCTTTCCTCACCATTGCCTCAAGGTAAATTTGGATGATTTCTAAGAATATTCAGGACCTGCTTTCCCCCTCTTCAAAATGAGCAAGAGCCTCATCATGGTAACCCTGAGCTCCAGGACTCTTCTCTAGCAGAACTCCCCATGGGCAAAGCCTGAGAGCAGAGAGGCCCCACAAAAGCACATCCCTGGCTGAAGAGCCAGGCTCTTCAAGCCTCCTGGACCATCAGAGCCAGCCCCTCTCTTTTTAACCTGCATGTTTTTTAATGCTAATTCCCACCACATGCCCAATTCGAAGCTCTAATAATGAACAACTGCTTTCTTCCTTTCCTTCTGATTTCATATTCATGAGTCAGGGTTTCCTGGCACTAAACGTAAATGCTAAACGGAAATCGCTGCACAGTGACACGTCTGTGTAGCTTCACTGTCCATTTATTTGCCTTTTCAAAGAGCTGCTGTGTTAAGCAAACATCTCTGCCTGGATCCTATCTGGAGGAGTTTGTCTGGTGCGGCACGGTGCCTGCCGGGGCGGGGGAAGCGCCTCGGTGTGACGGTGTCTCGCAGCTCTGCTTTTGCTCCAGGGTACTTCTTGTACAGCAAGTTGGAGCTCGGCGAATAGCTCAACCTTTTCTGGAATATTTTGCCTGAATCTTGGCAGGATGTGTTGTGCTCTGACACAGCGAGGGATGAAGAAGGGAACTCCCTGAGAGAAACACATCCCCTGCTTCGGCGTGGACTCCACTGAGGGCTCCTGCAGGCAGCAGTGGGCAGGGGTCTTGGCAGGGGAAGCAAAGAGGCACCTGTAACATCACTGGGCAAACTAATTTTTTCTGGCAACTAGAAAATTCGCCTACACACGCAAACAACAAAAAACCAAACCAAAACAAAACAAAATAAACAAAAAAAAACTCCAAACATTTCAGGATTGATCCAAGCTTCCTGCCATCTTCCAAAACAGAGAGATAAAAGACATCTTGAAAAAAGAAATGTTTTCCACTAACCATATTGGTCAATATGTTTTCTAAATATTTTCCTTGAAGACTGCACTTCCTTGTTGAATTCAACTTTTAAAAGAGCAAGAGCAAAAAGTAATCTAAAAGCAAAGGTCAAAGGAATTAAATCTTCACATATTTCAAGGTGAGCTGAGATGTTCTCTGCAGAGATGCCAAAGCTGTGTAGTTTCCAAACCTTTTAACCTGTCTGGGATGGAAGCTTTAGGATCACAGAGTGGCACCCTGAAGTGTCCTCTCCACCAGTTCTCCCTGCCCATGGAGTAACACTTCTGCCCACCTCTGCCAGGGAACCCTTCGTCCCCTTGGAGACATCATCATCATCCTCAGCTATCTGCTCTGCAATCAATGGCAACAGGAACCACAGTCCTGGGGCAAGGACAGCCACGTAGGGCCCCTGCTCCCTGGTCTCTGCACGGGAGCACCAGCTGAAGGTGGCTTTGCTCTAAGTGCTGGGCTGCAAAGGGGAGCAGCCAATATCCCAGAACCCTGGATTGCTCTGCAGCTTTGCTCCTGCACTGGTCACCTCCATGGGGCAAGGTGGGCAGTGAGGAACTGCAGAGGTGGACTGGGAACTGGCAGCTCCAGCTCTTTGGTTGTCCAGTGCTGAAAGCTTTCAGTTCTCTCAGCTGTCTCCACTGCGGTTTCCTTCTCCAGGGCTCTGTGGATGCTCCTTATGATCTTGGGGCTCTGTTGCCTTCTGCAGTCATCCATTGCCTTTCCCTGTCTGCCTTTCCCCAAACACTTTAATAAATGAGCTCATGGGAAGGCAAGACAGAAGATGAGAGATGAATTTCAGACCATGAGAAATGAACTCACAAATTAGAGTGTTTGCAAGCACCATCTGAAGAGCTGTGCTCCTGCTCATGGAGAACATCATGTGTGGCATGTGTTCAATCAAAGTAATCAATGGGGACCACATTTTGAATATTATCTACATGCAACAGACTCCTTGGGAGGAAATTATGCAGCAATATTTAATGGTGGCAATGGTTCGGCAAGTAATAGAAAGAAATATTCCTCAAAACACCATCAACTTCTCATGGATAACTCCCAGATGGGACTGAGGGTAAAAAAAACTTTCATTAAAAAGCTATTCAGTTATGGTAAAACTGCCATATGTGGCTCACTGAGATTCTGATTGTCAGTGACTTCAGCTAGAAAGCTGCTGTGAAATCAGAAAACTACTTCCCATTTGAACAGGGGGGTGGAAATCAGTCCTTAGGGACCTGAAAGCACAGCTCGATCTCACGCAGCTGAAGGTGTCTTACAGCTGGATGTCTAGGTTAAAGTAATTGTCTAGACTTCTTTTATCATCAGTGAACAGAGAGACGTGCACCAACCCCCAGAGAGTGATTCATTCTTCCTGTCTTAAACATCTATTTTTGGATGGGATGAATTACACACTGGAGGTGTTCAACTTTCTCCACTGACTGTGGAGTCTGGATGATGAACTTGGCCTAGACACTTCACCTTTCTAGTGCTGAAACAGGGAGTGATCCACCAGACAAAACAACTCAAGTTGTGCCAATAGTGGTGGTAGGTTGGGAGCACTTGGCCAACACCTGAAGTGAACAGGCACAGGAGAAGCAGCTCCCTCAGCAGACAGGAGATGGAGAAGGGGAAATCATCATAAGCATACCCTGGAGTGATCTCAGTATTTAAAAAAGACCTGAGGACATGCTGGTGCCTGATTATCTCATCTAGTTCTTTTATGTCATGCACAAGGTACAGATTACATCCAATTGCTTTTTAGGTGTGACCTGAAAGGTGTAATTGTGCAGTCCTAGGAGGAAAGCAGGGACTGGTCTCTCAACTACGTGCAGTCTTCCTAAAAGAACAAGCCTTTTACTGAGCTTGGGTTTTCCTGAGATTAGCAATTCCAAACTTCTCCAAACCACCAGTTTATTTCTGACACACCACCTGTATTCTTCTACCCATCTTCCCATTCTTGAGCAGCCATGTCTTGCAATTTTAAGGGTTTCCTTACAACCTTGAGAACTATTTTGCAGACAGAAGGTTTCATGTCTCTGTTTTGACATAGTCTAGGGTCAGTGCTAATGACCCACACTGCAAAAATAATCCTACTGTGTTCTAGGAGGCTTCTTGCTCTATGTCTTCCATAAATAAATGAGATTATTACCTTTCATGACTTCATTGAGAGCCAGTTTTAGTCCTCTCAGAAGACCAAATTCTTAGTGCCAGCTCAGGTTTTAGATCTTAGAGCCATTGAAGCCACCTCTTACAGCCATCCTGCCAAAACCCCTCTAGATTCCACTCCTGCTATATAAAATGGGACAGGTTATCTGTGTAAAACCCATTAGTCAGGATTCAGGAACTCTTCAGGAAAACCAGATATTGCCATTTCAAAGATCAGCATGAGAAAATCAAATAGGAACCTAAATGGCAGGAGAAGCCACCAGAGGAAGGTCAGGCTGCCATCCATATACAGCTTTGCAAAGGAAATGTTTGCAACTGGTTCTGAGCAGGGCACACAAATTGCAAAAAGTACATCAGGACCCTTCTCCAAAGCAAACAAATGTGGAGGAAGAGTGGGGATAAAATTAATGAAGAGTTGTTAGTGCTAATTCACCAGGAGAGAGATTTGTGCTCTTTCCTGGAGCGTGCTGCTGCCAGGAACAGGATGCAGCTGATGACAAAAAGCCCATGGCTGGAAGCCAAAGGGTTCCTTGGGGGCCAGGGAAAAGCCTTGGAGACTTCAGCTCTCTACACCAACTGGCTTACACCTGTCAAGAAAAATTCCCAGTAGTTTTTCTTGACTCACCTGGAAAATCAAGATGGATCATCCATATTTAACAGGCTATTCACAGTGCTCATGGGAGCGTGTTCAAGACAAGGCAGAGCAAGACCTTCAGTTCACAGCGTGATACCAAAAGTAACTCAGACATGTGAAGGGAGCATCCATCTGTCTATCCAGAAACATGGAACACACAGGATTCTTAGAGCCTAAGAGATATAAATTACCCTCCTGTGAATTGAACAGGTTCACTTAACAATATGACAGTCCAGCAGGACAGATACCAGTGCTTGGTTTCTCCTTTTCGATTTGTTTTCTCTTTTCCTTCCTGCTTCAACCACTGAGTTTCCTGGGATGACTTTTTACATCTCTGCCTCAATTTTCCTCTATTTAAAAAGAGATTAATGTGACAGGGAAGTGTTGGAGATCTCTTAAGGAAAGCCAACACATGGGAGATTTTTCTATTTTAAATTGTGAAAATTGCTAGCCAAATGCTAGTTCTTAAATACAGCTGGTGAATATATAAGGAAAATTGATTTTTGCAAACAGCTACATCATTTAAGTGAAAAGTCAATAATCATCTTCCATACCAGCATTTAAATATCTGAGCAAAAACACTCAAATAATGATATCTTCTGGATTCAGATTGTTCACTGGAAAGAAGGGAACACACAGTATTAGACTCAATACTATGTTGACATAGAACACAAATGTCAGTTTGACCATCTTCAAAAAGACATTTTAAAAGATATGAAATTAAATGACTCAGGATTACTCATGATGACATCTTACATTAAGCAGTGAAAACTCTTTTTCCAGGGCAGTTTTTGGGATTGCTAACAATGTAAAGAAAATTCATTTGTGAAAAAGCTGCTTCCCTTGATACAGAAACACAGGGACAACAAGCTCCAAAGATGAATGCTGTAACCCAAAAGCAGGACAGAATACTAAAGAGTCCAACAGAAATCTCAACACATAATCAAGGGAAAAGGCAAAATTACAAATAAAATGGCCAAAGGAGACTTCCATGAAAGGGGCAGCAAGATAAAAGGATTTGCTTTCTCTTATTACAAGGGAGTTTATATAAAGTACAAAAATATGGAAATTTTTCAGAACAAATGCAAAATTATTTTAATAAGAAGATGTAGCTCAGCTTGGAAAAAGAAAAAACATAAAAGCCCAACATTGCAGTATCATACCAATGGTCAAAGGGTTAATAACCATGCAATTTCTGGCAAAGAAATAAACATGGCCAGCAGGCTCTACAGCCAGGCAGCCCTGGTCAGGTGTTAGTTCACTTTCCCAGCAGAAAGTTGCATTCCAACAAAGCTGAAATTTCTCATGACATGCATTAGTTCTGGCAAAATCACATTTTAAAAGAATTAGGAATGTTTTGATAAATCAAACATTTCATTTGCAAGACTTCAGGAGAATTTTCCATTTCTATTTTTATCATATAACAAAATCTTTATATGTTCATAGCTAAATGACATTAAAATTAACCTAAAGTATATTTTAATAATAACTTAATATTCTATTCAGAATGCGACCTAGTGTCAAAATCTTGTAATTTTCTGCAAGGTACAAATTTTTCTATTATCTCATAGCTAAATTTTCAGCCTTTCCAGATATTTATTCCAGAACCTGTACTGTAACATAAGAAAAAGTCAGACTCTTGAAACCCTTAGTTATATTTTTGTTATTCTAATGTGAAACAAAAGGAAATCTATAAGCAAACATACCTGCAGCCCACAGCATCAGACCAAAATATGAGCATCAGGATGTAAGTCTGCTAAACACCCCCAGAGTGCAGTGAACTGCATTCACTCATCTTAGGTAAAGAAATAGGAATTTAAAAATACTTTTGGGTACAGGAACAGCACCTGACTTTGTAGAATGGCCATTCTTTGTGAATCTTCCTCTTTTTCACCTCAGTTTGGTTTATATTTAGAAATGCTATAAATATCATCTGTTTAATCAAACTGAAAAAATATTTTGATAGATCACTCACTCATTTATTCTCCCAAAAGAAAGGCTGCCGATAAGACTGTCTGTTTTCACTGCATCTGTTCACTTGGCAGCAAAAAATAATTTCAATGGAAACATTGCAAAAACCTACCCTTTCTACCCAGATGCTCTATTTCCATATTTCTGATGCCATCCTGCCTGCAACCACTCCTTTAGATTTACATGAATTAACTAGTGTAGGACAGACACCAGACTACAAAGTGTTCACAAAGTGACGATGGCTTTTGATGATGACTTTGGAAGTTCAATGGAAAAGCTGTAATCTCTTGTCCATGTACAAAAATAAACATTATGGGATGGGTTTAATACACCTAAAAGTTTCATCCCATACGGTGTTTTTGCATAAGTTTCAGAATGAAACTGCAAAGTAGAACAAAGTACACAGGTTCCAACCAGGCAGCATTTGAATTAACTCCTTCCTTCATCATTTCCCCTCTTTCTTAGGGTTACTTCTGCAGCTATCCAAGATTTCTTTGGCACTTAAAAAAAAAAAGTGCAATCATAGCTATACAGGCCTTTATTAATAATAAAACTCACTGAGTTTTATTAAGTTTTACTTTAAAAATTTAATTTTTAAAACTTAATTTTTAAAACTCAATTTTTATGAAGTTTTAAAAATCAACCTCACAACTCTTTTTAGAGAAAACCAATTATTAATCTTCAAGTTAAAGTACAGGAACAACAGATATTTGGGAGGTAAATTAGGAATAATTTGTACCTAATTGAAACTGGACACTCAACCTCTTTAGGTCTTTCCATGGCAAAGCTGAAGGAATCTACCAACAAGAAAAATCTGCAGTATAAATCTGCAGCCCTGTTCTGGCTGACCAGAGTAAATTGTACTGATTTAAAGTTTGTACAAGGCATAGAGCATGGGGAAATTAACTGTTTTGATCTCAGGGAATTGGCAAAAGATGCCACAAAATGCAATTTTCCACAATTATGATCCTTCTATTTTCTCCTAAAGCACGGTACTAGGAACACAGTCTTGAAGATTACACAAAGCATTTGGGATTTGTAAGATAATAATGATTATATGGTACAGCCAGGAGTAGGATTTTACCTATTATTACCAAGCTTAAAATAGAGGTTCTAACTCTGCAGAAGTTTGATGGTAAATTCACATTCTTCTGGAGCAAATTACCTATTATTACCAAGCTTAAAATAGAGGTTCTAACTCTGCAGAAGTTTGATGGTAAATTCACTTTCTTCTGGAGCAAAGTGGAAGGCAGGAGAGCAAAAAAAAATTGTCACAGTCTCTATCCTGTTTTATAGTATCCAGTTCTAGCTGCTGTCAAAATTTTTATAGATGTCAAGGAACAGAGAGTAAAAGACAAAAAAATCAGAAAAACAATGAAAATGAACTACAGTGAGAGGGTTCTTTTTGCCAATACCCCTTGTCATGCAACAGTGCATTAACAGTCATATTGTACTAAACCATGTGACCACAAGAATTCTGCAGCCATTGGACAAAAACTCTTGGAAAAATCCTTGCAAGGTCTGAATTAAAAAATAAGCCATCAAGATAAAAGCAATTGCTTTCCAAATGGCCAGGCAAAAATTGATTGATATAACATGATCAAGTAGCTATTGCATGTAATTTTATGGCAAGTCTGTATAAAACTTAATATAGCCTCTATTGTGCCTCTTCCAGATTATGTTCTTGATGTAACTGGCTTGTGAGTAGTGCTGGAGAAACTGCAGTGGGAAAAGGCACTTCCAACATGTAATTTGGTTTTGTCCTAAAATACAGACATATTGTCAGGAAATAGTAACTGTTACCAAAAATACTACTGGAATGAAAAATACTGTGTTTTTTCCAGTAGAAATAATCTTAGGAGAGGAAAATACCAAAATAGCCCACACTAAAACACAAAGTCCCTGCAAGAAGAACGTGCCCTGATTCAGCAAAACAGGTAAGAATGGGTTCATGCCAAGGGAGTTCTGCCCAGTGGAGAACATTTGTGCATGACAATTTTGTTTATATCCCCTTGAAGTCAGCTGGAAGCATAATTCTCCACTAAATTGGGTGGTAGTAGAGAACCTTCCTCTCCCCATGGCAGTTTGGGAGCTATGGCTTCAAATACTGGGAAAACAAAGACCCGAGAACTTCATTCATGGGAGGAAAAAACACAAAGTGAAGAGCAGTAAAGCTCTGTAACACCTTTTCCCTGCATAATTCACAGCAAGAGAGGAGCAGAGGAACAGATCATTTAAGAGGGATCCATCTAAGAGGGACCTGCTCAATTGCAGATGTTGATAACCCATGGGACGTTTTGGGTTTTTGCCTTTTCCTGGTGCCAGCAGAGGTGACCAGAACCTCTTTGGGCCCTCCTAGACATGGAAAACTGAGGTGTAAGGACAGAATTTAAGGAATCAGTTCTACTCCATGATCATGTGTGGCCTTGGCACAGTTTGGAGGTCCCACACTTTCAGATTTGAGCTTTCAGATGGGCTCAGTGTGAGGTGTGAAGCTCCTCTCCTGCCTCAAGGCTGCAGCTTGTGACCCTTCCTCAAACAAAAGCAGAACTGCTCTCACTTCACGTCTTGAAAGATGGGTCCTGAAATATTTGCCTCAGAATCTGAATTTTCATTTTTGGCTCTTTGATCTTTTCTTTTTGTTAACTTTTTTTCCCTCTTTGCTCATTCTGGAGTATTTAGTCTCACCCCACAGCTCCTGAGTGGATGAAATAAGAATAAAATAACAACAAGGGGTGGGATTTTCCAAAGCACTCAGCATCGGCCTGACTCTATTCTCTTTGAAGTCAGCAGGAGTTTTATTACCAACTTCATTGGGAGCAGTTAAGCCAATGCTACACATTGTGAACGTGCATATTCATGAAGCAAGTAGGATTTGCTAATGGAACGAGGATTCAAACGGCTGATAAGATTTTAGTGAAAAAGATACTTAAAAAACAAAAACAAAACAAACAAAAAAAATCCCAAATTAGTTCCATGAGCATCAGATCTATGAATTCCTGCTTTCTTTGAGCTTGATTGACTTGGGCACCAAGAAGGGGCATGGGCTGATTGAAGTCCTTCCTGTGGGTGGGGTGCTGAGATTTGTGCTCTCTCCCAGATGGATTCACCAGCATCAAATAAAGGCTCAGCACAACATGGCAGCTTTTTCCTCTGTAGAAGTAGGGCATCTCTCTTCTACCTCTGCCTGTCTGCTCAAACCTTGAGGGAACTTGCTATTTTTGAGACTGCTACCCTCTATCAAATTCGGCTGGAGTTGGATAATGCACTTAAAAGTTGTGAGGCATATACACACAGGTATAAACACACTCCATGTGAGCATGAAATCCACGTTTTTGCAGGATCTGCAGGAAGGCAGATGTTAGGACTGCTCAGAATCAAGTTTTGAGGCAATGAAAAAGATGGGTTCAGAGCAGTTGAACAGCAAACAGCCTCAGATGGATGAACCACAACCCTCTGAGAATCTCAGCTATAGAGAAGGTGTAAGAAAAGGGCAATCCTTGAGGAAAGAAGAAAACAACAATATAGTCCTTCAGAGGAATTAGAAAAATGGTTGCTGAGATAAGTACATTCCAGATAAGAAACTGACATGTATGAATGTGACAAATTGCTCAAAGTACTCAAAATGTCAAAAAAAAAAATACAGGACTTGAAAGGGTGCAGGCTTTTTGAGCAGCAGAGGCACTGCACTTCTGGAAATCCAGGGCATTTCCATTCTGGAAAGCCAAAGCATCTTTGGCTGCACAAAGAAAATGAAAGGAAGCAGCAACACTGACTGGTCCCTTTGGCATCTGGGCTAAAGCAACCCAAGAGAAAGACAGAGAGAGTTGGATACAGTTCCCAAACTCCTTTCATATGGGAATGCAGACTCCCAGGAACAAAGCCTGGCAATGGACCTTGCCTGCCAAGAGCAGCCCCACTGCCAGCCCAGGTGCTCACATGCACTCTCTCTGCCTTTGGCACCAGGGATGTCCAAAGAAGAGGATCAATTCTCTCTCCACCCCACAATTTCCACACCGCTGACAACTCAGAAAACAATTCAAGAGGGAATTCAAAGGATCTGTTGAAATTTCAACGAGGAAATCTGAGTGAGTGAGCATATGTAAATAGAAAGAATGAGTAGCACATAATTACATCAAATTGTTACTTAGCAAGGGAAGTAAATAACGCAAAATATGCAGAGCAAAAAATGGCAATGAATTAGAACTAATTACTTAAGGCTAATTAAAATAAGAATGGCTTGAATTGAAATATGTTAATAGCATTGAACCTGCCTTCTACCAGGGAATTTCAATAAAAGTGATAATGTCACTTCAACCTTCACCTGACAGGGGGAGGAAAGTTGGGATTTGTCCTCATGGCTGCTTGGGGGTACTGACCACAGCAATGCATTATTTATGATGGAATGGACTGGATTTTTGTGGCAGGTGCAGGTCTCCTGGTCATGAGTAGAAAGAGGTTTTCTTGGGTAATGGATGTGAAGTGGAGAAAATACTGTGACAGGCAGAAGTTAAATCCCTCAAAGACGAACAGATCCTGAGGTACCTCTCCATGCTGGGAAATGCTATGGTTAAAAAGAGAAAGAGAGAAAAAGAAAAAGGCATGGAGATAATGAGATCACAAAGAAGGAAAGAGAAAGAGGCAACAAGAGAGACTGAGGGACTGAGGAATGAAATAGATAGGGAAAGATTAGAGCCATGACAAATCATCACCAGCTTCAATTACACGAGCCTGCTGGGCTATGAAATCTGCCAAAGGTCACTGGATTCCTGTCTTTGCAACTAAAAACCAAGTGGCTTTGCTGGTTCCACCCCATGGCACGACTGTCTGGTGGGAGTGCCCAGGGACCAGCAGCCTTGCTGATGGGCACTAACAAGCTGGTCCAGAGAGCACAGACAGCCCCAGTTAGGAGATGAACGTGTCAGAGCCATGCACCAACTCCCAGCACTCTGCCAGCACGCCAAAGTGCTCCTGTGCCAGCAGCTCAAGGCCTGCCAGAGAGCAGGGGGGAACCTGGAGCAGCAGCAAAGCCTGGTTCAGCATCTTCTTGCCATGCCACAGAGCCCAGCTTGTGCTCCACCACCACCACCCTTGCAGGCTTATGCCCCATCACACCCTCAGCCACAGCCACGGATCTCAGCAGACTTGGATCCCTGCTGGGCACAGGCACAGCTGCTTCATCTACACATGGAGAAATCCTGATCTTCTGCCACAAGCAGAGAGTGCCCTGGCTGTGCACCACGCCCTGGGGCTCACCCCTTGGTGCTGAGCTGGGCACAAAGCTCTCCCTGCTCCTCCAGGAGCCAAGCTGTTAGCTGTGTTTACTGCCTCATTCTTTCCAGTCCCTCTGGTTCACACTGGAAAACCTCTTACCCCTCTCAGAGCTCTGGGATTCCCATAAAAACCATGAGCTCCTCATCCCAGCACTCTGCATGAACAGGGGTCACAGAGAGGATGGAGGGTGGGATATGGCAGCAATGCAGCCTTCCCACTTTCATTCCATCTCCTGCACTGGCTTTTGAGCCAACTGAAGGAAAAGCTGGTGCCAGGCTTGCTGCCAGCTGATGAATCCAACTGGATTCATCTTGGATCTGTGCATCTGAAGCCAGAGCATGGCTGGGTTCTGCCCAGCAGGTATGGGGTGCTGTGAAGTATCAGAGAGGGGCTGCAGCTCCAGGCACTGCTCTGTCCATGCCAGCCTTCCCAGCACGGACCAGCTGCTGAGACTGGGCTGCAAAGCCAGTCAGGAGCAAGAGCACAGACTGGCTGAGGAAATGGTAACAAGCCTTGGAGGGATTGCCTGAACTGTAGGCTGTGACCACCTCCTCAGAGCTCCATTTGTACAGAATGCCAGCCAGGACGGGTGACAGTGGGACACACCCTTGGAAAATGTCACTGTGCTGAGTACCAGGGCTCTACCTTGACCATGCTGGTATTTCTATTTCTCCAGTCTCCTTCAGAAGGAAAAACATTGCTTAGAAAACTAGAGCTCAGACTTGCTGCTCCTCCTGTGCGTGGAGGAGCTGTGGCAGGCCAGGAACAGGTTGGTGTGAGCCTGCTGCCAAAATCCTGACATCGCTGTCACCGCCCTGCCTGACCCTCTGCCTGCCAGGGAGGGAAGCCCTGGCTCTGCTGAGGATGCTGCCTCGGCAGACACGAGCTGAAAGACATTTCCTCTTTGTTTCTCTGCTCGGTGTAATGAATCCTGCCTCCCACTCAGATCTGCTAAGTAAGAGGAGTTACTGTGAGTAATCCCCACTTCGACGTCTTCGGCTGTAATCGCACAGAAATCACATTAGCTTTTTTTTTCTAGGACAAGGAGAAATTCATCAAATTGCAATCCAGGGAGAGCACACACAAGAGAGAGAGAAAGCCAGCAACACACACATACCCTGCAAAAAAAATCCCAAAGTTGACATTTACATTTCAAACACTTATAACAGCTAAACAAATAACAGTAATTATACTATTTGCATACTTTGTTAAATAATTGTTTGTGTAGGTAAAGGCAGCCTGTGTATGTCTCTGTGTGTGTGCAAGGAGCAGATGCCTGAAACCCCAGGAAGCAGAACAGCTGCTGCCTCCCTTCCCAGGTGACCTGTTTGCTTTACAAAATGGTGACAAGTGGCCCAAAGCACTGGCCAGGGGGGTTGGATGTGCTGACATATGGGGCAGGAGGCCCTTGGGTGGGCAGGACGAGGACCATGAGCTGTAATCCTGCTGCTCAGCACCCACATCACCCTCCTGGGCACAGGGACAGCTGAGGGCTCCAGACATGAGCACCAGCACTTGATGAGGTGAAGCTCCAAAGCTCTGAGCATGGATTGAGGATTGCAGAAACACTGCCAAGAAGGAGAGCTGTGGGAGAAAGCAGGGGAAGGCACAAAAGCTGGACAGAGGGAGGCTCTCCACCTTGCAGTAGGAGAGGCTGAACACGAGGATGCCTGACTCAGAGCCCACAGACCCTCTCCTGGCTGGCGATTTCCCTTTGCTCCTGCAAAAGCATCTCAGCTTTCATCCCTTTCTGCTCAGCTCCTCAGGCAGACAGCTAATTGAAGGGTTTTCCTTTCATTTCTAGTACAGAAAACCCAGTAAATGCCTTTTAGTCTGCACAGTTTCCCCATGATTGGCTCTGTCTATCCGCTCACCACTCCTATCCTGTTTGTTTGGTTTGGGTTTTTTTAATAGACTTGAATGATGCAAACTGGTGGAGAGAGGAGAAGCCTTCTGCCTCTCCTCACATGGTCAGGAAAGGTGGAGCAGAGCCAGAGCCACTGCATCTTTTCACACCTGGATGGAACCAGGTCAGGCAGCTAATGCATTTCTCAGGCTCAGTGGCTACTTGTTGGAGACACACAAATGCTGCTCGGCTGCCTGAGTGCTGGAGGCTGGGAGAAAAAATTCCAGCAAGAGACATATGTGTCAGAAGGCTGAGAGGGATGTGGTGCCAGGAAAGAAAAAAGTGATGCACACACGGAGAGCTCAGCTCTGTGCAGCAGGAAGAGGTGCAGATTGAATAAAAGGCTCCATGGCTTTGAAACTGCCCCTCTCAGCATCAATAAAGAGTTTTTTTAAAGGGGGTTCATTAAGCATAAGAGCCAGTGCTCGTGCCCTGGCTTTCGTGGGTGAAATCCCAGCTCCAGAGGTTAAAACTGTCCCTTAGTCTGGGAGCAAAGCCCTGCTCACTCTGACCCCCCCACCCAGGCAGTTTGTCCCCCCAAGCAACAGCAGGAAAGTCACAGTCCCAAGGAGGAGCCCAGGCAGTCACTGGCTCTGATCTGTGCAGCTCAGATTTTTAAGTGTACAACTAAGGGCATCCCATGGGGCTGGGGAAGAGAAATGCTCCAAAATAACCATTCTCCCCTCAGAACATTTTCACTGGAAACGTTTATATTTACCCTTCAGAAAAAAAACTTTTCCCTGATTTTTTTCTTTAAGTTGAAAGAACATTTTCCAGTTCAACTCTTGTTCTTTCAAGTAGAAATGTTCAGTTTTCTTTAATGACTCCTTTTTCCCCCCGCTTTTTACTTAGAGTTTAAAAAAAAGGAGATGAGGAAAGGAAAACTAACAAAACCAGAATGAAATTTTTTACATGAGTGTCAAATAACTTGAAAAAAAAATTTTTTTAAGCTTTATAAGTGATTTTGAAGGATGCAAGAGTTTTCAGCAAACTTTTTTATGTAGGTCAAAAAAACTTCTTCCCAGGATTAAAAAAAAGCCTAAACAAAAGCCCTTAATGTGGGTGAAACAATGTGGATCAGCTCTCTACAAAAGCTTTGCTACAAATGCCTGTGCAAGAAAATCATAGAATTATAAAATTATAGAAGAGTTTGGGTTGGAAGGGACCTTTAAAGGTCACCTAGTCCAAACCCCCTGTCTGGCCAGGGACACCTTCCACCATCCCAGGCTGCTCAATGCCCCATCCAACCTGGCTTTGAATATTTCCAACAATGGGGCAGCCACAGTTTCCCTGGACAACCTGAGCCAGTGTTTCACCATCCTCATTCTAAAAAACTTCCCTTTATCTAATCCAAATTGACCCTCTTTTAGTTTAAAACCATCACCCCTTGTCCTACCACTACTGACCCTGCTAAAACATTTGTTTGTTGTGCCACAGTGCACAGCACACCGGGCACGTGTCAGCCCAGGCAAGGAGCCTTGGGAAATATACTTGGTTTGGGACAAAATGGCAAAAAATCAGAGAGAAAAGAAGTGTGATTCCTGCCTCCCTTTAAATAATAATTACAAAAAAGAGCTTATGAAACCGGACACATTTTCCTTCAAAAGATATTTAACACTTCATTTTGCTTTGTCCTTTTCTGAATACTTCTTAGAAAACACAAAGGCTTTAAACAAAAGGTCATTAAGAGATAAAGAATTGAAGCTCTTCTTGCAAGAATGAAAGGAGAAGGCATCTTGACATTTTTAAGGGGGTTTTTTTCCCCCTCTTTTCCGAACTGAAAATTAATCAACATTGATTTGATTTCACACACATAAGCCTGTTTTGTGGAAGTGGCATTTGCTGAGAGAAACAGAGAGCTGTTTTGACAAGAAAATTCCAGCCAGAGGAGCACATAATATGCTGCACACCATTAGGGCACACAGGCTGCAAGGACACTGGGCTCCCAGGGTTCATAATAAATCCTCTCCTTTTTCTGGGTCAAGAAGCTCGTAGCTGTCTGGAGGTTATGCTAACACGCCAGGGTTTGGGGACTGATGTTGAGATCTGAGGAATTCCTGTTGCCTGGAATAGAAACAATGAAATTGTTCCAAGGCACCATTTATTCCCAGGTGCCTGCAAGCTGTCATTTCTGGGGAAGATGAACAATTTGAGAAGATCTAATGTCTTCAGAAATAATTCAGGAAGACAGGATTCATTCAGGTCCCCGGGTCAATAATGAATGGGACTCGTGTGAGTCAGGGGAGGACAGAGGGGACCTGAGCAGCAGCTCTCCAGAACCAGGTGAGCTTGTGCAGCCACGCAGGGGGCACAGACAAAGGCTCTGAGCAGCTGGGACTGGAGGCTCTGATGCCTTGAGAGGCTGAACCTGGAACAGAGAATAGACAGAGCTAAAGAATAAAGCGGGGATTTATTAAAAGGCCTTAAAAGGATCCACCTTGGGCAGCACAAGAGCCCAGCCAGGGCTACAGCCAAGATGCACCAAAAATGATCACAAAATGGACAACCAGTCATGGGGTCTCTCACTTTTATAAGTTTTGGTCCAT
The DNA here is from genome assembly GCF_014805655.1 of Passer montanus. Classification (NCBI taxonomy): domain Eukaryota; kingdom Metazoa; phylum Chordata; class Aves; order Passeriformes; family Passeridae; genus Passer; species Passer montanus. The sequence goes on from NW_024373256.1 coordinate 4,969,996, forward strand.
TTGCATATTGGGATTAATTGTACAGTTACAGCTTTGGGTTATGAAGTCCCATCCTTCTCATTTGCTCCCCTCAGTTCTTCATTGTTTCTACTTTTGGCCCTGAAGCTTGTAACAGTTGTCTTTGGTCTCAAGCTGGAAAAGGATTGTATGTTCTAACTACCCTGTGAAGAGAGCTTACTAATACTTAATGTGAAGCTCAGAGCTACACACCTAGGCAGCACAGAACCTGAGAAACATGAAAGTTAAAACTTAAGGCATCAGTCACACGTGCTGCAGAGGGGCTGGGGGGGAGCAGTGAGGACCAACACAGTGCTGAGCCTTGTGCTACTCCAGCACCTCAGTTCCCCCAGTAAACACCTGTTTTATCTCACCTCCTTTCACCTCTCAGTCAGTTCCAGTCAGGAATTGCAGACAGGAATTCTCTAACTGGGAACAAGCAAGCAGTGCTATGAACAGGGAGTATTGTCCGTAGGTATTTGACAAGGAGCTGTGAGACACCCTGAGTGTGCCACAGCCTCTACCTGCAATGAGGGGTCAGAGGTGGCATGAGGAAGGAACAGGATGGAGAAAATCACAGGATCATTAAGGCTGGAAAAGACCATGACCACTAGACCCTATCACAAAGAACTACCCACTGAGCCTGGGTACCAGAAGCAGTCCTGCTTCCCTGCAGCACTGCCCTGCATCCTGTCCTGGCTGGCATTCACTTTCCTGCTGGCATTCCACTGCTGTGGAATGCTGTGGGTCCCTGCATCTATGTCAGGGAGCAGAGAAAATGGCAAGGGAAAAGCAAACAAAGTGAATGAGGAAAGCATAACAAACCCAGCAGAAAAGTCTTCCCACGCCACTCTGTGCTTTCAAGTAAATGAGGCTAATTAACTAATTGCCTAAATTATTAGGGCTATTTTTACCCTTGTATGAAGGCTTGGCGTTATTGCCAATTCCTTAAGACTCAGCGCTGAACTCTCAACTCATCAGGAAGTTAATGAAGCAAAGCCCCTGCAGAAGGGACCCTCAGGGCAGAGCAGCTGCCAGGCCAGGGCTGGGTCGGGGCTCAGGTGGGCACCTCTGCAGCAGGGAGGGAGCAGCTGCAGCAAAACCACCCCCCTTGGGTGCTGCTGTTTAACACACAGGTTCAGAGCTGTTTGCTAAAATCTCCCCTGCCCCCAGTAAAGGATTCCTCTCCATCAGCTTCCCACTGCAGGCAAGATGATAGAGGCTGATTTGGAAGAAAGGTTTCACACCTGGGGGAGAGGAGGGGAAGAACGATGGCTGCATGCCAGCCCTGGCTCCATGGCAGCCCATCAGATCTCCTGGGCAGACCCAGAGTAACCTCCACCCTCCACAAAAGGAAAGGGCTGGTCCACCTGCTGGAACCTCGACTGACCACACTCACTGCCCCAAACATGCAGCCTCCAGGCAGGAACCCAACGTGGCAGGAGCTCCCTCCTTCTGCTTTGAGAAAATGCTGTTTTCTTGGGGTTTGGAAGAAATCTAGATGTTTTCTCCTCTTCAGCTAAATGCCAGCGCCTGAGCTCCCTGGTGGCAATCTCAGTTAACTCCATTACAATCCCCCAGTCATTCTGGCTGAAGAGCTCGTCCCCTCAGGAGCCAGAAGACTGATAGCTCTCCTTTCCTGTAACAAATCTCACCTATCAGCGCTAATGAGGTGACATTTCAAGCCTGCCTCTTCTCTCAGCACAAAGTACACAGCAGTTTGGGGTGGCAAGTCTCTTGCAGGCATGCAGGTGACAGTCTGCTGTCCTTTGGATGCAGGAGGGAGCTCTCCTGTGAGTTATCTCCAAGATTATCTTCAGTGCTGGACCAGCCACGGCTTGGTGTGGCTGAGCCCTGGAGACCTCCAAGGATGGAGATGTCAGGGCCTTTTCTGGCCATCTGTTGTGGAGCTGTGCCACACTCTCAGGGCACATCTCCTTCCCAGTGCCCAGCCTGAGCCTCCCAAGCTGCCTGTGTGCCCTCTGCCCGTGTGAGCCTGCCTGCTGCTCCTGGGGAGGGTTTGGCTCTGTCACCTCTGTAAGCCCTGTCCAAGCAGCTGTGGTTATTTCATGCTGCCTTCCCAGCCTGGGTCCTGCTGTCTGGCAGGATGAGGAGTCTCTGGATGCCCTGGAAGGTTGGTCTGACAGTGCTGGTGAAGGGAACCAGCAGCTCACATCCAACCAGATCAAGAAAGCCACAGACTTCCTTGGGTCAGCTCCCCCCAGCACTTGTGCCTCCCAGCAGGGCTCCTGGGCCCCTCTCAACTCTTTTGTGAGGTCAGTAAGATGAGGAAGGAGGAGCAGATGGCAACCACTGCTCTGCTCAGCAGTGCAAGAAGGGCATCTCACAACTCTGTTATCAAGGAAATGTGACTCACCACAATTTTTTGGTATCTGTCTTTCTACCTGCAAGCCCTCTCCCCAAACTCTGGTCACCTTGCTTGCTGAAAATCCCATTTTGGTTGGAACTAGCCAGCTTTTGCTATTGAAAAATACCATGTTTGACTAGTCCAGAGTGGAACCTCTGTCAGATCAGGTTCTTTTATCTTAGAAAAGATGAATACTTTCTCCTGTCTTGTCAGAGAAGCACAGAGAGCCGTTGTTCCAAAGTTTTGTAAATATAAAAGAGAGATTATGGTCTCTGGGGTGACTTGGCAGGAAACTTCACCATTTTCAAGGGCCTTCCTGCGTGTGAAATGGAAAGAGCAATGCTGCCCTGTAGCTCCCTGTTTGCAATGTACTTAGAAATTCTTGAATATCTGGCACAAGACATGCTGTATTATCTCCTACCTCATCTCTTGTGTATAAAGCTGGCAGCCTGGTCAGGGGAATTATTCCAGATTTGTGCTGTCCAGAAAACAGCCTGACAGGAAGATTTGCAAGTCACATCTCCCTGCTCAGTGCCATCTCCTGCCCCATTGCTCAGGAACCCACTGGAGATGATGAAATTTGGGCTCCCCACCCTGGGAGAGGGTTGGCAGTCCCAAAGCAGGAGCTGGCAGGCAGTTCTCACTGCCTCTGCCAGCTCCAGGGGCTGCTCACTGCCTGTTCCCATCACTCTCAATGTCCCCACCAAGACGCCACCGCCTCAGCCACCACTGCAGAGAAACCCAAGGCTGCCCCTTCCACCCACACTCAGGGACCAGCAGGGAACTGGATGACACTGGGGAGCCCAAGGGAGGTCAGCCCTGCTGCAATATTTACAATACAGGAGAATATCCTGGTTTCTTCATTACCCCCAAGCCCACATAACAGTGGAGATGGAGAGGATGTCAGGGCACAGATATTTCCCTACTGCCCTGGGGCAGGTCCTGCTGGAGGCGTTGGGCCAAAAGGAGTAAAAGCCTGGTTTCAATTTACCAAGTGAAATTTGCACATTTGCAAGTCCGATTAAATTTCCCAGGTTTGCCTTCTGCATATTTTATCCACTAACATATTTGCATAGACTTAAACACAATACAAATACAATACACAATGCAGACCCCATCAAAAGAGGCTGGAGAGAAAAAGGGCAGGAGAAGCTTGTCCTTTTCCTATAGGCTTTTGGAAGATTCTCTTCCCAGAGGTTGGAGAAGGGGCTTTGCCAGGCTGGAGCTGTGCCAGCCCCTCACCTGAGCACTGCTTGGAGATACAGGCAGGAGCCATGGGGACCTCAACAGGTGGGTTCAGGGCAGGGATTGGCACTGGTGGTGCTGGGACAGAGCATTCAGTAACCTCAACCCATGCCAGTAGCACCTGAGAGAGTCCCCTCAGGAGCCAGAAGACTGATAGCTCTCCTTTCCTGTAACAAATCTCACCTATCAGCGCTAATGAGGTGACATTTCAAGCCTGCCTCTTCTCTCAGCACAAAGTACACAGCAGTTTGGGGTGGCAAGTCTCTTGCAGGCATGCAGGTGACAGTCTGCTGTCCTTTGGATGCAGGAGGGAGCTCTCCTGTGAGTTATCTCCAAGATTATCTTCAGTGCTGGACCAGCCACGGCTTGGTGTGGCTGAGCCCTGGAGACCTCCAAGGATGGAGATGTCAGGGCCTTTTCTGGCCATCTGTTGTGGAGCTGTGCCACACTCTCAGGGCACATCTCCTTCCCAGTGCCCAGCCTGAGCCTCCCAAGCTGCCTGTGTGCCCTCTGCCCGTGTGAGCCTGCCTGCTGCTCCTGGGGAGGGTTTGGCTCTGTCACCTCTGTAAGCCCTGTCCAAGCAGCTGTGGTTATTTCATGCTGCCTTCCCAGCCTGGGTCCTGCTGTCTGGCAGGATGAGGAGTCTCTGGATGCCCTGGAAGGTTGGTCTGACAGTGCTGGTGAAGGGAACCAGCAGCTCACATCCAACCAGATCAAGAAAGCCACAGACTTCCTTGGGTCAGCTCCCCCCAGCACTTGTGCCTCCCAGCAGGGCTCCTGGGCCCCTCTCAACTCTTTTGTGAGGTCAGTAAGATGAGGAAGGAGGAGCAGATGGCAACCACTGCTCTGCTCAGCAGTGCAAGAAGGGCATCTCACAACTCTGTTATCAAGGAAATGTGACTCACCACAATTTTTTGGTCTCTGTCTTTCTACCTGCAAGCCCGCTCCCCAAACTCTGGTCCCCTTGCTTGCTGAAAATCCCATTTTGGTTGGAGCTATCCAGCTTTTGCTATTGAAAAATACCATGTTTGACTAGTCCAGAGTGGAACCTCTGTCAGATCAGGTTCTTTTATCTTAGAAAAGATGAATACTTTCTCCTGTCTTGTCAGAGAAGCACAGAGAGCCGTTGTTCCAAAGTTTTGTAAATATAAAAGAGAGATTATGGTCTCTGGGGTGACTTGGCAGGAAACTTCACCATTTTCAAGGGCCTTCCTGCGTGTGAAATGGAAAGAGCAATGCTGCCCTGTAGCTCCCTGTTTGCAATGTACTTAGAAATTCTTGAATATCTGGCACAAGACATGCTGTATTATCTCCTACCTCATCTCTTGTGTATAAAGCTGGCAGCCTGGTCAGGGGAATTATTCCAGATTTGTGCTGTCCAGAAAACAGCCTGACAGGAAGATTTGCAAGTCACATCTCCCTGCTCAGTGCCATCTCCTGCCCCATTGCTCAGGAACCCACTGGAGATGATGAAATTTGGGCTCCCCACCCTGGGAGAGGGTTGGCAGTCCCAAAGCAGGAGCTGGCAGGCAGCTCTCACTGCCTCTGCCAGCTCCAGGGGCTGCTCACTGCCTGTTCCCATCACTCTCAATGTCCCCACCAAGACGCCACCGCCTCAGCCACCACTGCAGAGAAACCCAAGGCTGCCCCTTCCACCCACACTCAGGGACCAGCAGGGAACTGGATGACACTGGGGAGCCCAAGGGAGGTCAGCCCTGCTGCAATATTTACAATACAGGAGAATATCCTGGTTTCTTCATTACCCCCAAGCCCACATAACAGTGGAGATGGAGAGGATGTCAGGGCACAGATATTTCCCTACTGCCCTGGGGCAGGTCCTGCTGGAGGCGTTAGGCCAAAAGGAGTAAAAGCCTGGTTTCAATTTACCAAGTGAAATTTGCACATTTGCAAGTCAGATTAAATTTCCCAGGTTTGCCTTCTGCATATTTTATCCACTAACATATTTGCATAGACTTAAACACAATACAAATACAATACACAATGCAGACCCCATCAAAAGAGGCTGGAGAAAAAAAGGGCAGGAGAAGCTTGTCCTTTTCCTATAGGCTTTTGGAAGATTGTATTTCCAGAGGTTGGAGAAGGGGCATTGCCAGGCTGGAGCTGTGCCAGCCCCTCACCTGAGCACTGCTTGGAGATACAGGCAGGAGCCATGGGGACCTCAACAGGTGGGTTCAGGGCAGGGATTGGCACTGGTGTTTGCCAGGCTGGAGCTGTGCCAGCCCCTCACCTGAGCACTGCTTGGAGATACAGGCAGGAGCCATGGGGACCTCAACAGGTGGGTTCAGGGCAGGGATTGGCACTGGTGGTGCTGGGACAGAGCATTCAGTAACCTCAACCCATGCCAGTAGCACCTGAGAGAGCAGGATTCCTCAGAATTGCTACATGGCCTCTCTCCAGAAAGTGGAAAAATCCCTTGGATAATGCCAAGGTTTCATGGGAATGCTCCACTGGTGCATTCCCCAGGAGGTCTCTGCACAGGTACAGGTAAAGCACAGTTTAAACACACACTGGACAAAGAGAAGCACCATGTTAGATTATTAAATCCCCCATGTACCTGCAGGAAGTGGAGAATAGATCCTGCTCACCAGAGCTGTGAAACATATTCACCTGTTACAGGAATTAATCCTTTTTTTTTCTTTCTTTTTTTTTTTTTTTTTTTACTAACAGAGAGTGGCAGAGCTGTGCACAGAGAAATCCTGTCTGAAATGAATCCCTGATAAAGAGGAAGCCAAGTTAAAAGGTGAGTTTTACTACCTGCCAAGGCTTTGGGTTTTTAAAGGGTCTCTTGTGGAATTACTGTATTAGCAAGCTATTACAGGTATAGATATCAAAATGCTATGCACAGCAAGAAAAATCATGAAAGTTTTGAGATGGGAAGGAAACACACAGAAAAAAATGAGGCAGAAGAAGGGAAAAGGGGGGGAGAGAAGCAGTGATGTGAAGAGGGGAGGCAGGCTGGTAAATGATGGAGGAGATAGTGGAAAGGGGTTGAAGAAGACAGCAATGAACAGTAGAGTTGGAAGAATAGAAAAAGATAAAAAGAGGAGGAGAAAGGAAAAAAGAGATAAATGAGGGCAAAGACCAACTCATCATTTTGCAATTCCACCCCGGTGGAGAGGAAAATTGATGTCTGGAGCTTTTTTATGGCCAACCTCCTGGGCATGGGACAAAAGACAAGTTATTACCCAACCCCAGGTCAGGTCTGTAGCCTGCCAGCTGCCTAGACACATTCAGAGAGCCCAGGAGAGCTGTAAATCAAGGGGGCCAAAGGGATCAAGGGAGGCTGGGACCAGGCACAGCAGTGAGCTCAGCAGAGCAATACAGCCACAGGAGAGGAGCGAGCCCAGGAGCAGCACGGGCAGACAAGGAGTGCCCAGATCAGAGGGCTCTGCTCATCTCTCCTTCACGCCATTCCTAAGGACAGCTCTCCCCCAGGGATGCAAGTCCCCCTGCATTTCCTCCTGATTTCTCTTCCTATTGATTTCCAAGCCCTGAATACCATTTATTTTTGCTTGCTTGATTCACTCATTCATTGAATAAAGGCTTCATCACTATTATTATTATTATCCCCGTCATTGGGCTCCTCATCACACATTATATTATTTGCATTGCAGAGCTGGAAGATTTCAGGTTGAGGCAGGAAATTTGTGTGAGTTGTTATTACTGCAATCAGATGAAGTGAGAATTGGATCAGCGGAGGCTGCCAGAGCACAGCTCTCCCAGCAGGACACCGAGGCTCTGCCCAATCAGGGAGAGCTGCTAACTCAATCTGCAGGTCCCACCAGCAATTTTGGACTTGCCTTTGGTGTCCCACCTCTCCCTCCCATCCCACCTCCCAGCCCCACCAGCTGCCAGCAGAGGACGGGGAAGCACGTCGGTACAGGAGGGCGAGGAATCAGAAAGGACTTGGCGAGATTGCACATTTTCTGCCTTGCTGATGGTATTTATTAGACAACAGAAAATAGCTATTTTACCATCTGCCTTGTAAAAAAAAAAAAATCCTCATTAAATTAATGGAATGTGCAGCTGCTGAACAGAGTGTTCCTCTTGCGGCCGCCTCCCCATTAGCCCGGCACTTGCTGGAGCAGGGAATCGGGCTGCCAAAAGGAGCTGTGGCTAACTCCAGCTCGTGTGGTGGGAGAGGATGGACAGACAGACAGCTTGCTCCTCCCAGATCCGAGGTCATGCCAGGGGACCTACAAATGCCCTGTGGCTGCAGACAAGGTGTAAGCACTGCCTTGCTCAGGGTGCATCCCTCCTCCTGCACACACCCCTGCTGGGTCTCCCTGTGAAGGGAGACAGAGGGGCCAGCTCAGCAGGCTGAAAGTGCCTACTTTTTCCCAAGCAGAGCATGATCCAAACTCCAGCTTGAGAAGGTCAATGCTGCTCAATGTCATTTGTTGAGCAAGGCAGTGTTTGCAGGCAAGTGAGGTCCCAATTTCCTGGCTTCTGCCACCTCAACATGACCTAGTCCGTCCATCCCAATCATCCATGTCTCCATCTCTACATCTCAGAGTTCCACTGAGCTGATGTTTGCCCTGAGGTGTTCAGCTGGGATCCAAGGAAGCCCCAAGCCTGGCTGACTGCACAGCCCAGAGGAGTTCCTACACATAAGCCTTTGTTTTGGCTGAAGGGAGACCAAAAATAATGAGCCCAATCCTTTCCCAATCCCAGCAAGACAGGTGCACCATAAACCCAAGGTCCTGAATGATTTTAATGATGCTGACAGAGAGAACAGCAGCCACTCTTACCCATTCATTTCTACTGAACAGCACTGGAGGGGTTTATAAGAACCTTTTCTTCTGATACTTGGTGGAGCCTGGGCAGTGTCTGATGGTGAAGTGATGCCCAAAATCCCATATTACATGGGGCTTTGGGGAGCAGATCCACCAGTTTGCATTGCCAAATTCTCCAAGAGGTACCAGATACCAAAACATGCTGCCTTGCCTCACTGCCTCACCACTTCATCACCAGCAGCTCCTGAAGAGTTTTATCTACATCTGCTGTGGGCCCAGCAGTTCTTCTCCTTAGGAAATAAAGTCCTTTGTCAGTTGCCTCAGCACTGCTGATGTTTCAGGATCGCTGCAGCATAATCCACATTTAATCCTCAATTGTGTTTCCTGCAGCTAACCCCTCTGCTAATGCTGGGGAGCTCCCAGAGCCTGCACTGCTCCTGTGAAGCTGCAATCCCTTCCCTGCTGCCCTCTCCTCTTCTTTCTAGGAGGCTTTTCTGTATAGATGTTTCACCTAGGTGCGTTTTCACCTGTCCTTCACAGAGAATTTCTTCTCTTAACTTGCTCCTTCAGCATTTACGAGGCAGCTGGGGGAAAGCTGACCTTGGGAGACAGGGCCAGCTGCACAGAGGTTGCCCCACTGTGTCTGTGGTGGGAGCAGGAGATGGGCTCCTGGATTTCAGCAAGCAAAGGGAAGTTACAGGACTACAGCATGTTGAATCACCTCACGCCGAAATAAATCCTGACATAATAAGCCCTAATACTGCCAAAGAAACTATTACAGTCAGTTACAGAAATAATCCACATTGAAAATCGGTGCAAATACCTCTCCCCAGTGGAATGACATGGCTCTAGAGGATCAGTTCCAGTCAAAGATGATCATTTCATGTTTACCCAACAGATGAGGGCAGCTCCAAAAGTCAAATGTTTGTTGCCAAAAAAGCTCTGCCTAAGTGAGATTTTGCCACCTCTCATCAAAGATTTGCTTTTAAAAGTGATGAGCAAGTACAAAAGGGAAGACCATGAAAGGCAGAGATCAAATCAAAGTCCAGAAGGCTGCTCTGACTCTCTCTTACACCACTGCCTTCACTCCTATCAATTCAATCAATTTGCAGCAGCAAGGGCAGAACAAACACCAACCTGATTGCTTCTTTAGCAGAAATTTTTTGGGTTTTCACAGGCTAATGGCAAAATTTCTCCTAGCCTTTGCCTGTGTTGCTGCTGGTCTCGGGGATTTTAAGGCAGAACCCAGTCTGCAAGTCGCTGGTTTTATCTACAGCATCAGCTGGTTGTGTTTTCAGGGCAGTAGGTGTCTTGGCACGTGTGGATCTGGCCAGTGGTGTGTACATGCTGCCTCGTAGCAGTGCTACTCTCTCAGATGAACCTGTGACACAGGACCACCAAGCTGCTGAGCTTCCTGCTGGAGAGGCTCACAGGTTGGCTTAGAAAGCAGATTACCCAGAAAGACAAGGCAGAGTAGCAAAAAAACAGGGGCTGTCATTTTTTCCTTGGAAAAACATTTACTTTCTTAGGAAAAAAACCCAAAAACTAATTTCACTAAAACCAACAAACATACACCCCCAAGTTCCATTAATTAAAACTTGAAGCCTGTCACAGGGAATTTTGATAAAAATGTTGACATTTTGCAAAGTTGCCCTTGGACAAATCATGAGCACTGAAAGCTCTGAGACAGGGAGACTGTGGAAAGTGACTCTGCGCATGCCGGAGCGTTTGGGAAGGACATTCATCTTCCTGCAGTCAGGTGTGTTGCTAACTCCGTGATGTTTCTCATGTGTTTGTCCTTCCCGTATCCACGTGCGATCTGCATTGCACGGGGCTGTGGCAGGACTGTGAGAAGGCCAGGAGAAGGTCGTGTGGCTGCACTCAGGGAAATGCAGCGTGCCCTGGCACGGCTCTGCGGGCTCCAGGTGTCGTTTGGAAAGGAGGCACTCTGTGCCCGTGTGCCTCCTGCTGCTGGCACACACACGGAGCTGCATCACTTCACGGAGCCCAGCACACATTTTTAAACTGGCCCAGGGTCAGGGATGCTGGCTGGAGCAGCCAGAGGTGAAGCAGAGCTCTGAGATTTTGGGTTACTCGTTTGTTCCGTGGGGATTCGTGGAGCCGCAGGTTGACACAGTGCCCGCAGGTCCCCAGGACACCTCCAGAGCTCAGTGCCTCACACAACAGGATTCTTCCACCTCGTGAGTCAGAAATGCTGGTGCTGAGGCTCTCTCCTGCTTAGGAGAGTTCTGATACATCACCCCTGGCTCAGGTCTCAGCTGCAGGCAGCAGCTCTGTTCATGCACACACGGACCCTTGGCCACCTCAATCACCCATCCAAACCAGAGGAGACAGACAGGGAGGAAGGACCTCACCCTCCAGGTCTGCCCTGGGGCTGATCTACATGTGAGGAGCCGCTGCCTTTGAACGCCACAAGTCTCATCTCAGCCTCATTTCCCCCTTCTCCATCCCCCTGCTTCTCCCGTGCCTATGGGAGCACTCAGTTCACACTAACAGATCTGAGCGTCCGCGGATGATTAAAGGAAGCACTGCCTTTTAAATCGCTCTGATTGGGGTTGACGGCTCTGTGGAATTGGACACTTGGCTCTAATGATGTGTGAAAATCTCCCTGCTGTGACCCGTCGTTCCAGCTGTGGAAAATAAGGAGAAAGGCAGAGGAGGAGCACTAAAAAAAACCCTTCAGTGGGAGTGCCAGATCAGACAGAGGTTTGTCAAGCAGGACAGTCCCTCTGGGGCTCTGCCCTGTGCCTGCATGAGGCTGGGAGAGGTGGCTCTGCTTCACAGAACTGATGGGGATGTGTGTAAATGTGTCACCACCGGTGGCAGCAGATGGATTGGAGTCCTGGTCTAGTGCAGGTCAGCATGACCAAAGCATCTGAGCCACTCTGGAAGCTCACTCCCAGGCAAGGAATGCCTGCCAGTTTCATGGGCTCCATCCTGGCTCTGGCTGGTCCCACCAATATTCCCATGCTGGCGTTGGGGGTATGATCCCAGACTGAGGTGCAGCTGGTGTGGGCAGGCTGCTGGGCACTGCCGTGCTGCTGGAGTGTTGCTCCAGGCTGGGACTGCTCTGGTGAGACTGTGGTGAGCTGGATCCAGCCCCAGGGACAGGCAGGCATGACCAGCCTGCAGCACAGCACGGTGGCTTCAGTCGAGTCCCACAAGCATGGTAAGAATCGTTTCAGGGAGCAAAACACCTCATCCCTGACACACAGGGGACACCAGCTGACACCTCCTGGGCTCTCTTCTTCACTGCTGCTGCCAGGGGACCAGCCAGCAGATCCCTGTCAGCCCAGCCTGTTCAATGCTTTTTGTCTCCACCACCTTCCCCTGTTATTAAATCCCTGATGACACCTGAATTCAGAGCAAATCTGGCCATGCACAGTCTAATCCTTCCTCTCCAGACAAATTGGATTCTTAGAGGCCCTCCTCGCTGAGATTCACTGTTCTGTGGCACAGGGGAATGTCCAACTGGGCTCTGAAACAAAGGATGAGTTTCCTCAGGCTCAGATGGGGCTAAACAGAGGCACGGGGGGAGGCCGGAGGTGTCCTGCAGCGAGTGACCCTCAATGTGACATTGATGGCTCTTAATTCCTAAGCCTGCTTTGGAAGGATTTCAGTAGATCCAATTTAATCACTGCAGCCTCTTCATCTCCCCTGTCTCAGCTCAGGGTAATGTTGTGCATTCTCCTCCACCGCTTTTCTCCAAGAACTGGCCACCCTCCTCTCCCTCCGGGGAGCTCCAGCGTGTGGCCACCGAGCCCTTCACCTGCTGCACGGTGCAGGGCTGCCAAAGCCACAGCTGCCCTCGGCCTGTTTACTACCACACAGCTCAAACAGCATCTGCTTAATTTCCTGTGTCTGTGGGAGGACTCGTTGTCGTGCTAACGAGGGGCACAGCTCCCTGCAGGTGCACCCACCACCTCCCCACGGCTGGGCTGCGCCGTGCATAGCATTAAACATTTAAGCGCTTGTCAAAATGTTGTAACTATTTTTTTGTCTTGTTCCATTAGCTCCATTTCCAAAGGCCACCACTGGAACTACTGAACATTTATTTCTATTGAATCCAGCTTAGAAGTTATGATCTGAGGAAGCAGGAGACAGGACAGTATGTTCTGCGGCACCGGCTTTTCCCCACCACCGCTCAGCTGAGACACGTTGGCCTTTGAAATATCATTTTTATTCCTACCTTAGAAAAGCTAAAATAAAGAGATTGACTCTTCCATCTGGTTGATTTGCTTCTGCTGTTTAAATAAGGTACATAAATATCAGCCAGGTGGCTGCTCTGTGTAAGTTTTGGGGCTGTGTGTTCACACACCCTGCACCGTTTGTGGCACCAGCCGTGGAAACTGGATTTCCTCCCCAGGTACAAAATAAAGTGTGGTTATTACATGATTTTCCTGTTGCTAGAGAAGCACACATGAATCTTCCTCCCTCACTGCCTGTGCATGAACAATGTCTCATTATGCAAATACTAGGAGTACTAGACAAAAAGCACAGAAGAAAGCCAGTGGAGCCAGCAGTTTAGAGGGAGTGAAACGTGGGCTGTGGGGATCAATGGTGCCCAGGTTTGCTTTATGTTCACTTTATCAGCAAGAAGTACAGAGCAAGAGGGAGTTGCATGGGGCTGGGGACACCTGCAGCCCCCAGGACATTGGGGAGATGCCCAACACATCAGCCCTTGGCCACAGAATCCTGCACCAGGCTCACTGCAGGGCTGAGCTCCCCCAAGCAAACCCCACATATGCACAAGGGAGCCGGGCTTGCTGCAGGACAAGGGGACAGGACTGCTGGTGGCAGCCCTGGAATCAACAGCCTCGCTTCCTTCAGGGTAAAAAAAGGGAAATCTAAAGCCTTCTTAAAGACTTCCCTGCGTTTAAGTTCTTGCTATTTAAAGACATGTGAGAGCCCGAGAGTTCCAGCCCGGCTGCCTGTGCCTGGATGCTTTGCAAAGTTGTAATCCCCGCTAGTGACATCACGGGCCGTTGCCATGGGGATGTCACAAACTCAGAGCTGTGACTTCATCACAGCAGAGATCGGCAGCAAGGGAGGCAGTGCTTCCCAGTGCCTCTGGTAATTAGCAAACTGGCATGGAAAATGAGGATGAAACACACAGGATAGGGACATAAAACCATTTAGCAAGTATCGTCTTCTGGAAAGCATTCCCTCATGAGAAAGTGCCTCCTTAATGTATCCTGCACTCTTAAATAACCCACAAAAGGCAGGGAATAAAATAGAAATTATAGTGATTTGTTTTATTGGGCATTTCATTGAGTAATTAAGAGGATAATTATGAGAAGGAACATTAAAAGGCGTTACTCTCAGCCTTCATCCTGCTTTAGAGGAGCATCCTCATATTGAATGTGCAGCATCATCCAACATTGTCCTGTGCCAGCTCGGGTTTCCCTGCAGGGAGGAAGGCATGCATGCATGTGGGAAGGGGTAAAAAACATCTCCCCCATGGCCTGACAGGATGCCAGAGTTCTCCCAAGAAATGCAGGGTGGGAGCAGTAGGTTGCAGGGAGCAAACCCCACCTTCATGGTGTCTCCTGGCACGTGGTGTCAGGCCCTTGTGCAGCGTGTGTCATGCAGGAGGAGGCTAAAGGAAAAACTAGGGAGAGATCAATGTGGTGCAAAGTGCTGATGGGGCACCACAGCCAAGGCAGAGGTGGCAGAAGTCTGGAAATCCATCTGAACGTTCAGCATAAAGGTGACACTGCAGCAGGAGGGCAGTTCTCACTCACCCCCTTCTAACAGCCATCCTCTATTGTGTCTCCTCACCTTTGGAAAATACGTACAGAACTATCTGTTTAACTAATCCACATCCAGACAGGACCCAGCACCACTCAGCAGACACAACTCAACCTAAGCTGCCTCTCTAAGACTGCCAGTAATTCCCTCAGATGAGGAAGCCTTGGTGCTGGCCAGCACATCCATGAAACACATCAGTGCAACAAAGACCTACTCAAGTCCTGAAATCTGCAGCTCCTTTCTGACCCCAGCACATCTCACTCCACCCCATTTATCCACCAGCACAGACACACTCCAACAGGAATGCCTGGACATCAGGTCCCACCACAGGCTTCCTCCGGAGCCCATGTCACATGCTGGGGACCCCAATGCTCACAACACTGCCACCTTCTAAGAGGCCCCAGGTGAAAGCCAGCCCCAGCAACAGCAATTTGTCCACTTCAAGTCCCCAGAGGTCACTGCAGGGAGCAAACGTGGTGATAAGGGAAATGCAAACAGAAGTGATGGACACGATGAAGGCAAGAGCTTTACCAGAAACAACGACTCCCACTGGACAGGCATCTATAAACTGAGATGTCAGATGAGCTAATTCCCACTATTTCCTCAAACCACTTGCACAGGTGGCAAAACAAGCAACCAACCCACCTAGATAAATGAGAAACCTGCTACATCACAGTGCTGACCAGTTGCCAAGGTTTAAGTAGCCCTTAGGTTGTCGTTTGCTACAAAACATACATTTAGGAAAGCATGCTGGAGAAGGCTGGCATGTCTTAAACTGGCCTTTGTTGTCCTCCCTAGGGAGAAAAACCCTTTTTTCTCCCTAGGGAGATGGATGTGACAGCTATAATCCAGTTGCTATGCTGGATTTCAGGGACAGTGGCTTGTCCATGTTGAGCCCAAAGCGTCAGACAACTGTCAGAAAAATCCACATTCAGAAAGTCACCAACCCTCCCTTTTCTTGTCCTGGGAACCACAACTCCCCTCCAAACTCCCCTGCTCATGGGGAGCAATTTCCATCCTCTTCAAAAGAGAGTAAAACCAGCTTTTTGGCTGCTGGCTGGCCCTTCCAGGCACGAGAGCAGCTTTCTGGGAGACTCGAGTGCTCAGCACAGCCCTAAAACAAGGCTCCTGTTTGAAGTGCATGGATTGAGGCTGGATTAAGAAAACCCAGGAGGAGTGCTTAGCTTTGCTCCTGCTCCAAAAAGGCTGCTGAGCAGCAGCAGCCAACGCAGCTTCATCCTGCTCAGCCCTCCATGTGATCCCTTCGAAGGGACGGGGAAGCGGCAATTTCGGATGCGCGGCTCAACGTGATCCGGGAGCAGGGAATGGCAGAGAGTGTGCTCTGCTTCCCAACACTGCAGGAGAGCCCAGAGAGGAACAGACCCTCCAAGAATCAGGAGCAGGGAATGGCAGGGCCCGTGCTCTGCTTCCCAACACTGCAGGAGAACCCAGAGGGGAGAGCTGATCCTCCCTGAACTGGGAGCAGGGAATTGCAGGGCCCGTGCTCTGCTTCCCAATGCTGCAGGGGCACCCAGAGCAGAGCTGATCTGGTTCTCACTAAGAAGGAGGATCAAAAACCTCCACAGGGGTAGGGAAAGAACAACAGCAAACGCAGGACAAAATGCCACCATTAACCCCCAGCAGAGCCTGAAGAGCTTTGCACTGCTTGGGTGCAGAGCAGGTCCCAGGCAGACACTTCTCTGTGGTTTGAAACGTTTAGAGAATCCCTTCTGAAGTTTCCTTCTTGCAAACACCTTATTCCCCCCTCTAATCAATGCAATGAGCAAGCTTAGTGCAACACAAATAGAGAACAGAGGATGAAACAATTTTCCAGCCCCTACCTGAAGGTGCATCCTTCTTTTCTCACCAAGCAGCAGGGAGGACGTTGCTGTCTCTCGGTAATTTTCCAACATCCTGTGTTGCAGGTAGATTTATGCACTGATCATAGTTGAAGCTGTTAATAAAAAAGTGCAAAGAAAACGGATTTTACTGTGAAGTGTAGGGCTGCTTTTCTCCCAGCTTTGCATTATCATGACTTCCTCCTTTTTTAATCTTTTTTTCTATGATTGACCATGTTTGGGGTTCAAAGCTTCAAAAATAAATCGTGGATCGTCTTTCATCTACTATGCATGAGAGAGTCAGAATCATTACATGGTTTAAATGGATATTTTGGGAGCAACTCTGGACCAAGCAGTTCCTGCTTTAACTGGGAGCCAGAGGGATGAAGCTAATTTGCAAATAATGTTACATGCTGGTTTTGCTTGAACGCAGGGAAAAGCTGCAGTGGCTACTTGTCATTCTTTGTGAGAAATCGAACAAAATGGAAATCAGTTCACTAGTTAAAAAAGAAATATATAGATATATAAAAAAAATCTGCAGCAGACCAATTTCTCCCGCATCAGGGGAACATCCCAGGACTGCAATTAAGCTGTGGCTCAGCACAAACCCTACAGCTGCCTGAGCACTGAGGACAAACACACCGACCACCCTTTTCCTGGGAGCAGGTTTTTAACTCGGTGAGCTGTGAGCTTTTCCACAGCTCCACTTGAGCCACTTCTTCCTCAGGCAGTTCAAAAGTCAACTTTCCCCTTCAGCATCACTCAGGCCTTCCCCCAGGAGCAGAGAGCTCCAGATTCTGCTGCACTGCACCTTCACAGGGAATCACCTATTGATGACTTTGTGGCTAGTGTCTACAAGGGGAAGCAGAGGAGCTAATATAATGTAATTTTCCATGTTTACTGCATTATTACAGTGGTTGAATCTGCTGATTAGTTCCCTTTTTTTTTGCCGTCTCGTCCTAAGCATCCCTTTTATTTTTGCCCTGCTTATCTGCATAGAGTCATTTATTCACATGCTGCTGTAACAGCAAGCAGGGCCAAAGCTATCATTTCTCCTCCCTCTCACATTTTAATCTTGCAGACCTCAATCTCTGTGATACTGCTATTAACTTTGTCCATATCTGATATAACAGGAACCTGCCATTATTCTTTTTTTTTTTTGCCTTAAAAAGAGAAAGCTAATCTGAGCAAAAGATCATGGTGGCTGTGGCACTAATGATCCCTGGCATACCTCCTAGCAATGAACCCAGTGCTAGAACAGAGAATGTTTGTTTCCCTTCTCTCTACAGAACTGCAGGACTGACCCCTCATGCACAGGCAGCTCCCATGAATAAACAACATTGCCCCAATCTCCTGGGGGATCCATTTCTCTGCCAACTATCTCAGCAGCTCTTCTTATTGTCTTGTTTATCCAAACAGTGGAAAAACAACTCAAGAGGAGCAACTCTTCAACAACATGACTGTTACTGGTTTATTCAGATTTGCTCCCCTACGAGCTAGGAAAGCCTCTTGCCCCAGTGGTTATTAACTGAAAAGAGAGTGGGGAAATTTCCTGTAATATGAACAATAACAGAAAAAATGCTCTTCCTTCCTGTTCTTTGAAGATCATGGCAAGACATTTTGCCCCCTGGGCTCCCTAATGCTTCCCTACTCCCAGCTCTGAGCTGTCACCCCAGCTGGAGACCATCCACTGAAGCACCAAGCCAAGATGCTCTGCATATGCCAACCACATCAGCCAGAAAGGATTTACTTGGGAGAGGCAAGGAGACAAATTGAGGAATCCCTCTACTCCTTTCTCCTGCATCCCGAGGTTTTTCAAACTGTGGTTGGTTTCTCACTGATTGTCTCACTTCATGTCCACAATCTGCACCCTCACTGTTGTTGTACCTAGGCCATGCTTTTCACCTCTGCTTCTAGAGACCTCCACGTACCCCTCCTTCTCCCAGGAATATTATAAATAAATCAGGGGCCACGTTCAGCTCTTGGTCTGTGATGTAAGCAGGGATGTGGAACTGTTCAAAGACACACAGCAGGGCATAGGGTCTTGCCTGTCCCTTGTCCAGGATTTACACAGATGAGACTTCTGGAAATCAAACTGAGCCCTTCCTCACATCCTCTGCTGATTTGGAAAATCCCTGCTCACAGAACTCACAGCTGCCCAAGCTGTAACACTGCAGGAACCTGAGTGTTTCTTGGTCTGCAGGCACCCCAGCGTGTATTGTATTCACTGTTAATGAAAGATTAAATGTTCTAAAGAGCAATATTAATTTTAAAGCTACTAATATTCATCAGCTGTCCCTCATTCCACCTCACAAGCCTGAGAGCTGTAATGAAAGAGCAAATTCCAGCTCAGAGCATCTGTAAGCTGTGGTCCACAGCCCAGCTCCACAGCTCAAGGTCCCACAGGCATTTTCTGCAAGTAGTGAGGACCCTCAAAGATCTTCTAATGTGAGCAACCATAAATAACCAGAAATGTAAAAAAAATAACTCTGTTACCCTTGTGTTTGAAAGGCAGGACTAAAGCAAGCCTCCCAGCTCTGCAACACCAACCTGACTTGTCCTGTGCCAGTCTGCACCCCTGTGATCATCCCAGGAGCCCAGGTTTGCTCAGCAGCAGCCACAGCAGTCATTAGATGGTGATAATTTAGTTCCAAGAGAAAGTCTGCATTTCCAAATGTGTACCTTGCCCTCCTCCTCATTGGGAAAATGCAGCTCCTTGCAGGAGCAAAAGCCAAACAAAACTCACAACAGACCCATCCCAAATCAGTTCTCACAGGACAGGACAGGGTATGATCACACAACACCCACCTCACCTCCTAAAAGTGGCATTTTCCCCCATCAGAGGAGCTCCATCAGCACCAGGAGCAGGGCCATTTCTGCCCTGAATCCTCCAGCTACTCAGTAGGACAAGCAGAGCAGGAAGCCACCAGCCCAGGCAGGGGATCTGTGTGTCAGAAGGGCACATGTGCAGGTACAAAGCTTCCTTTGCACACCAGCAGCTTTGCTGCTGCCTTGGCACATCAGCACTGGTGGTGAATCACATCTCCTTTGTATTTCACTTGGAGGAACAGGGAGAAAGACGTATTTCACAGAGGAGAGTCACAAAGAGGCCCACCTAGGAAAATAGGCTATTTTTGGCACTATAATCCCTTTCCTGTGAAGAAGAGAGGGAGGCCCAAGAGACTGAAGGAGCTGCCGAAGCCCAGAGAGGAATCTGGTAGCAGAGCCTGGGGCATAATTCAGATACCAGGGACCAACAGCCAGGACTAAGACCCATGTTTAAAGACTGCAGACCTGTGCTTCACCACCTGCCTGCCCACCAATCCTGCTGTGAGCCATGCCAGTGTGGGATGCTGCAGAGCGAGAAGGCAACCAGGAGCACTCTGTTTGCTTCCAGAGACCTTTCCCAATCATGCAAAGACCTGGCTCTTCATTTGAGTGCTAATTCTCACTCTCTTTCATCCCAGTTTTTTGCAGCTTTTCCACAAATCCAGAATACATTTGAGCGATCAGCACAATGTTTAGTGAGAAAATCGTATGCTACATTTCCGCTTGGCATGATTTTGAAATGGTTAAGCTGTTAAGCCCTGAAAGGGAAGTTTTAAGAATACCGTGAATAAAAGAAGCCAAAAACAAAAATAAACCAACAGCAGCAAAATTAGAGCATGACATAAAGGAACCATTTGGATGGATCCTTTTTTCCAGAGAAATGGTGCATGCTGGCTGCTCCAATGTCAGGATCTCTGCAGTTGTGTGGCACTTGGACTTTCATTACAATGGCAGAGAAAAAAAGTGGAAAGTCATCACTAGCACACAGGAGAGGGAGGAAGTTTTCCTAAGCTGTCACCAAATCCCTTACAAACTTCTCTAAACCATGGCCACATCATCCCTGAGGCTGCCTTTGCCCCACTCTGTCCCAGCAAGGGAGATGCTATCAGAGCAGGAAGGGGCTGCCTGACACACACATAAGGACAGGCAGTGGTCCAGGGTGGGGTACTCCACCCAGAAATGCTTGTATAACCAGATTTTCCAGACAAACTCTTCCAAGGAGAAGCAAATCCTGCCCCAATGTGTGTCTCACACAACACAGCCCCAGTGATGCTGGTCTAAGGACAGCAGGTTCTGCCCAGAGTGTTCTGGGGCAGGGGGGACTCCCCACCTTCACCCAGCCAACTTGATTCACACAGTGCAGCGACAGCTGAGTGGCCCCTCTGTCCCCTGTGCCACCCAGAGGTCCCTCCTGAATTATGCATGGCTTTGCTGCTGTGCACCCTGACTCAGTGACTTGTGCAGCCAGATACTGGCTGGAGGACACAGCTCAACCACGACCACTTTACACTGATTTTTGTCATAAAATGTGATACAATGCCGGATCAAAAGACCTCCCAGAATCCATACATGTGACAATGTCCCACTCCAGCTGTGACACAAAGCATTAAGGTAATGACATCTGCATTCATGTCTGCTACTTTTAGGTCCACCCAACCCAGAGCAGCTGAGAGGAACAAGGGCTCTCTTCCTCCCACTCCAGCCTCCCCTGAGCCACTGTAAAGTGTTTGCCAGTCAAAGAGTTCCTGCAAGAGAGCCTTCCCTCCTGGGAGGGCCTGGATCAGAGACATCAGGTCAGGTCATCTACAAAGGTAATGGTGGGAAAAACATCATTCCTGAGCACATTCATGTCTGTGCACATCTGTGCAGAGGTCAGGCACGCTCTGGGTAAGGGCACCTCCTGTCCAGTTCTGTACCCTGACCCAGCTTCAGCTGGGAGTGATAAAGAAGATGAACAAACAGCCAAAACCAGCCCTTTCCTCCACGCCCTACAACTTCTCCAGCTCCTCCTTCTTTCTGAAGTGCCAAAGGATCTCACACTGGGTCTGCAGACACAGGATGAAGCCCATGACCTGTACCCCAAATACCTCTGCTCCCCCAGAAGGCAGGAACCTGAGCAGTCAGCCCACCACCCATATCCACTCTGGGAGGAGTTCTAAGACTTGTCCAGACAAAGTCAACACCACTGAGCCACCACTGGCAAAAGTTCTGCTTCAAAAAAGAAACTGAGCTGCACAGACCCAGAGTCCTCCCTCCTGCTTCACCCTCCTTGAAACTGCAGCTCCTCTGGAAAGCTCTCTGTCTCCACAAGCAGAAACTCTCATATATGATGTGCTGACAAAATGCTGGGATTTCATTTTTATTGGACAGAAAAAGCCCCCTCTGCACGTGCCCCTCCCCTGATCACAAACAGCATCTCTGCATCTGCTGAGCACCCTGAAGCACAGCACACACAGGAGCAGGCCACAGCACATGGTGGCCTGCAGAGGACTTGGGCTAAGGAAAAAGCACAGGTGCTTTATTGCAAGTCAAGGGCCAGCACTTCCACAAGGAGGAGATTTTTACTCTGCACTGATTTTTATAGCACACACTGCTTCTGTGGTGTGGTCTCAAAGAGCCCTGCTTCTCCTCACTCTGGGAGGGAGCCTGGCAGCCTCATCCCAGGACACTGCCTACACTTCAGGCAGAGGGAGTAATTCCTCTGGGTAAGGTGGGTAAGAGCACAGTGCTGCTCGTGCTCAGGGATGCACTCACCTCCCACCAACCTCTAGTGCATGTGGGCTCCAAGTTGCCTTTTATTAATTCAAACTTCCTCCATCCCACTTCCAGGTGATCTAGTGAGATCCATGGGAGGCTGGAGCTGGAAATTCAGATGATTTACAGAATAATACCGAAACAACTATGCATCTCTTTTTCTCCTCCATCTGAAGTGCCATGTTATCAAATGCTAAAATTCTTTAAAGAAATTACTGGGCAAGTGTCCTTATTATTGCAGCACCAAAGAATAAAAAAGCAAGGGCAAAAGTAAATCCATATCAGTGGAGGAGGACTCCTGTCCATGGGCATTTCTCCACACTGGCAGCCTGGGGACACTCAGTGCAATACACAACTTCATGACAAAAGGTGCTGAGAAGGTGCTGGTGAAGAAGGGAAACTGTTTTTCCCTCCCTTTTGTTTTACAAGAGTTTCTGCTGGCACTGGCTCCTGGACATGTGTTTCACCATGCCCAGCTGAGCATGTTAACCCAGAAGCACAGACCCAGGCCCTGCTGCCTGTGGGCTCCACTGTGGATCAGCTGGCTGATGAGGAAAAGGTTTGTTTGCATTGCTGGCATTTGGTATTTGCAGCATGCCCAGAGCACAGGAGTTAACCTTCACACCACACACTTTCCTGAATGCAAAATCCTCCTAGCAGCCCTCTGTGCCATCCCAGGATGGCAGGGCAAGGTCACAGCACCCAGCTCTGTCCCAGGCTCCTGTGACTCTGCTAAAGCCACCGTGGGCTGAAGCAGCCCTCAGGCTCCACTCAAACACATCAAGTATTCAGTCCTCAGCCAGGGAGCTGGGAAACACCAGGAGAGCCTGGAAGACAAGCAGTTGTGTTATCAGGCATTCATCATCAGGAATGAGAGCACACAACTCAACACGAGTGTCCTCCACTGGCTTCAAGGGCACACATGCATTGAAATTCCCAGCAGATTCGGGGATCTTGTTTGCACTTCCATCACAGCCACGGCCAGAAGCTCTGAAGGCTTTCCAGGCAAACCCAGGGGTTCCAGCAGGACTGGCAGCCTTGGTTTGCACCTGTGCAGGGCTTTGTGGATGCTCCTGGGAGAGTGATGCAGGGGGTTTTGCTATTTATTAATTAGAAGAGTGGTTTACGTATTTTAAATGGAAAGGTAGAGGAGATTTTCCTTTTTTTTTTCTTTTATTTATTTTTAAATTGTTCCAATCATCAGAACTTCTTGCCACAATGAACAACCAGACAGTTGTCATGTTACCTCAGATGTATCATGGCAAGCAGCTAATCCTGTTGGTCATAAATCATGTCCCTTTCAATCTCCATTATATAGCCAGAGCAAATTTGTTATGATGCATGTGTCATTACACACCAATGCCTTTCCATTATCATATAACTGGATACCCCCAAGGTTTGTAATTTGCAGTATAATAGTAATTTTTAAAGAACCATTGGTAATCAATAGCTCTCAGCATCACTGTCAGGATCATTTGCAAAACAAATAACAACACTGATCTCAACCAACTTTACAGGAGGGATATTTAATCCCCATGAACTGCATTATATGATGGATAAGCGAGGAATCCTAGACTATGTATCATGTATTTTCCTTGGATTAAATATCACTTCAATCAATGTTGCTCCCAGCTGTACAATGCTGTCTGTGTTTTCACTGGGTAATGCTGAAGTATTGTTTTACAAATTGACACCAGCTACGTGCTGGGCAACAGAACCCCACGGTGGGTGTGAGGAGGGGGCACAGGCAGGGGCAAGGCTGATGTGATGCTCAGGGCAGCAGCCAGCAAGGCTGTGCTGGGGGCACAGGGGGCTGCAGGGACCCCCAAACAGGGCACTGCTGCACCTTGACCACCACCCTGCTGTGGTGGGGTGAGCACGGATGGTCCTGAGCCCTGAGAGACTGAGCAGGGCACAGGTGATGCTCCCTCCCAGCGTGGGTTTGCTCTGCACAGACCTGCCCTGGACAGCAGAATGCCCAGCACAGCCTCTGTGCCACAAGGGAATGAGCAGCACGAGGAGGTGCAGCTCTCAGCCCCGTGTCCACACAGAGCTGGGGTTTAACCAAGGCACCCTGTAACTCCACAAAATGCTGTGTAGTATCAGCTAAGAGGTTCAGTCATTGCCTCACCATCTAACAGGGCAGCAAACAAATTGTACTTATTGTTTTTTCCTTTTCCTTCAGCATGCACAGGCAGAGGCTGGAATTTGGAAGGCAGCTGCACCCCAATCACCCTGCCCTGCCTGTGGTCAGTCTGTCCATCTGCACTCCAGGTCCTGACACCCTTCAATGCAGCTTTTCCATGTAAAAATGGGGGCACAAGCAGCTGATGCAGCCGGACCCTGTGCCAGCAGTGGATGGAGAGACTCACAGGGACATCACTGGCCTTGGGCTGTGCCTCAGCCCAGGGCTCCTAATGAACACCTCCCAGGTCAGATCAAACACCATGCCTGTGCTCCAGCAGCTCACAACCAGCCAGCCCGAGTGACCTGTTGCATGGCCAAGAGCCAGCCAGCACCTGCCCCTTCCCTTACAGATGGCTTTCTGAGGCATTAAATCCACATTTAAATTTTCTACTCAGTTCTGCCTCTCCGGAGCTCTCCAGCAGAGCCGTATCTCGCTCCCTGCAGCTGGAGACACCTTTAGCAAAATCTCCAGCTCCTACTGATGTGGAAAAATTCATGCATTTCTCTCCTTGTGTAAGCATGGGTCTGGCATTCACGGCACTTCCCAGAGATAAGCCCCAAATCGCTCATCGCTAGAAACCCCGCACTTGGGTGAGGGCAGACAGAGCTGGGATGAAAAAACCCCACCCTTGGACCCTAACTAAACACTTCAGCTGCTGGAGATTACAGAATCCTATTTAGTTATACCAGAGAGCATTTTTTCACAGAGGAAACATCATCAATCTGGCTCTAGGAAGCCAGTCAAATAAAAAATTTTGGAAGGAAGAAGAAATCCAGCTTGCTTTGGTTCATTTTTAGAGACAAATGTGGTTTAGAAATGAGATTAACTGGGTGTCCTGGCACCCCTTCCCGCTCAGCAGCACCTCAGCTGGGCTGTGCACTCCTGCAAGCTCCTGGCTGCCCCAAGGAAAATGCCATTAAAGAAAACACAGCTATTTTTAAAGCTAGGACAAATTCTCCTCCCAGTTACACCAGTGACCTCGTGACTCTCCACAAGGTTGGGCAGGCACAGCTCTGATTTGGGGCTATTTTGAGCATCCTCCAGAGTCACCAGGCACCCAGCAGGCAGAAGGCACTGAGAAGCAGGATGAGGCCCTTGTCTTCAGACAGTCAGACACAACCTGTTAAGACAGCGATAACTTCCACCAACAAAAGAATAAAATATTAATTCCCTTTTGAAGTAAAAAACTCTAACCAGCACCACTTCCCCCTCATGCACATGGGCCTGAGCAGGGCTGGTGCTCACTGCTGCTCCTGCTGCCATCCCCACTCATTCATCACACATGCACATGTAGTACAAACTCATTCAGGGCTCCTCTGCAGATGAAATATTTAAATGGTTTATACTTTGCTATCCCTTTTAAATAAGATGGAATTGCCATAAACAGACTTGGGCTGACTTGCTCTCTCTCTCCACCACCTTTTCTTCCTTTAATATTCTCCCTGCAGTTCCACCAGGCTGCATCCAGGTTGATTCAGGAGCTCCATGGGCACAATCCATGCTGGTAAATGGATGGAGCTCCATGGATGTTGCAGATATTGCAGTGGGATGAGGAAGCAGCTTGTGCTCTCTAGAGCAAGCACATGGGCCGTGGTGTGACTGAGGGGATGTCACACATGAGGAGATGCAGAGCCTGGGCTTTCCAGTCTGCATTTCACCAGTTGGGATGAACACAACCTGCCCTGCCATCTGCCCCAGCCTGTGTGTGCTGCCCTTTTCAGGAGCTGCTGCTCCCACCCCGCATTTTGGCTGCTGGTGACACCAACAAAAGCAAACCCTTGGCCAAGCTGGCAGACAAGACATGGCCAACATGCAGTATTGCTGCTGATGTGTTGACACACCACCCAAAACCTTCAAGAGCACCAGGCTTGAAGGAATTTCCCAGCTTGTGTGGTCCAAGGAAGATGTAGCCACAACACAGAGGCTTTCTCCCATCTCCCAGGTGTCCCAGCAGGCTGCACACACACAGGCTTCAGCAGCAACCCTGATGGACAACGACTGAGCCAAGCAACCAGAAATTCTACCCAAATTCACCCCCACGTTCTCACACTGGAGGCCAGGGCACCCAGAGCTGCTGCCCCTGGTGCAGGGGGAGAGGGGACACACCCATGGGCAGGGAGGGAAGATCTCTCCCTTCCCTGCAGAAGCCTGGAGATGGAGAAGGCTTACAGCTGTGTCCACATCCATATGCATAAGAGAACAGGCCCTGATCCAGCACACGCTTACGTCAATCTGCCGTCACCAAGATTTAGGAGAACGTTTAAAATTAAACAAAAATTTCCTTGCACTGCAAAACTAAGGACAAAGAAAGCAAGGAAGTCTTGTGGGTGGTGCAGAAGCAGGTGTTGAAGGACCTGGTCCCAGCAAGGCTCTGGTACTGACACCCCAGATAACCCTGGGCATGTCCAGGTTCACCCACTGAATGCAGCTGCCAGCTCTCTGGATATCATTCTGATGACAGGTAAGGGGCTCTCAGATGGTCACAGACAGCCTGACCAGCTCAGGAGGTCATTTCCCTGCTGGTCCCCATGCCTGGCTCTCTACAAGCTGTGTGCAGGACAGGTTACCTGTAACTCAGCACCTCCAGGACCCCACAAGCCCTGGCTCCGAGGAGCTGCTTGCAACCTAAACCACAGTAGTTAGGCAGCATTTGCAACAACACTTCAGATTTCACCTGCTGAAAATAAAGACAGTAGCTTTTCAAAATAAATAGGGAGAAAAAGCAAGATCAATAAGTGACACACACTTAATTCCCAAGCCAGCCTCATTAAAATGAAGTGTGTTATTCTGTTTACCCCCACAAATAAGAGTTCCAGTGCAAAAGAGAGTGTGCTGTCCTAAGGGTTATACAAGTTGATGCCGTTTTATGGCTGTTTTGTTAAGACTGGGACTGGAATGGACAAAAAAAAAAAATCATAACATGAATCATCCATTCTTTATTGACAGAGAGGATGAAAAGCCATGCAGAAAGTTTGGGGCTTTTTCTTAAAGACAATGTGGTATTACAGAACCTACAAGCTAGTCCACAACTGGAAAGGATTTTAATATAGAAGAGGACTTTTCTGCAAAACTGTTGGAGAATCACAGAATCATTTACATTGGAAAATATCTCCAAGATCATCAAGTCCATCAGTGAATCACAAGATTAACAAACTGACCCATACATTAACAATGAGATAAACTTCTCTGAACTTGGATGGGACTGTGATATTCATTTTTGCTTGTATGCATTATGGCTGGACTTTGTCTTTTAGGCTGTTTTCCAACCTAAATGACTATATGGTTTCTAATGAAGCTTTAAGAATCTCATCCCACAGATTTATTTCTCCATTTTTCTTTATACATGAAGCAGCTACACAAACTCCACAGCTCAATTTCTTCTCCTTTGTGAACTGGGACAGAGGGTGAAACATGTTGATTTATTGAAGTTTTCCCCTTGCTCCTCTGTGGTAGACATTCTCCAGAAGCAGTTGTATTATTCCTGAGCCCAGGCTCCAGCATTTCCATGGACAATGTGCAAAAGGAGCCAGGACAGCTGAGCAGCAGCAGAGGGGCTCAGCAAGGTGTGAATTCCCACCCACCCTGTGTGCACCCTCATTTCCAGCCCCACTGCCTGCTCAGCAGAGCTGGGCAGGGCCAGAGCTGCACTCCATCCCCCTCACTGTCCTGCTCTGCTGCACAGCAGAAGGTGTGCAGCCTGTCCCCAGCCCGGGCCAGGTCCTGCAGCCCCTGCGGACACAGGCTCAAGCCCAGGCAGCAGAGAAGTTCAGTGGTGCCAGAAAACACAGGAGACTGGCTTGAACACCCAGATTTTAAACACAAAGGGATTTCTAGCAGCTCTCCATCCCCCTTGGGCTGCACACCAGACCTTGCAATTCATTGTTCAGCACCATCTTCCCCGGGAGACAGCGGCTGGAAGTGGCATTACTGCAGTGCCCCCCTCACCCCCAGGAGGCAATCCACCAGTAGTCCATCCCTCACCCCCCTGGTCCTGATGGAAGCTGTGTCTGGCACACCCCTGATGTCTGCCCACAGCAGCCTTTGTACCTGCTTCACCCTGAGCAGGTGAGACCACCACGAGGGTTACAGGGTTTGCCTTCCAGCCCTGTCCTTTGGCAGGAGTAAAGCAGAAACAGGTACTTTTGCACTGCAAATTAGATGTTTAATACCTTTTTTTAATCATTGTCTTTTTTGCATTACTTTAACAGTACCTACCCCATATCTTTAAATCTATCCTTCTTTTGTGGGGCAGTGAGAGCTCAGAAGGTTGAGTGGGAAGTGCCCCTACAGTGCTGTTCCACACACCCCTGCTTTTACTCCAGGCCAGGCACAAATTTCTTAGCACAATGATGAAAAGAAACTACTTCAGCTTCTCAAGTGTCCCAGACTTTTTCCTGGTTACCAGACTGACCACTGTTTATGCTGGAGAGGGAAGGGTTAATTAATAATGTCACAAGATGAACCCCTGGGCCACACAGCTACCATCTCCTGCTTGGTGAACCACCAGCATTAAAGGAACCAGCACTGAGCTGGAGTTAAGACATTTATCCTTTGACAATTCTCCATTGCAACAACTTTATTTTGATGATAGGGGATGATTAATGCTTACAGCCACTGTCATTTCCTTTGATAGATTTTTGGGGCTGTGGAGTGACATTTGCTCAATGCTCCGTTCCTGAAAAGCTGCACTGGTCGTAGCGTGGAGGAGAGGGATGCTCCATGAATCAGCCATCAGTAACCTGCCTCTGCCAGCTGCAGGTGGCCAGGAGAGATACTGTGAGGAACTGGGGGGGGTCCACGGAAAGCTTTGACTGGTAAAGGCTGTGGAGCAAGAGGAGAGTGTGTTAAACAGTCAATGCTGTAAGAAATTGTGAGAATCTCTCTTACTCAGTAGAAAGAAAGGAGACTGTTGGTTGCAAACACCACAGCCAAGAGCTGCAGCAGACTTCGCTGTTTTGCCACAAACACACTGGAAGATCAGATCCTGAGAGAGACTGTCCGGGGCTGAGTCGCAGCCACAGCAAGCTCTCACAATCACTCTTGAAGGTAAAATACATCCAAAAAATAAGACTAATCAATCAGTAAAACAAGACAGACAAATGTCTCAACCATAATCTTCACTAACGGCATAAAAACCCAACCCAACCTAGAAACCTTAATCTTAACCCGTGCATCTCTGAGCTCCCCCCACCTGTAACATGAGGACAAGAGTCATTTCTCTCACCCGGCTGCTGCAAGGTTCTCCTAATCAATCAGCTCATTAATTCATGCAAAGCATGAGACAGGCAGCAGATGGATGGCTTTACACAATAGTGTTTTCTACAGTGAAATATTCCTACTTAATTCTCCACCAGCAGCTGCCTGCCCACTCTCATCACACCAGCACAGAGTGGTCCAGGCTCACACAGGGACACCCGTGAGTTCCAGAGCAGCAGAGCCTCCTCTGGATCCAAACAGCACCCGGTGCCACATGGAATTCCCTGGCTGGAGACACCCTTTCACAAGGGCTTCTTAACAGACTTGATTTTCCTCATATTTAAAAGCTGTCTCAGGAGCGTAATGATTTTAGATTCACTCCGCGCCGCAGTCAATCAATGGAGCGGCGGCTGCCGGTGCCTGGCGAGCGGGCGGTGATGAATGGGGCTTTGGAGGCTGCTCCGCTCGCTCCGAGCGAGAGCAGAGCGTGGGCAGAGGGTGGGGAAGAGAGGCAAAGCCAGCGACAAAAATTAAAAGGGAGAAATGGGGTGGGGGGTAGAAAAGCCCAAACTGCTCGCTGCGAAGTTGGGACAAGCGCGGGTCTGGAAGGCATCGCTTGGAGGGAGCAGTCTTGGCTTGCTTTGCTCTCCCTGATCCATCCCACAGCTTGAATAAACCAGGTAATGCATTTGTTTTAAGCAAGTGCTAACCTCAAGCTTGGCTTGTGGCAAGGACCAGAGCCCTGGCACCAGCACCCACCCGCACGTGTGCCACTGACCCAGCTCTGCTTTCCAGGAGCTGCCCAAGAACAAATGGGAGCAGCTCTCGGGAGCACATCTTCCCTGCAGACACAGCAGTGAAGGGCACAGCAGCAAAGGTGCTGTCCCTCAACCTTTCCCATGCAGAAGCAGGCAGACAAGCCCCACGGGGTTACAGACAGCTCCCGGTGCCCCCATCCCTGCACAGAGCCAGGACGAGCAGCCCTGTGTGCCGCACTCACCCCAGAGGGACAGGGAGCACCCATCCCTGCAGGTGCCATGAGTTTCCAGAGAGGAAAAAAAATCAAATAATCCCATTTGGGGGAGGCCAAAGGGCCTAATCCTGTCCCAGCATGCTGCAGATCACCCTGCTCTACGGAGAACAGATGCTGCTCAGCATTCAAAAGGAGCTGCTTCAGATCTGGGCTCTTTTTCTCCCTCTTCCTCCTATTACGGGGTCAGGCCAGTACTGTGCAGCCTGTCAGTGTAAAAAAAAAATATTTAAAAAATCATAATACAGAAAACTGGTATTCCCAAAGAAGCTGCAGCTTGTGGCATAAGCATCAGAGCTGAGGGTTACGAGTCTCACAAACCAGAGAGGGTAAAGAGTCGAAAATGAAACTCACCACACCAGCAAAATAAAAATATGATGCAGTAAATTAATGATGTTGCTCTAATTTGAGAAAACACTAATTAAGAATGTGTAATTGAATTAATGCATTATTTAGAAACCCCAGCAAATCCTGAGTGGGAATATAAATGCATTATAGGGTTCCTTTGACATTAAGTCTCTCTCATACCTCACTACCCACAATTTATTTTAATGTCACCAGAATCTCCAGATTTATTTATGTCCTTGCCATTGACCACTGCTTTACATTTATCCCACATATCAATATCCTCTCTCCTCAATTCCACACACTCAAGTGCTCCATATGGGGTGGTGATCACCATTTGATAAGTCATAAGTAAGTGCAATTAATTAGCTCAGCTCATCAACCACTTCCCCTCCCAATGCCCTGCAGCCACAGATCTGGGTCTAATTTGTTTAGAGCCTGGAAAAACATCAAATACCTCATTAGAAAATAAATCCATCTCCTATAAATACATTTTTTCTACAGCTTCAAGTGTTGGTTTGCCCCATGTTACACTGGGAAAGGCCCTGCACATGCAGGACCTAAACCCAGCCCAGAATAGGTCAAGAAATCAATATCATCACATTGTGAAAATAGAAGAAAACAGTACCTCAGGGAAAAGGGTTGGGGGGAAAGTCAGCCCCTCAAATGTATCACAGCACCTGTGAAATGCCCTGAGATCATGCATTTGCAGCTGACATGGTTTAGGAGTGCTTTGGGTATTTAGCAAGAGGCTTTACAAACATTATTATTCCCTCATTCTGAGCCCTTCAGAGCAAGGGTTAGGGTTCTTATTACCATTTCTAGGAAGAGACACAAATACACCAAAAAGAAAGAAATAAATCCAGTTAAATTGTTTAAAACTGCTAAAGACTCTTTTAAGGAAAGGAGCAAGAGAAAATAATGCAGGCAAATCCAAGTTCACATGCATACATATAGCTCTGGGAAAGGGAAGAAAGAAGCAGCACTAAAGTGCCTTGTGTTAGGTATGAGCATACACTGTAGCAAAATATGTATGCTGTTTATAAAACATATTGGAAGACTTTTCCCTAAAAGATGCCATAGAGAGTATAAAATTTTATGATCTCTGCCTGTCCATTTTACAAAGATATACACAAACAAGTAGCCAAATCTGCCTGCAGTTTAACTCCATTAAATCCAATGAATGAGTTTGGCCCACGAAAACTCTGCACTTACTGTAATAAAGTTAAAAGCTGATAGCAGCTGATACAGTAAAACACATACATTTCCATACACTTATTCCTGCAGATTTAAAAATACGAATGAGTTCAGAGATTGCCCTTGTCCAGCTCATAAAGAAATGCTGGAATAGGAAAGAAAAAAAAACCCCAGATCTTGGAGATTTTCCCACTGAATCCCTCTAAGCACAAAGGAGAGAGGGGTAGGGAAAGCCGGCAGAGTTGTGGTAATTTGGCTTTTCTGAGCCATGAATACATCAAATGTGTGTGTTAGAACAATCCCCTGATGGCTTGGTCCCCAAGAGGGGCAGGACCCCACCCAGCAGGAACAGGGGTCACAGCTCTGGGACCCCACTTCTCCCTCATCAGTCCCCAGAGAGGACAAGGAGCTGTCAGGGCACAAATGTGGGATGCTCTGCTCCCTGAGGGAGCTGTCCACACTTCCATCAGCTGAGGGCTTTCCTCATGACAGTGGTTCTACAGCCACTGGGCCATCTTTAGCTGTGCCTTTAACCCCACATTGCACGGGGGACCAGGGCAGGTAGTGCAGAGGCCAAGCCCAAACAACAGATTTAAGCCTGCCCTGACAGATAGGCATTTTGGGTTTGTTTATTGAGGTGGTTTTTCAAACATGCAGCTTTCTCACGGGCTCCTGCCATCACCACACCAACTCACATCTCCTCCTCCCCAGCTTCCTTACCCAGGCTCATAAACTCCTGCACCCTCAGTGCCACCTCCCCCAGACCCTCCTGCCCCAGCTCCTCGTGGTCCATGGAGGCTCCAGGTCCCCCTCACTTGGAGCTATCTCTCCCAACTTTTTTCTTTGATATTTATTATTATTTGCTCCTATTACAGGGATGTCTCAGGGACTGAGATAACCCTCATGCTGGGTACATACACTCCCCACTCAAGCAGCCAAATAACACCACACAAATCATTTCATGATCTTTGTCCTTTTTTTCCTCACCGAGCCCCTGGCACTGCTCTGAACTCTGGACAAGGCTCAGGGTCTCCAGTCCCTTCACCCCAAGGTTCTCACAGACCTCCTGCTTTCACAGCTCTGCCTCCCTCCTCACCCACAGTTTGGGCAGTGTGTGACTCCATAGCTGTCCCATGCAGCTCCACACAGCTCCTCTCCTCCTCATCAGCCTCCTCTGGGCCCAGTTTACTGCTGGCCATCAGATCTCCATCTCCCCACACCAGACACTCCACCCCAAGGCTGTCCTGACATCAGGCTCACTCCAACCCTCCCCAAGCCCTAGGTTTGCAACACCAAGAAAATCCAGCAGCTGCACGAAATCATGCCAAACACTGCTCAAGGCTGTGCTCCTTGCTCATGCCCCCTTTACAGCCTCCACAGTAGCTTCCCATCTCCTCAGCCCTGCACCTCATAGCCTTGTTGGTGACTCCACAGCTGCCTCCCCACTGCCCAGAGCAGCACAGCTTATCTGCAGCAAGCCCCAGCCCCTCATCCTCTTCTCCTCAGGCTCCTCACTGCCCTGCAACAGCTCCTTCCCTCTGCCCCACCAGACTTCCCAGTGCCCTTTGCTGAAAAACCACATAATCCCAGGCTTTTTCTTCCCCTGGAGCTAATGCAAATTCACAGCCAGTCCTGGCAGCTGGGATGCTGCAGGTGATGTTCTACTGCTGGGGCTTTTCTCAGCATGAAATCCAGGTCCTGGAGCAGCCAGCAGGGAGGAGCACCCTGACCAGCATGGCTGGGATGCTCCTGGGTGCTGCTTTCTGTGTCCCTCTGGAATGCAGGGCTTCACTGACATAACCCACTCACTTATCCCCAGCACATACATGGAGAAATAAATATTGGAAAAAAATTGCCCAAGGATGGGGCTGAGACTTGACAAACAGATGGAACAGCTCTGGGTTCTCCAGGGCATGGACCTCGTGCCCTGTCCCCATCACAGTTCCTCCAAGCTCAGCATTACACCCAGAGCTCAACTCCTAAGCCTCAGAAGCACTGACCACGTCCTTCTGCTTGCATGCATCGTGCACTCCTGTGTTTAGCATAGACAGGAGAACCAGAATACATAATCCACAGCTCACAGTAACAAACCTTGCACCTAGAACAAGCCAAAAGCCTGACCTTTCATAGTTAAGCATCCTGGTGAGAGGTTAGATCTTGTGTTTTCTGATCATCAAACAGGGAAACATTAGCCAGACAGGGAGAACAAGCTCTTATCTAGACCTGATTTCTCTCCCCTCCAGGGGATCCTGTAGGATATTTCAGTTCTCTCTCGCTCGCTGTATGATTCTTCCATCCCCCAGTAGCTTGAAATCAGCCAAATTCACAATCTAATCTGGCCAGGAGTCAAAGGGGAGAAAAATCAAGTCCTAATGCAGTGACTTTGAATGGGGAACTGAAGCCAATCAGAAAGGCATTATCGATCCCTGCTCGGAGCACCTCGGTCAGGGAGGGGGATGCTGCGGGCAGCCGCAGAGCTGCCCACCGCAGCCAGCCGGGGCTGCCCTGCCAGGCCTGCAGCGTTCCCAGCGGAGCTCCCAGAGCCTGCCCGGGCTGGGGGCCGGCAGGACGAGAGCACCAGCACGCCCGTGCCGCCGGTGGCGAGCACCGGCCCCGGGCCAGCACCGGCCCCAGGCGGGCACCGGCCCCCGTGTGTGCGGGAGCGTGGCCCGTGTGCTGCCCGCAGCGCTGTGTTTGTGGGCAAACACTCGCACTGTGCATCGCCTGGGCGCGGGCCCATCTGCGGGAGCCGCTCCGCGGGACGGGCTGTGCGCTGCCAGGGCTGCGCGCGTTCCCGTGCGGGGCAGATCTGCGGAGAGCCAAGGGCAGGGCAGGCAGGGCAGGGCAGGGCAGGGCAGGGCAGGGCAGGCAGGGTGTGGGACCTGTGCAGCACGGTCCCCGCAGCAGGCAGGGACAGGCAGCGGGTGGTTCAGCGGGGCAGGAGCGATCGAGGATGGCGAGCAGCCGGACAGGGCTGAGCTCAGCTCTGGGCATCCCTGGGTGCGATCCCGATGATCCGGCCCGCGTCAGCGCTGGCCACGGGCTCCTCTGCCTTATGTAACCACGGCAGGGACGGAGCGCCGAGGGGGGATGGAGGCCGGGGGGAGAGGAGCTCCCCACTGAGCCCCGAAAGCAAAGGGGACTCGGAAGACGCTGGATGTCCCCGGCAATGCAACTCCGCTGCCGCCGGGCAGGCTGGCCCGGCTCGGGGCTGCCCCGGTGCGGAGCGGGTCCAGCCGCGGGGCTCAGCCCGGAACCCTCCAAAGCCGGCGGGCTCGGGGCGGCAGTACCGGGAGAGGAAAGGAGTCCTAGGAAGTTTAGGGACTCCACATTTTGCAAGGAGTCAGGAGGAAAACATGCTTCCTAAAAAAAAATCCCAAACCCATGCAGGGTCCCGGTAGCTCCTGTCCCCCTTTGGCTGTGCCCCCCATCCTGCCATCCCTGGCACCGCGGGGCCGTGCTGCACCGGCACCCCCTTACCTGCCGGCGTCACGTCTGCTGCTTGCCTGCCCTGCTCCGGCTCTTCCTCCTCCTCTCCTTCCTCCTCCTCTCTCCCTCTCCCTGCTGCTTGGGGCTCTTTATGGAGATTCATTCATTCATGCCTTCCCATCGGTCCCTCAGCCTTTCCCTGCCTCCCGGAGGCAGACCGTGTGACGCCTCGCCCCTTTCCAGCCACTTTCTGTTGTCACAGAGCGGCGCTGCCCCAGCCCGGAGCGGCGGCCGGGCTGGGACACGCGTGGGCAGCACCGGCCCGGGGGAGCGTCCCCAGCGCGGGGTGAGGGGCGTGGGCGGGCGTGGGCACGGCACCGACCCGCCCTGGTGGGTACAGACAGTCTCTGGCACCCGGAACAGGGGCGTCGGGTCGGCCCCAGGGCTTTCCGCTCTGCCCTCTCCTTTCCCCATCCCCACGCCAAGCCGCTGCCCATCGCCGCTCTGCGGAGAGGGCACGCACCCCCGGCCGCTCCCCGGGCACCCCTCGCCCTTTCTTTCCCTCTCTGCTCGCCCCTCCATCCTATTCCAGCTCGTCTTTCCTCTCCCGCTGCCTCCGCATCCCGCTCCGAGCGCTGCCCCATCCCCGCCGCTGACAGAAGCGCTGATTTCGGGCACCGGAGCCCGGCGTGCGGGGCCAGGGCTCACCGGCCACCCGGCCAGCCCCGCGTCCTTCCCACCCCACCCTCCGGAGGCTGCCCCGAGCCCGGGGGCCGCTCGCTCCGCCAGGTGATCGGGCAAACTTCATCCCCGTTCCAGCCTGGTACCCCCACTGCCCAGCGCTGCGCTTCGGGGTGCTGGGGACACGCTCCAGGTCCCCACCGACAGCACCCCGCTGCCCACTGCCCCGCTGCCACGGCAAACCCGGAGGGTCTGGAGGAGTGTGAGCCCTGCATGGTGTCAGGCAGCACGGCGGGAGGTGCTGGCGGGGGATTTTAGGTGCTAAATTCGAGCGGATTGCCTCGTCTCTGCGAAAGCAGGGGTTTATTCTTTCCAGGCAGGCAGGGCAGAAAAAACATGCTTTTTAATGACATCGTCGGAAATGTGAAGAGCAGCTCCCGGGTTTTGGCGCTGCCACAGCACTCGGAGCGCTAAACCCTTAACTTGGGGTGAAACCCCTTAAAAACCCTCCCAGGAGCGCCCCGCCCGCTCTCGTTGAGCCGCGCCGTTCCTGCCGCCGGTGCCACCCCCTTTGCATCGGTGCCATCAATTTCTATTAACGATCGCTTTATTCACCGCTGCAAACTTCTAAATATTTAATCCAGCGCGAACCGGCGGCGGAACGCGCGGAGCTGACGGGGGGAGGCGAGTCCCCGGCCGGGGAGGCGGGAGCGGCGGCTGTGCCCCGGGGGAGCCCGGTGATGCCAGTCCCCCCGTCCCCTCCCTCCGCCGGGCTTTCCCGGGGCTGCAAATCAGCCGGGACGTGGGCAGCACCGCGGGTCCCCCGGGCTGCCCGAGCCGGAAAGGCGGGGATGAGCGGAGGTGCGGAGGATTCTGTCCAGGGAGAGCTGGAGGAGGAGAGGGCTGCGGGGGGAGCGCCCCGGCATCTCCCCAGCTCCGGCCGCGCACGGGACGAGCAGCCACGCTCCACATGGAGAGGGATGAGAGCTGGGCACCGCCGGGGGTTTGGGCTGGTTGGAGGGATCCTGCCCAGGGAGCGGAGGCTGCCCGCGTCTCCCTGGCATCCCCGGGTTCCACGCACCGCCCCGAGGACCCCAGACCCGGCCGAGCCTCGTTTAAAACGTAACCAAAAAAAATTTTTGGCAACTTCGCTGCGCCGACGGGCGAGTGCCCGGTCTGACGGCCGAGTGCCCCGGTCCGACGGGCGAGTTTGCCGGTGCTTCGTGCTCTGCTTGTATTCGGGAACCGAGACGGAACTTTACGGCAACATCTGTCATTATAATTAAAACTGCAACACACCCTCCGGGAAGGAACACGTTCCCGCGTCGTCGTGTGTCCGTACCACCCCCCCACAAACACACACCTCCGCCGCCACCCTTTTCTAAGAAAAAAAAAAAAAAGAACAACAACCAACCAAGCGAAAGCGGCTCAAACTCTCGGGCGGGCACCTGCCCCCCGCCTCCCCTGAGCCATCAGGGACCGCAGTCGCACCCGGCGAGGTCCCGGGGACCGTCCCCCTCTCCGGAGCACGGACACCCCCCTCGCCCTCCTCCACTAATTTTCTTTAATTAAAGCTGTATGTGCGGCGCGTTTGGCGAGGACAGAAATAGCCGCTGAAGGAGCGCGTGTGGGGGGAGGCAGGTCCCAACTGCCGGCGTGGGAATGCAGAAGGGATTGGGGGGGCGGGGGGAGCAGAGCCGGAGAGCGGCTCTGCCACAGCTCGCACCCCAAGGCTCGCAGCCTCCAGGGTTATTTGGGGTGAGGGCGACGGTCTCCCCTGTCCGAGCGCTCCGTGCGGCGCTGTGGCGGCCCGGGCGGAAGACCCCTGCCCCCGAGGCCATGCCGCTGCCCGCGGCACCGGCTCTTCCCCCCGAGCAGCGGGGCTTCCCGGCGGCAACAGTTACAGGAGCTCTCCCGGGGGATGCTCCGGTTCGGGCGGAGGGAGACCCCGAAGTGGAGATCCCCCCTGGGCGGGGGAGGGAACCCGGCCCGAGCGGCCGGAGGGGTTCCCGGCTCCGTGGCCCCGGCCCGGCCGTGGGGAGCTGCTCCGGTCCCGACCTCCCGCTCGCCCGGGGACAAGGACAGCGGGAGCAGCCCCGGCCGAGCCCGGGCGCTCCCCGCCCGCGGAGGGGAGGGCGCCCCGCTCCCCCCGGCGCCGGCCCCGCGCTCCCCTCCCGCCCGAGCCCCAGCCTGGGCTGCAGCCGCTAAAAGTTTGGCGACACGGAACGGCCACCGGGGGCTGCGCGGGGCTCCGGGGCAGCGCGGGGCGCCGCGGCGGGGCGACANNAGGCGGCTCCCGGCGCTCGGCGGCGCGCCCAGCCCCGAGGCGCGGTGATGGGCGGCGGACGCGCCCGCGGCTGCGGCTCCCCGCGCCCTTCCGAGCGGGCGGGCCGGGGGCAGGAGGCGGGCAGGGAAACGCAGCCGGAGCCGAGCAAATCCCAGCGCTGGAGCCCGGCCTCCGAGAAGAGAAGGGCTGCAGCTCCTCACTGCGTCAGGCGAAGAGCCCTGCCCGTGCAGGCGGCGCCGGGCAGCGCTGCCAGGCCCGGGGGGCTCCGCTCGGCACGGCTCGGCTCGACGCGGCTCGGCTGGGATGGGATGGGCACGGCGCAGTTCGGCTCGCTGCGGGCCGGGTGGAGGGGTGCGATGGGGCACGGCACGGTTCGGCTCGGTACGGCCTAGCACGGTCCGGTACGGCTCGGCACGGCCGGTTCGGCTCGGTTCCGGCTCGGCACGGCACGGTTCGGTAGAGCTCTCCGGGGCTCGGTGACGGCCCGGAGCGATAAACGGCTTGGCCGGCAGGGTTGGGCTGGCACCGGGAGCTGGGGGCTGTGTGTGGGTGACACTGTGAGTGTGACACGGGGTGTGTGACACTGTGACACTGCGTGTGTGACACTGCGCGGTACACAAATACAGTGTGTACACCACATCGTATTTGTGACACTTGCATGTGTGTGACACCGCCTGTGTTTGTGTGACACCTTGTGAGAGAGGGGCTGTCAGTGTGCAGGGCTTGTGAAGGTGTGAGTGTCCGTGTTGGGGACATCTGCCTTTGTGTGTGTGTGTGGTGACACCCGGAGGGGCGCAGGGGTGATGGTGTTGGGGTGTGTCTGTGTGTTGGGCTGGATCTGTGCAGTGGCAGGGTGCAGGGTCCGGGCTGTGTCTGTATTTACACACACGGCTCTGTGTCTCTGTGAGCCTGTGTGAACATCTCTGTGTGTCCCCATGTGGGCATGACAGCCACCCCGCTCCTCACACCAAATCTGAACCCCCGTGGGCCAAACTGGTGCCATCTGGGCAGCACCAGGTGATGCTGGGAGCATGAGGACTGGGACTAGCCATCACCCTGATGGGGCTGGACCACGACCCCTGCCCACAGCTCCCGGGGTCCCCAGCCCCTGTGCTCAGCCCTTCCCAGGCATCCTCCTGCCTCAGACCTCCCTTCCCCTGTCCCACAGACTGCCATCCTGCCTCCCCATTTTGGCCAGGTTTTTTACGCTGTTTTAGCAACACAACACACCTTTAATCAGGATGATTAAAGTGTGGCTGGCACTGAGCTGGCCCTTGGAACAGAAGTGCTCTTCTCCCTCCCCAGGCACTGTCATTTGAGGTAAGGACTAGCCCGTGTGGTTTTTTGTGATGGTTTCAGGTGTCTCAAACCATCTCCAAAACCACCTCCTAGGCAGCAATTTCCTTTTGCAGCCCTGTAAGGAGGTGGAAGGGGAGAGAGAAAAGGATGGGTGCAGGACAAATTTCACTCCTTTCAATTTAATAGCAACAACACCAACACCACCACAGCCAAAAAACCTGAAGCGTGGAGTAATAGAGCTGGGAACAGGCAGGCAATGGCCCCTCTCCAAATGGCAGCTGGCAACCTGGCACAGCACTCAGCTGCATTAGACACACAGCCCAGGGAAAGTGCCCATGGGAGGGCAGGAGATACCCTGCATGATGCAGAGGATGGGCATGGAGAATGGATCCAGCATCCTCTCTTCCACAGCTGTGACCCAGTCCCCAGGGGCTTGGGCTCTGGGTGAGGAGGTTGATCTGAGGTTCTTCTGTTCCCCTTCACCATCACCAGCTGTGCTCATGCTCTTGAAGCACGGGAGAGCCCTTCCTCCCTGGAGCAGGGATATCCCATTCTCCCATGACCCATGGGATGTCCCAAAGGCAAAGAATTCCCACTGAAATTGCTTTGGACTAATAAATACCCAGGCAATGACATGAAATAGCAGAGGCCACCATGAGGGTGGCTCTGAGGTCAAATGTCTTCCTGGGGAGATGACAGATAAGAGGTCCCATCCATCCTCTGCCTTTGCTGGAGAAGGAACAGACTGGATTTCCTGGCTGCCAGGTCCCTCCTGGTGCCAGAGAAGGGTGTTCTGGGGTGCAGCCCCCACATCTGTGCCACACAAACCCTGGGCCAGCCACAAACACTGGGTTCATGCCAGCCCTGGAGCTGCAGCTGGAAGAAGAATTGCCCAGAGGATGCCACTGGCACTCCACTAAAGATCTTCACCCATGGCGACCAGTAGCGAGGGGAGGGAAGATTTGCCAAAGGCTCTTTGCAAGTTTGTCCCCTTTGTCCCAGCTCCTCAGGGCTGCTTTGGGAGAGACAGACCCAAAAATCTCAAGTCTCACCCATGGATCAAGGACAGGCTTTAAGCAGAATCATTTCTTCCAGCTGCCAGGTCAATGGGGGGTGGAAAGACTTGGTGCAATCAAACAACTTTGCAAACCAAAATAAATTAATAAAAGGAGAAAGTACTTCTGAGCAAGCTGTTCCAGTTCTTCTGGGAGGAAGTGACGCCAGTCCAGACTCTGGCCCCTATATTTAGTAAAAATCTAAACCAGACATTGATAATATTATTAAAGACAGGAAGGAGTAAAAGAAGACGTAGCCGTGCTGGGATGACTGATCTATTTATGAGAGATGGCAGGAGGAGGGCTGTGAGAAAGGTGTCTGGGGTCAGGAGAGCTCCTGTGAGCCCTTCCCCTCCACCAGCAGAAGATGTCTAACACAGCAGGCTCAGGCAGTCCTAACCCAGTTTAACAAGGAGAGAGAGGTGGTTAATAAAACACTGGCTGCTTCCCACGATGATGTGGAGGGGGTATGGGAATGAGAGCTCTTCTGCTGCCTTTTTGACAATCACCTGGAAAGAAATGCTGGCCAAGGGACAGAGTGCTGGCTGGGCACTGCTCCATTTGCCCATGCAGAACGGGGAGGTGTTGAGCAAGATAAGAAACAAAGTGTGACTTTGGGTAAGCGATGTCTCTTCTGTCCTTGCTCAGGGCAGGGACTGAGTTGTTCCCCTGCAGTGCCCACAGCAGCAGGGCTTGACTCTGGATTCTCCTTGTGTCACAGTGAGAGTGACAACCCGGTGTCCCTGTAGAGGGAAGTGCTCACCAAAAGAGGGGAGTGTGGAGGGAAGGGTGGCGATGTGACAGCCGTGGGGCTGCCTCTGTGCAGAGCCTGGGGGAGAGTCACAAGTTCCCACCACACCTCCACAGGACCCCCTGTGGGCAAGGCATGGAGGTCTGGTGTCCTTTGCTTGGTTTTACTGTTCATGTCCTCCCAAAAGCAGTGGCTTCAACTGCCTTAAAGATCCCAAGCACCTGAAGCCCCGCAGTGAGCTCAGCAATGACCCACCTTACACAGAGGGTGAAAATCCAACCAGCCCTGCTCCACCTGGGACCCTCACGAGGGCTCTGCCTCCAGCTCCCCTCTCTGCTGTGGAATCTGAAAAATGCACCACAACGGGGAGCTCTTACCAGAAAAAAGGAAGGATGATCCTTGCAGGAAGGGTGTGATCTCCCCCTCTGCATCCCTTCAAGGCTGGCTGGTGTCCCCTGGCTTGGAGGGTGAGTGGATGTGCCCAGCCATGAGTCACCATCCAGTGGCATGAGGGGATGCTGCTCTGCAGTACCCAAGGATGCACCAGCTTGGCTGTGGGTTACTTGACATCCAAGGGATAATATTTTTTTTCAGCCTGAAATGCTTTTTCACTGCTGTTGTCAAATTCTATCTAAAAATCATCAGATTAATTAGAAAACAAAAAATGACATTTTATGGGCTGTTAGTGCTGTTAGTGGACTAACGCCTTATGGTATTTAGAGAATGTTTGGAAAACAACTGCAATATTTACATCTGGGAAAGTTACCAGGCCCAGGCAGAAGCTGCATTTCAAAACATTTTTGTTTAACATACTCAGCCTTGGTGATGACAAATATTACTGCACATCATTACTCCAATTTTTCAGGGCATTAATACCTCATCCATTGCAAATCACATCTGCTGTAGACTTGGCAGCTTGGATGTGCTTTTATAGGTCCCCATTTGTTCTGAGTTTCTCTTTCAGTTTTGACTTTGAAACTCTCAAGAAGTCCATGAAAGTCAGCGAGAGGTGACAGCAGTGGGGACAGGGGACTCCTGCCAGCCCACAGCCCAGGTGCAGGGTGATTCTGCATTGGAATCGCTCTGCTCAGCACCTGGAGCTGGTGGGGACACCCAGGGTTGGCTTGGTCTCTTTTTCTACCTTTACTTGCTGGGCCTGGCAGCTGAGGAGATGTCCATGAGGATGGTGCAGTTCCCATGTAGACATTCCTGCTCACCCACCTCCCAAAGCAGAGACACTTCCCTATCCTGTGTGCTGCTTGTATTGACCACTAACTGAAAATGGGTTTCATTTGGTCCCTCCCTGCTGTGCTTGCATCCCTGTGGAGCCCACATCTGCAGCTCTGGATTCAGTGCAGCACGGTTGGATGTCCTTCACCAAAGCCCCAGGGACTCATCCCACTGTTGATGGTTTCTTCTGGACCTTCTGGATACCTTG
Source organism: Passer montanus (assembly GCF_014805655.1). Classification (NCBI taxonomy): domain Eukaryota; kingdom Metazoa; phylum Chordata; class Aves; order Passeriformes; family Passeridae; genus Passer; species Passer montanus. The sequence goes on from NW_024373256.1 coordinate 5,012,452, forward strand.
ACATGCTATTGTAATGCAGATTGCACAGCATCTACCTCTTGGGGACTCCGAGAAAGTAGACATAGTAAATAATTCAAAACGAGCAAATTCTTTAAAGATCTTTGTCTTTTTTTTTTCCTTAACTCTGTCTCACATACATTGTCCATGAAGAAAATGAGAAATTCTCCAGTGCACTTGTTAGGTGTTATTCACGAGTCTTTTTGGAGAATAATTCTCAGCTTGTGCATGTTTTCAAAGCAAGGAGTCTGTCACCAAAACTTCAAGTGCCAATTTGCCAATTTGATCATGGCCCAGGGCAATGTCCAAAATCCACCCTGCATGCTTATACACCAGTGAGTGGAGAGGGAAGCCTTGTCTCTGCCCTCCTGGCACTGCACAGATCCAAGCACAGACATTGTGAACCCCAGCTTTACAGGTGGTCACTGGTTTGGGGGCTTCATTCAAGGCATCAAAGCCACACCATGGGTACCCAAGGTTCAGTCTCCTTTGGGTGGTGGTGGAGCAAAGTCAGCCTGAGCCTGAAGGTCTTCACCATTCAAGACATCAAAGCCGCACCATGGGTACCCAAGGTTCAGTCTCCTTTGGGGAGGCGGTGGAGGAAAGTCAGCCTGAGCCTGAAGGTCTTCATAGCAAAACCTTTCCTTTGCTGCTGTGCATTTGGTTCTCCCACTCTCCTGATGTGCGCGAGGATATCTCCAGTGACCCTTTGCTTGAAGAGTCTCACCTTGTCATGCATGAGGGGCATCATCTGTTCCTCAAAAGGCAGAGCCAGTTCAAGGCTTGTCAGTGGCATTGGCCAAACCAAGTGATGCTATCCCAGGGCTGTCATTAAAATGAAGATATTCACTTTTGCCAAAGCCATCCCTGAAGCTGATTCCAGCAAGAAAGGTTGACAGGGAGCACACGCCTGCCTTGGAGACATGTAGATGCAGCAAGACTTTCTTTTTTATTTACAGAGCATCAGATTGCACATTCCCTAAGAGCTCTGATTCATCCCTCTCAAACCCTAGAACAAATATTCCAAAATCAGTCTACAGCATGGGGACAGGCTTTGTTCAGTGCTTTGAAAGAGAGCAGGTAAAGTCATTACCCTCACTTTGCATAGCAAAAAATGATATGCATAAAGCTGCATAGAACAGCCCTGCAAAGCTCAAAGGAAACAAATGGGCGACTTGCACCATGAATTTCAATGGGACTTTGTGCCGCCAGGATAATAGCCAGGGAGACAGTGAAATATTGCATGGAGAGACAGTGGGCAGTAAAAACATGTTCAACTTGCTAATGCAGTGGAATATCCTGCAATATCACACGGGGGGAGGTTGCAGAGCCATTGTGTGGGGACACAGATCAGCCTGGGAGATAACGGAGCACACATGGGCCCAGGACAGGAACCATTGGGGATGGTAACTGCAGGGATCTTTAAAACACAGGGAATTGCCATGTGGCTTCTCTTTAGAGCTGCCCCCCTGGCTTGAGGAGCTATTTATCCAGCTTGCCTTGGAGGCAGAACCTGGTTTGCAGAGAAGTCTCCAGCCAATTTTTCACATGGGATAACTACAGCCCTTGGAGCACCCGATCTGGGACAGAGATCTGTAGCCAAGTTTCTTATTATTATTCCCAGCAACTGCCTTCACCCTGATCCCTGGCTGCCAAACACAGCCTGCCTCAGGCTCCCCTCTTCCTGTGGTCCCAAGCAGGAGAGACAAAGCAGAGCCCAGGGAACCCCAGCACAGGCTACAGCATCCCAGCTCCATGGGGATGGTGTCCCAAAACATCTCTGCCTGCTGTGAGCTCCCTGCTCCCCCAGCTGTCCCTGCAGGATGCCCTGTGGGCCATGGGCTCAGCAAAGTCTCCAAATATAGACTGAAGAAAATCATCCTCCTATTTGACACCCGCAGAAAAGGAGGTTTGCACGAAGCTGGATAACTCACCCGAGGATGGAGTGGAGTGAATTAGCATCCTTTAAATTAAAGAGCTTTAAACAGCATCTTCTCCCCAAATTGCCACTATATCCATTTCAATAGTTATAGCAGACACTTTGCAAGTACACCCAGAGGAAGAGGAAGGAGGAGGGAGAAAGCCAAGAAAGAGAGGATGGGCGGTGCTGCAACGTGGTGGGGAGGGGGCTGGGAGAAACCCATGTGCACCAGGAGCAGCTGCGCTGTTACCAAGCAAAAGATGCTAAAGCCAGGAATTCCCTAAGGCTCCCTAAACTTCTATAGATTGCTGATGGTGAAAGCAGTAAATGAAAGGACACCTCTGAGTGAGCACTCATGTGTTAAGTAGACTTGGAGGTTGTCCCCATGCAAAACTGAATGTGCCTTTCAAAGCTGTGTAACTCCACAGTGGATACAACAGGTGAGGGGTGCAAAATCCAGACAGGGAATTCTCGTTAGGACCTTCAGGATGCATTTCCAAGATGTCCATGACAAGGGGAAATGGCAGTAGCCTGTCTGACTGCCACCATGGAGCTGGCTACTGGCTCCTGTTTGTGGCCACCTGCACTATTTAAGGCTATTTAAGGGTCATTTGTATTTTGGGCCAAAGTGAGACGGGGAGAAAGGAGAGAATATGTGTAGGTGAAGCTACAAAACAGGACTGGTTATGGCTCAGCTGTGGACATTTAAACTCTTTTGCTCTGAAAAGCAGAAAAAAAAATTAAGATGGCTGAATGCAGTGAACAAATTAGAAATTCAGATGGAAATCCAGCTACTCAATCCACCAAATCTGGGATTAATGACACCATCTCAGCTTCTTCTCCTATTTTAAGGCTGACTGGAGATCCAGGAAAGCATGAGCACTTTCAGGAAGGGAATGGAAATGGGCTCAGAATGAGTCTTGTGGTGCATCTCCTTCCCCAGGATTCCAGGAGCAGAGACCTTCACATCCATCACCTTCTTTAGCTGGGCCAGGCAGGCTGAGTGCATCCTTGAAATAAGAGTGTGGGGAGCAATTCTCCTCCATCCACACCAACCCAGCAGCAGGACTCTGAAGGCAGAGCTCTGCTAATGTCCCTTTTATTGACACGACATTCAAAATAGGGCAGCTGGGGCTGCTGACTCAGAGGTCCCCAGGTGAAGAAGGAGCTGCTGGGAAGGATCCAAAGCCGTGAGCAGATCCCAAGATAAGCCCTGGCCATGATGGCAGTGACTACAGCCATCCAAAATAGCATTTGTCTCCACTGAGACTCACAAGCCCCTTGGGAAGGGAAGGACCAGCTATTCAGCAGTGCCGTCAACTCCCAGGGGAATGTTTTGCTCAGAGAATGGGAGTTGGGAGGTTTTCTGCAGCTTCCCCTCCCAGTCTCAATTTACCTCACCAAATTAAAAGCAGTGTGGGCTGGAAACGACGTTAAAAGGAAAAAGGCGACAGAAAAATCACACTGAGAGTATTGTTCTGGATAAATAAGACACAGGCGTGTTGTGGAAGGTAGCTAAACCCAGCCCACAAATGGTCTTCTCCTGCCAGGAAGATGTGACAAAAATAATTACTTGGGCTATACATAATTATTGTGCTGCTTTGAGCAGCTGCCTGCCCTTGGCACAGCTAAGGGAGCCTTCCCCGATACTGATTGGTGACATTAACCACGAGCCCATTAAAGTCCTGACCTGAAGGAGCTGGGACATCCCCAGTGATGGTGCTGGGTGCCCACCTGTGTGTCTGATGCAGGAGCACCCTGTGCCTGCTGCAGGAGAAATGCTCCCAGTTGCCACTCCCAGTTCCACCAGTGCCTAGATGTTGGACCCCAGTGCAATCCTGCATCAAGATCTCCACTCAGGAGATGCTGAGTGCCACTGGCAGGGCCAGGCTGGCACCACAGAAGCCAGTGATGGTTTGTGGTACTCATGGGAAGTAGGACCAATGCTGGAAAACACAGAATTGTTTTGACGCTATAAAAAGGAAGGACAAAGGTAGTGAAATCACTTTTTTCCTCCCTTGAGTGAAGAAAGTTCCAAATCCCTCCAGGTTTGGTCCAGCTGCCAGAAAGAGACCTGTTCCATGGGTCACTTGGGGAAACCTCCATGGAATAAATTAAATGTTCTTCATTTAATTCTCTCAAAGGAGGAAATAAGAGTTTTACAACCAGCTGTCAAATGCTCGGCAGCTAAAATATCAACAAAGTATGACAGATGCAAGACTGAAAAAGCCTCTGAGGTTTCCTTTTATTGACTGGGAAGTCTCTGGTTTCTATCTTATTATCTTTCAAGCTAAACTGATATGAGCTGAACAATCAGGAAATTGAATAGCATCATTGGCAAAGACCATCCTCTCCCAAAATAGCTGACAGTGATGAATACCTGAGAAGATCCATTGCTTCAGCAAGGTGGGATCTAAGCAAACAATGCTCGACTTTATCCCATACAACCATCTGGCCAGAGGTGATGGAGCACCAAACGTCCTGCGTCTCCTTTATCTGGGAATAATCTAACGTCTGGGTCACATGGAGCCAGGTTGCAGGTTGATAATCGCATACTTGAAGATCACAGGCTATGAAAATTATTGCTGTGCTGGCTGGAATAAATTATGCAAAGCAATGCGTTATCTGGAAGGCTGCAACGCACAGGCACACGCGCACACACACACTTCGGTGATCTATCGCTCTCCATGCAGATGTTCTGCTGCAAAGACATTTTAATTAATACATTGAAAATATGTTTCCTGCCTTGTCTGAGCCGGAGATGAGCAGGGAAATGATGCTGAGTGGGGTAAAGCCCCCACTGCAAAAGAAATCAGGAAGGGAAATGCTGGGATTTAAAAGCAGTCAGAAGTGAGAGGTGTCTGCACCGAGGGCCAGTCGCGCACTGAGCAGGTGTTGGCAGCAGGGTGACTGCAGGGACTGAAGATGCTCTCCTGAAGGCACTATGGGGCTGTAGCTGGAGCACAACTCAATCTTTACTATCCTTTTCCTCCTGCTGAGGACATCCCTTCACCCACTCTTCATCTCTGGCATTCCCTCTGCCTTCGTGTGCATCACCAGGCATGACCCAGGCTAACAGTGAGTCACTGTTCAAAGCAGAAACCGAATTTAATGCATGAAAACATGGCTCTTCCAGAAGGGCCACTGAAATGAAAAGGCCCAGTCAAGACACCAACCACACCAGCAATATTTGGATACAAATATCTTTCCAGACAAAGAAGTAATCTAAAAAAGCAATTTCCATCCTCCAGTACAAACTGAAAGGGTGGAACATCTGCCCTAATTATGAAAAGGATTTTTGCCTTTCATGCTCTTCTCATTTTCTATTTTGTTTTTACTGACTCCCCTGCCTCACCTGTGAGATTCTTCCACACAGACCAGCCAAGGACTGCAGTGGCAGCAATAAAAAAAGGGGAAATTTGTCCAGCTGTCCCCACTGCCCGCCCCGGGTGGCACATTCACTGGGACACAACTCAGTAAGCACATCCTGCCCAGCTCACAGCTGATTTGGCCTCAGTGGGGGTGACCACCATGTAACATGTACTTCTTCATCATGTTGCATCAGAGGTTAAGGAGAGCAATCACCAAAACCACTGTCTGAATCCAATCAGCATGGAGGGCTCTGCCTCAAGGAGGGAGAGCCCCAGATATACTCCCTGGAGAAAAAAAAATGTGAAATTAGCCTTGCCACACTAGGGAGTGCTTTTAAATTGCAGCAGAAGTGTTTGAGAGATAGCTCTGCTCTCCACAGGAGCATCTCCCCATCCTTGGGATTTAAGCCTGTTAATAGTGGAGTATGATGATATTATCTGTTTGTATTGCACTTTTTATCATAAACACTCCCCAAAGTGATTTGCTATCATGTCCTCGGAATGCTGCTAAAACACAGGCCCTGGTGGGATGCAACAGCAGCAAAGCAGCCACCACCCTGCTTTTAGGGGAGAGGAAGGGGGAATTTGGACCAAGAAAACCACGTCCTTGGTTCCTCAGACCCCCACAAACCAGCAGGGATGTGGGATTTATGGTCCTACCCAAAAGATCTGTGTACTAAACAGGGCAGCCTGTGTTCACCTCATCTGCCAGGCCTGAGCCACCACCCTGGTCCTCAGTAGAAGAACACATGGAAATGCCTTTCTCTGCCCTCCTTTTGGATAGGTCTTCACAGAGCAAAAGCTGGGATTATTTCTGTAACCTCTGCTCAAAAACTGACCCACCAATATTAGAGCATGGACAAGGGAAAGGCAGTGTTAGAAGGAAAGGTGGAGAACTGAAAGGTGGAGGGGCAGGGGAGTGGGAGGAGATAAGGAGTGCAACTGGAAGTGGAAATTCAAAGGGAATATTCATCCTCGATGAGCAAAGGCAGGACCAGCTTCTGTCCAACCACACTGAGGACTGCAGTGGCCTGTGAGCATCACCTGGAGATGCACACAACTAGAACAAATATTTCTGTGTGCTTTCTTCTGACACAAGGAAGCATTTCCTTCCCAAAAGCCAAGCACAGTTGCTGTGCCCAATTCTCCTTCCTACAGCCATGTTTTAATGAGACATCCTGGGCAGAGGCAGAGCTCCAGAAGCATGGTGGAGCATGCACCTCCGTGCTGGGAATATCAGTGGAGACACAAAGAGATTTCACTCACAGCTACGTCGTCGCTTGACTGACACCCTCTAATAAAGAGATTTGCCACATAATTACTGTGCACTTGGGATGCAGCACCAGGGATTATTTTAACCCAGTGACAGCCTTAAATGGTAGTTAAAGTATATGTTTATATTAATGCCATTAGTTATTTTTGTGTCTTTTACACAAAAGGCTTTTCCTCGAAATGGCAATACAGTAAGCAACAGCTCAGGTGTCTTCCAGAGACATCTCTACCCCTCCTTCCTGATGAACTGTTGAAGCAAACAGGAAGATCTGAGCTGAGATTCAACGAGCAGCACCTTGAGTGGAGGACAACAAGTGGTGCAGGATCAGGCACTGGTGTCAGGAGCCTCTCACCCTACAGGGAAAATGCAGGAACTTGAAACAAATTCTCTTCCATACTCAGTGTCCAGCTGTGGCAGCAAGGAATTACCACTCATGACACACTGCCAGTGGCTGAGACCTCTGTTAGCACCTACACCTGGGCACAGCTGCAGTCATATTCAGGTATCTATTCCAGCCTTGCCACAAAAGATGTTAATCTAGACTTACAACAAATGAGAGAAGGAGCTGAGCATTTACTGGTAGGGAATAACAATAATAAATGATGGTTTTTATTAAGAAATATTACCTAGAAAGTTTATTTCTATTTAAGGGCCTCCAACAGCCAGCAATGTAGTAAAAAGGAAAAAGAATATGGGAAGGGGAAAATTAGAAAAATGAAGGTGATCAAATAAAAACGCACGCCTATATACGCCTTAAGTCAATAACATCCAGACAACATAGTTGTGTTGTGTTCTTCTGCAATGAGAGAAAGGCCACATTTCATAAACTGATACAAATTATCCTGCAATCCAAATGAAAATGGGTACAAAAGAGGGGGTGAAATATTGTCAGTCAGTAATGGGAACCCAGAGCCTTCCATCACTGTCACCGTGAATTGTGCTGCCAGCGGAGGCACAGAGCCTGGTACAGCTCCTGGTGCTGCCCCTGTGCCACGGGGGGCATACACCACCTGGGAATGGTGCTCCTCTATTTGACTTACATCCCTGTGGTGCTGAGATGGACACAACAGGCAGTCCTGGGGCTGGGTTGCATCTCTGCAGTGTGGTCACCCACCATTAACTACGTGACTCAGGCATTTTTCCCGAGCTGCTGCTCAGTTCCCAGCTGGTAGCAGAAGTTCTCCTCATCTGCCCTTATGTGAGCGACCTTGCACTGCTGGCACTCTTAGATTTAATCACTTCTACTCATGTTGAGATCACCCAGGTCTTCTGGTATGACATTATGTGCCTCTCTATTGAGGATATTTCACAGCATTGCGTCTCTAGAGCATTTCATTAGCGTAACACTAATTTTTATACCAAGGTCATTAATTAAAACATTAAATGATGAAAACATTGGCATTCCTAAAACCTGCCCTTGAGAAACCTGGTCAGCCTTTTGCTTAGTGCTTCCCTGCTCCTCACCACCCCCACCTTTTATCCCACTAATTCCCACCTCCTCTTGTTTAATTAACAGGACATGAGACAGATGAGGCAGCCAGGCTGTGAAACTGCCCAGAAAGTCAGTTTTGGGGTAATGATGGAGTAAAGGACATAGCTTAGGGAGGTGACAGGTCTGCACAGCTTGCAAAGGTGACCCAACCCTGAAGTGTGCACCTCAGCAGCCTTGTCTCTGAGGGAGGAGGGGACAGCTGCTCTTAGGGACAGACTGAGGCCCTCTGCAGTCACAGTGACAGCCTGCTGCTGGTCACTGCCTTCCCAGGAATTGGAAGCAATGTGGGTATTTAAAGGTCTGTATCTGAATTTCATTAGAAAACACCCCAAACCCTTCCTCTTTGCATACATCCTTCCACAGTGATGCCTGCACTCCTTGGCAGGAACCTCAGCCCTGGAGCACCACAAACCTGTCCCAGAGATCTTGCCATGGAAAAGAACAGCCTTCCAGCATCACCACGTCCCAGAGGGATGTGTCTGTCAGCACTCACCGCTTGTGGATCACCAAAGCTGCTCTGTGTGTGTGTACAGAGCCAGGAGGCCTGCAGAGAGGACACTGAAGTGCAAGGGACAGGAAGGAGAAGGTCCCCAAAGGATAGAGGATGCCACAGGGTCCACAAGGAGCCATTCCAGAGCCTGGCTGGTGGGAAGGTCAGTGCACACCTCCTCATGGCCCAAAGACTTTTTAACTCTTCTCTCCAGCTGAGTGGCAGGCAAGAAGTAACCTCAGTGATTGCATTTCTTTGTATGACCCCATCTAAAACTTTCTGCATCAGATAAACAACTCCCAAGGGTCAATTAACATGTCTTGAGATGATTAGAGTCTGACACTGATGAAACCCAGCAGTAATTAGCAAATTAAAAAAAAAAACCAACCCTTTTGATTAGTACTCAGCATAATTCCCTCCAATTATTCAAAGTTCATGACTACAGGGGGTGGAATATCTCCAGGAATATTTATTTATATCCCTATTTTTTTCCAATCAACTTTGTGAATCTAGTTAATCATCAGCACTTGAACTTGTTAACTTGGAGAGTTTCAGAGCTGTCACTCTGTCTGATTGCTGGAGACAGCCCGGGGAAGAGTTTGGGGAGCACAGAGAATCCAAATACCTGTCTCAGGCAAAGAAAAAAAAAAAAAAAAAAAAAAACCAAAAACAAGAAGAAAGAAAAAACTCCAACTGAGTGCAGCAGCAGAGAAAATAAAAATACCCTGTTTTCCCTCTCTTTGTTTCGAGTCACAGCTTGGTGCTGGCATGTTTTGCATTAGCCTGTCAGACAGTGCTTTGCAAAGGCAACACATTTCCTTCTGCACACGGACAAAATCCTCTCCGAAGGGATGCTCCTGCCTGCAAAGCCCAAATATCTGGGCAGGAGCAGCCCAGGCAGCCAAGCTCCCCTGGAAATGTGCTCCGTGGTAATGCAGTAATGCAGGCAAAGAATGGTCTTAGCTGTGAAGCTCCTTGTCTGCAGGGGCAGTGAATCAGCTCCCCAGGCAGCCCCCTGCCGAGGCCGGGGCAGGGATGACCTGCCCACCATTCACAGGAAGGGCAAGCCACAAAAAAGCTGGACTTGCTCTGGAAGTCGCTGTTGCCTGCAGGGAAGCTTTGCTAAAGCATTTCATGCCTGTCTTCAGATGGTATGAGAACAGTTTTCCTGCCCTAAATCCTCCCACATCCTTTCCAGCAGGAGGGAAGGGACTGGGAGCCATGAAACCACTCCTTCACTGTCCCTCCCCGAAGGGAGGCCACTGCTCCAGTGACCAGTGCTCCTGGCTGAACGTGGGAGCAGCATCCCCACCCTGCTGTCAGAGGGGGAATGTGTGATCCCATCCCACTGCCACATCTGCTCAGAGCTGCTGCTGTGTCCCTGCTCTCAGAGATGGCTCCAGACCTATGGGAGAGGCAGATGAGGAGGGAGTTGGAGATGCCAGCACTTTAAAGGATCACAGTGGGCAGAGCACCACGAGGCTTTATCAGGAAAGTGCTCCAGTGGAGTCAGAAAAAAGCTACACTTCGCAGAGAGGACAGGCACTCTCTCATCTCCTGGCACAGGCTCTCAGCATCCCCATCTCTGCTGGCCCTTGCCTCCCAGCAGCCCCATCCTTTGGGCAGAGACACTGCCCACCCTGCTGGCCTGCAGGGACTGCCCTTGTTGATCTACATGGGCAAGTGGCCACATGGAAAGTGGGCTTGTCAGGCTCTGAGCTGCAACTCCTCCACTCTCTGCTTCATTAAAAATTTCTTCCCTGCCTGACTGAGCCCTGAGGGATGGAGAAGTCTAGTCCTAGATAGGAAGACATACACTTAAACCTTTCAAAGCCATTTTTCATTGGACTTTTCTATATTCATCACTGCAGACTAACAGAGATTATCTCTCTAGTTTAGATGATTTTTTTTTTTTAATTTAATCCTATCCAGAGAGAGCCCTCTAGGGAGCTCCTAACCCTGCTTTAATAACATGCTCATTAGCGAGGTTATTCAGGGAGTGGTTTCTATTTGACACTCCAGCATCTTTCCAATTAATGTTGCTTTAAAACAAGCAAACCTTAAAAAAGAGAGAATATCAAACAGCTCAGAGTCAGCACTGCAGGAAGCCAGCAATTTCCTCTGGATTTTCATCTCACTTCTCTCCAAAACTTGGTTCTCAGTATCGCAGCCATTTGATGAGACAGAAGTAAATTAAAAGACTACAAGGCCCTGCCATCTCCATAGCTCAGGGATGTCAAACCAGAAGCCACAACACCAAGTGGGACAACAAGGGTGGTTTTGTTGAGCTGGATCAGGTCCAGCACATGGCATTCTCTGGGCCATGCAAATGCCAGGTTGTACCAATGCACACAGGCACCCCCATGGCCCAAGGGACATCTCAGTGACGTTTCCTGCCATCTCTACAACTGGAAATCCCTCCACCAGCTCAACACTGCCCAGCACAGGAGGTCTTTCCCTTGGTCCCTCACTTGAGGCTCCCAAAGGGAGGTCACTGCTCCAGTGACAAGTGCTCCTGGCTGAACGTGGGAGCAGCATCCCCACCCTGCTGGGATGGGGTGGAGATGTGACCCCATCCCACAGCTCCATCTGCTCCAGGTGCTGCAGAAGGTGAAACATTGCACTATCAGGACATGAGTTATTGAAGACCATTTCAAAACGTGCTCAATTTACCCAAGATAAGCAGGACTGAAGCACTTCCTCCCCTGCTCACCACTTCCCCTGCTGCAGTAGCAGGACATATTAATTTCATTTTGGGTGTAGAAAATTGAAATCTGGGTCGGAAGCGTGGAAAGCAGAGGCACACAAGGTACACAGTCACTGCAAAGAAATACCACCCCTGGCAAGTCAGCAGCTACAAAGGGAGCAGGACAGGGACAAATGCTGCACTGTCCAGCCCCAGTCCAGTGGCCAAAGAGAACTGCAGCAATTTGTACCCAGCTGAGCTTGGCCCCAGAGGCTGAGAGCCAGGAATGAAATCAAAGTGGTGAAAGAGCAAGAGAAAAAAGTGTTCAGAGCCTGTGAGTTCCTAGAGCTGGTAACAATACCAAGACTTGTTGCCCTTGGTGCTGTCCTCAAGGCATTGCCCACAACTTGGACTGAAGGAGTGCATAACTGTGCTGCCTACCAGAACTCACACACCCTGCTGCTGTGATGCAGGGAATGTCAGCCTTACCTGGCTCTGGGAACAGATCAACTCTGAGTAAGTCTGCTGGCATCCTCCGCTCTCTATTATCACAAGTCTCCCTCAGGCTCTTCCCTTTGCCTTCCCCAGTCTTACACAGAATTTTGGCTCTTTCCTTGTTAATTAAATGACAGCCGTCTGCAGCCAGAGCTTGAATTACACCTGCCTAAAGCGATCAGCAGTGATTGGAATTGTCGTATCATTTTGATTGCAAAGATTCCCACACGAGTCAAAACAAGCAGGGAGTGCAGGCATATGCTGAGAGCTCTTATGAGGCTGAGACTCCTTCCTTTCTGCTCTCACACACACCCAAGGCCTGTCCCAAGCTCGTCTCTGCAAGAGTTTAAGAGCAAGGCTGAGCAAAGTGCTTTTTTTCCCTTGGGCTGCAGCTCCTTGCAATGGTTTGCAGTGGGAGCAGATGATGCTGTTGCTGGCCAGAGCTGTTTGTGGGACCCGAGGTAGTGCTAGAGATGAGGCACAGCCCACGTACATCCTGCTCTGCTGTTTCAGGATTATTTCTTCACATCAGGCTTGCAGCAGTTGATGTTTCCCTGGCTTGTTTTACAGCTGTGGAAGAAGAAAAGCCAATGAAAGGGCTATAACTGAAATAGAGCAACTTAGAAGCAGGCACATAAAGATGAAAGAGTACAGATCAGTGAAGCTCTATGGAAGCTCTCCCCAGCAAGCATCCTGCCAGGATTTCCCCAGGGATTGTCCACTCCTCTCCATGCTGCACTGCGGTGCAAACACCAGCCCTCCTCTGCAGCTGTTCTCCACTCCCCCATAAAGTCTTGACCATACACACATCAAATGGGATGCCCAAGACTTCCCAGGACATCAGGAAAAGTCTGTCCCGTAGCTCATGGGAGGCAGTGATGGCACAACTACACTGGGAGTGCTGTGAGAGGACTTGTGAGTAGCCTGGGGAGAGGAGGGTCAGGCACCAACTGAACCCCTGATCCCCTGCTTCCACCAGCTCTCACATTAAACCAGGCACATGTAAAATGTTCTCAGCAAATATCAAACCAGCCAGGAAATGGGCAATCCAAGAATTCAAAATCATTGGTGAAATCAGGCTGAATTTGGGAAAGCTACAATGAAAATCCTGGGGAAAGAAGGCAGAAGAAAGATGTTGCCCTCTATAAATTAAATTTCTAACTTTGGTTTCAAAGGACAGTTTTCCTTAAGACCACACCTCATTTTTAAAGTGAAGCAGGGAGAAGGCAGGAAAAGTGTGTGTCAGGTCAAATAACCTAAAGTAAAATATTTCAATTCAGGTCTAGTGAGACAGCTGGGGTCCCCAGCTGAAAGACAAAGCAGGGGGAAACTGAACCAATTTTCCCCTCCCTGATTTATTGGATCAGATACCAGCCAAAACCCCTTTGACTTGCCAGCTCTGCTGTCCAGCCCAGGGCTGTGCAGGGGCACCCACAGGACACTGCTGGGGGAACATCTCCCTCCTGCTCGATCCCGCTCAGGAATTGCGGTGCCCCTCTCTGTTGCTACAGAAACAGCCGCGATGTCATCCCAGATGAGGAGCTCCCGGAAGGGCACAGAGGTCACCCAGGACTGTGTCCTCCCTGTGCCAAACCCCAGGCACTCTGTCCCCGGGCATGCAAAGGTGTGCCCGGGAACACAAGAGCTGCAGGAGAACAGGTGAGCAGATTTGTGTCCTCGGGAAGCACATTTTAAGTACTGAAAACTCACTTTTTTTTGGATGTCTGGAATAGATTCTTCAATGTATTGGTTTGGAGCAATAATGACATCCAGTGGCTGGTTGGCTTAGTTCTCAAGGGGAATTGTGCATGAGCATCCCCCGTCCTGTTGCTGCTCAAGGGTGTTAGAGAGGGGCAGGCTGGAGCAAACGGGGCTGTCTGCAGGTCACTCCACACTCCTATTGCACCTGGCAGGAACAGCACTAGGATGAGAGGTCCAGCAGCTAAAGAACCTGCTCCCAGGACATGTTCCTGCTGCATCCTCCCCAGCAAGCCCCAAGCCTGCTTGTTTTGAAGTAAAGTCTCTTGGTTTTAGGGAGAGAGCAGAATGAGAGCCAAGAGCTCTGCAGCTTCCAGCAACCCTGGGCTTTCTCCACACTCCTATTGCACCTGGCAGGAACAGCACTAGGATGAGAGGTCCAGCAGCTAAAGAACCTGCTCCCAGGACATGTTCCTGCTGCATCCTCCCCAGCAAGCCCCAAGCCTGCTTGTTTTGAAGTAAAGTCTCTTGGTTTTAGGGAGAGAGCAGAATGAGAGCCAAGAGCTGCTGCTTCCAGCACCCCTGGGCTTGCTGGAGAAGCCTGTATGGTGAACACCAACCTACAGCAGCCAGTCAGCAGCATGAACATTGATATGGTCTGTGGAATTGAGTGACAAGAGCTGAGACATCCGAGGCCAAGCTGAGCAATTTCTGCACCCAGGGAAACCAAGGAACCCTGAAACACTGGGACATCATGACAGGTTACATGGGCTACAGGAGGCAACACAGAGCAACTCCGTTGGATGTCACTGTGCCCATGCCAAGGCTGACACTGACTGCTGTGCCCCACAACTTTCTCAGCAACTGCCCTAAAAGGAGTCCCCAAGCACCACGGGGAAGGGTCCAAGGCCTGGGGCACATTGCAACCTCTGCATAGAAGAAACACTTTTGTCTGCATGGTGGGCAGGAGCACGTTTCCTTGGTGTCAGGCAGATGGTCTGGAGTCAGTATCTCTTCCCAGCCCTGCTGTCCCTCCTTCAGTCCCAGCCAGGCTGTGTGTGTGGCATTTGCAGAAGCAGTGGCTGGAGATCCTCTTGGCAGACCTCCTCCTGCAAGGTCAGGCTCCCAAGCAGGCACAAAGCCAACCTTAAAAAAACAAGCAGCATCTCAGGGCCTTCGGCAAGATGCAGAGTTGTGACCCTGTTGCCCAAACCAGGGTGTGGGACAGCACAATTTGGGGATCTGAGGCATAGAATATTAGCAGATTTACATGGGATTAAATGACACTCAGCCCCTGGGGGGTGGCTTCATCACATCTCCTAATGACATCAAAGGCAGGAGGATGATTTATTTGAAGCCAGAGCCCAGTCGTTGGGTTTTTAAGGTCTCTGAATGCATCCCTTGCAAAAAGCCAGGTTGGCAAAGCCTGTCAGGAGTGGTTTCTCTGCACATCCCTGCCAATGATTACTGGGTCAGGCAGAGGTTTCACTCCGGAGCTGATGGCTTTACATGCATGGATGTTCCCGGTTCCCCTCAAGGCTGCAGCAGCAAACTCAGCTCACGTGCGCCTGCCCAGACCCCAACCAAGCCAGTGAGACGTGAAGGATGCAGTTATGCAAGCAGAGAGCGAGCTCCAGCGCCTTTTCCCTCTGAAACTCAAAAATGTTGCTGTCAGAGGGGCTGGCACAGCATCCCCCCCACATCCCTGCCAGAGCAGACAGGACGATTGGGATCAATGCTGTGCAGACCACGGCCATGGCATGGTCCCAGGAGCCTCTCACCCCTTGACAGCAGCCTTAAAGCTCTCTAAGAGTGTGAGGTTTGTCCCACATCTGCTTCTCATAAGTAACTGCATCTCAGGGACAGCCACCTTGGTCCTGGATGAGCAGATGGAGCCATTTGTCTCTGAGGAACTTAAAGCCAATTAAGCTAGGGTACTAATTGCAGAGGGTCAACAGGCATTTCTCACCACCCTGAGCAAAGACCCATGAACAATCAGGGACACAGAAGATCAGTTGATTTGGGGAATCATCTCTTTAAAAAGCCACTTGAGCTGTAAGGCCACCACCTTCTAGAATGATCTGTGCTCTCTGCAGTGACATTTTCCCAGCGTGGATTGCACTGGTTTCTATCACAGCCTCTAGGCTCACAAACACCTTCATTTCAGTGCTGTGAGGGCCTTGCTCACACTTCTCACTCCTTGGAGAGATTTACTCCGTGTGTCCAACGCCCAAACACAACTGCAGGAGGAAAGTGCCTCCTGGCATTGCTGTTAGCAGGGCAAGTGTTTGCTTTAACAGCTGTATGGGCCTCAAAACTGCCTCTCTCCAGCTCCCAGGGGAAAGGGACTTTGCCAACACAGTGCTTCTCCATGGGATGTTTCTCCCAGGTGATGAATGAACAGGCTTCTTGTTCTTTTCTCCTTTTAAAATTAACAGCAAATGCTCAGAGTCACAGCTGCATGGGAGATGCACTCTAGAGTCCACCGTGTCCCTCTCCTGCTGTTTCTGACAGGCCACCAGTGTCTCAGCAGTGCCAGAGA
Organism: Passer montanus; assembly: GCF_014805655.1. NCBI lineage: Eukaryota > Metazoa > Chordata > Aves > Passeriformes > Passeridae > Passer > Passer montanus. The sequence goes on from NW_024373256.1 coordinate 5,028,417, forward strand.
GTAGATGCCCTGAGGCTCTCTCCTTGAAGTGCCACTTCAGTGCTGTGAGGGCCTTGCTCACACTTCTCACTCCTTGGAGAGATTTACTCCGTGTGTCCAACGCCCAAACACAACTGCAGGAGGAAAGTGCCTCCTGGCATTGCTGTTAGCAGGGCAAGTGTTTGCTTTAACAGCTGTATGGGCCTCAAAACTGCCTCTCTCCAGCTCCCAGGGGAAAGGGACTTTGCCAACACAGTGCTTCTCCATGGGATGTTTCTCCCAGGTGATGAATGAACAGGCTTCTTGTTCTTTTCTCCTTTTAAAATTAACAGCAAATGCTCAGAGTCACAGCTGCATGGGAGATGCACTCTAGAGTCCACCGTGTCCCTCTCCTGCTGTTTCTGACAGGCCACCAGTGTCTCAGCAGTGCCAGAGCCCTGAGGCTCTCTCCTTGAAGTGCCATGTGCTACTGTGACAGGGAAACCTCTGCTGAAGCGAGGGAGAGATCAGCCACAGCTGGTCCAGGTGTTACCTTGGCCAACCATTGTCTGGATGGGATGTCTTTGTCTTTGCAGAGCCTCAGGAGCCTGGGGGTCTCAGCCAGCTCTTCTTGGCCAGCTGCTGCTGCACAGAGAGTGGGAAACAATCCAGGACAGTTCTGCTGTGTAGGTTTCTCAAGCAAGGAGTAGAAGAAAGAGATATTGCACAAATGCAGGAAAGCTTCTCAAATGTGTGGTAGGGATTTTTTCTGAGGGAGACATAAGGGTCAGCCAAACTTTGGGAGAGCAGAGAAACAGAACAGGTCTGGCTTCCCTGCTTTTATTTCAGAATTACAGAAATGATGGAGTTAAAACTCACAAGGATTATCAAGTCCAGCTCTTAAGTGAATAGTTCATATAGGGACCAAACCCACAGCCTGGGTGTTATTAGCACCATGCTCTGACCATGGAAAAAGGGAAAGAAATTGAAAGGAAGGGTAAAAAGAGAAAAGAAAAAAAATAAAAGAAAGAAAAGAAAAAAGAAAGGGAAAAGGGAAAAGGAAAGAAAATGAGAAGCTATTCCAAACCCAAAGGACCTTCCAGGCCAACATTTAGTAGGTTTCCTTCTGTTATATTAGCACTAGACAATCAAACTGTTCAGCACAAGGTTATTTCCCTCAAGGATAAAGCAGTGACCTGGTGAATGCTTAAGAAGATCTAACAGACATGTTATTGTGTTCCTGAAGGCTGAGGGATCGCCAACAGCTCCTGCTGGTCTCTGATGGCCTCGTGCTGCTGGGCGTGATGGGTTTGGAATGAGACAAACTGGATGTTTCAGCTGAGGGAAGCCATTCCAAGCTCTGCCTTTTGTCCCAGGGAGGAAGGGGCCCCATTCTCTGGCCAGCCTGAGACATGTGGCAGCTCTGTCCCAGCTCACCTGTGCAGACACGTGGCTCTGCTGGGCTCCCCATTGTGCTCTCACCAGCTGCCATTGAACAGCTGCCATTTGCCCCCCTGAGAGGTTTCCTCATGCCAGCATCCAATCCTCTGCTGCCTCTCAAAATGTGGGAACAAATACAGATCCTACCCACAGCATCCTCCAGCCACTGCCACAGCCCCCTCTGCCTGCACTGGGGACACTGAGGGATCTGCTGCCCAGTTCCACTGCAGGCCCAAACCCCAGCCAGTCTCACTGCTGAAAAGTGGGTTTCAGTTATGGTAATGGATTTTTTTTTCTCTTGCAGCTCATGGCCACAAGGTACAGTTTTGTCAGTCACTAATTAAGCAAAATCATGTATTTCCTTCCTCAGGCAGGGCTCCTTACATCCTTATGTCTTAGGCTGAATATCCCCTGCTTTCCTATACAGATTTAATTTCTTTAATCTTTTGTCCTGTAACTCCTCCCTGCAACTTCCCATGCTGGTCCCTTATTGATGTGCCCCAGTCTGGGGTTCATCTGTAGCATCCCCTGAGCTGGACAATCCAAACACATCCTGGGTCTTACACACAAAACCTCCACGTGGTACCTCACCCACCACAGGGTCTTTTCCTTCTCTTCTCTTCTCTTCTCTTCTCTTCTCTTCTCTTCTCTTCTCTTCTCTTCTCTTCTCTTCTCTTCTCTTCTCTTCTCTTCTCTCCCAAATGGGTGTGGGCAGCTGATGAGCTGCAGCAGTGACAGGAAGAGGGAGCAGTAAAGGAGCTGGAGATCTCAGTGTGGGATGAACAGGGGTTTGGTACCTAAAAGTCAGGGATGGGGCAAACTGAGAGTGTGGCATAAACAGGATAAACTGGGGCACTTCTCCTCTTCCCTGGTCAGCCTGGCTGGGGCCTGGAGGAGAATTTCCTACCGTTTGTCACTGGTTTGGCACTTCCTCTCTTCCTTCTCCAACCGTTCTCAATGTCCTCCCTCACCTGACAGAAATGTTTACATGAGAAGTTTCATGTATATTAATCCAAGCACTCTGTGTTTACAGTCATTAAATTAGGCCTGGAAACAAAGCTGCTCAACTAAATTTGAGTAAGTTTTACTCCCTTTTGTGTCTGCAGTTCTATTTGAAGTACGAACTTAGTTCACAGAAAGAGAAGGTCTTATCTCTCTGCATCACTACTCTAACTGCAGTTCTCTTTCATTGATCATAAAACACTCAACTTATATATATAGTATATAAATAATTTAAACAATGGAAGATGCTTTGTGTTCACAGTTAACCTTTCCCTTTGCAAATAGGTTTCTTGCATATTTAGTTCCTTTTTTTCCCCCTCCCCAAGGCAACGCATACTTAAATAAATGCATGTATTTATTAAATGGTTACCAAAATCAGATTTTTAGAAAAGATCTATTTTGCAGTTCACTAACAAGTTTTTAAAAAGGTCACAGGAAACATAACTTGTTGTTATTATTTATTTATTTTCATTCTGTATTATTGCTGCTGCCAGAAGAACCGAGAGCTTAATTGCGATTGTCATCATTATGAGCAGCAAATTTAAGCATGAATATGCAATGTATTTAAATTTACATAATTTGTTTATTAAAAGAAATGGAAAGTCTGAGTATCATGTCTCATTTTCTCAGAGTAAGCCCTGCCCTACTCTTCTTCAGCAAGGACTTTGCAAATAATTACTAATCACTATTTATAACAAGTCTGGATTCACAATTCAATCTCCCTCTGTGACTTAAAGGCAGAAGATATTTCCTGGTCAATAAAAATAATTTTTTAGTTAAAAGACATATTTGGCTATGGCCCTGGCTCTTTTGAGGGTCATATTGACCTTTGTGCAAAACCTTTTCTCTTCTCTTCTCTTCTCTTCTCTTCTTTTCTCTTCTCTTCTCTTCTCTTCTCTTCTTTTCTCTTCTCTTCTCTTCTCTTCTCTTCTTTTCTCTTCTCTTCTCTTCTCTTCTCTTCTTTTCTCTTCTCTTCTCTTCTCTTCTCTTCTCTTCTCTTCTCTTCTCTTCTCTTCTCTTCTCTTCTCTTCTCTTCTCTTCTCTTCTCTTCTCTTCTCTTCTCTTCTCTTCTCTTCTCTTCTCTTCTCTTCTCTTCTCTTCTCTTCTCTTCTCTTCTCTTCTCTTCTCTTCTCTTCTCAACCTTGTTTCTTTTGAGTGCTCTGATTTCAACCCACACTCACCATTTCTGTCATATTCCCCCTCATTACACCTCATTTTAGGCCTCTAGTTTACCAGGATAGAGTTACATTACAAAGACTAGAAATGTCCATGTACTTAAAGCTCTGGGGCTTGAGACAGGGGTTTAACTGCTCTCCCTGAGACACTGTTTGTACAATAAGGTGCTTAGATATGACACCAGTGAGACCCATAGAAAAATCCCTCTGAGGCTTATTTATGGAGGATGATAAACTGCATTTGAACATCCAGTCCCTACAGGTGCAGAGCCGCTCAATCTCACTCCTCCTACTCCATGTGACTCTTCTGTGGAGTTTAGAAACCTCAATATTTCCCCAGCCTAGCACTGCTCTCTTGCTATCATAAATCCCAGCTCCCCCGTGCTGCAGCAAGCCCTTTAGAGCTCTTTTAAATGACATTACCTTTTCTTTGTATATTTTTGATCCAAAGCACAGGAGAAAGCTAGCAGAGGGAAATCAGCATTTTAATCAGCATTGGTGATGTGGCATTTCATAAGCAAGTCAGCTTATACATGGGTTTGGATGATACAAAAATTGGTTAGGGGGAAGAATATTTACAGGAGTCTTTTCCCAGCTTTGGAATTAGAGAAAATAATCCTACTAAATTAAACAAAAGTGATAATAATATAAGAAAGTGCTTCTTAAACACAACAGCATCCTTCCTTGCCAGCAACATAGAACTCAATGTTTTCAACACATGTATAACGCATTTATAATGTAAACGGCATGAGGCAAAATTCCAGCACAGGATGTGAAATAGAAAGAGAAATTGTTTAGGAAGGGAGCTGGGGAAATTGCTAACATTGCACACAGAATGAAACTTTCTCTAAATCCCAAGCTCTGTCTGTGGGGCATTACAGAATCAATACCATTATCGCTGCACACCATGGGCCGCTTATTGCTTTTAATTATGTTAGCAAAATAAAGGATCCTTTCTGGCCGGACTGGATGGACAATGTTAAGCCATGCTGGCAAAGCTGGATAAACCTCATTAAGGAGAATTTGGCACAGAGAAAGATAAGGCTGCACGCTCACCGAGCTGAGGATACTTCAAAGGGAAAAAAGGCTTTTGATAATGGATTTCTCGGGAGTCACAACATGACTGGGCACCTTACTCATCCTGCAGCCAGCTGCTAGAGGAGGGGAGGTGTTCCCAGGAAAAGGCCCTCTGCTTGCCTTGCCACCTCCACAGCCATGTGATGTAATGGTGCTGCATCACACCCTGATTGTGGGCTGACAAGACTCTGCCCTGTTGTTTTAGTGCCCCTGAAACCACCGAGCATGCAGTGAAAGGATCATGGCCCCAGGCATGCACAAAATGGGATGGCAGAGCCCTGCAGATCTGCTGCATCCAATGGCTCCCAACTGTAGGGACAGCTGGGCTGCACCTCCTCCTGTTTGCTGCACTCTGTTTGAATGGAAGACACAGTGAGGGATGAAGGAGAAGGGTTATTATGCATGCAGACAAGAGTGACTGGGGAGGGATGGCAAGGACACTTCGGGGACAAGGTTAGAATTCAGAATTATTTAGACAAGTTGGATGAAACGGCCCCAAATACTGAGGTGAAATGCAAATGGGGGACAACAGCCAGGCACTGCATTTCAGCAGGAGGCACAAACTGCTCACATCCAGGGGGGGATGAACAGAGGCTTGGTTTTCTTCCAGAAAGGAATTGGGATAATGGCAGTTACAGGGTAATGGTCTTTCCTGCAGCTCCAAATGAGGAATGGCTCCTCTCCTTGCATAGTTTAACAAGTAGCAGAGAAGAGATGTTAACCTTGTCTCCCTCTCAGCTTAACTATTCAGTTCTTAAGGCCTTTAAAAGATAACCTTCTGAGGAAGGGAACAGTCTGTCCTGCACAGCTGCAGCAGACAGGACAAGATGACACAGGTTTAAACTGCAGAGAGAGCTAATCAGGTTAGACATGCAGGACTGTTTAAGGGTCTGGAGCAGATAACTTTGGGATGCTGGGGAGTCTCCATGCCAAGAGCTGTAAACTTTTCTTTCTAGTCTACAGGTCTTTTCTTCCTTCTGTGATGTCTAAAATGCTGTGTGGCAAAGGAAATTTAGAATTTTACCCATCCTTGAGGAGAGGAGCTTGTCTGGGTTCCCCTGAAGCATTTTACCTACCATGGGGGAGGAAAGGCCAGCTCATCATCCTATGTACTAACACTGCCCTGAATATTGGGAAAAGATAGAAGCAATGCTATTTTTGCAGGCAATATTGACTATAAATAGACATGGCAAGGTGCCAGCTTCAAAACAGAACTGTTTCCAATAGAGCTGGGCGAGGCACTCAAAGAGTCTTTTGAAAAATCCATTAAGGCTCCATCAAAACAAGGAGCTTTTCAGGATGACAGACACATAGGTGGCTCCTTCAGCTCATTCACTGAAATAGAAAAATCAGGCATGTTTTCTCCTTATTTCCTTTCATTCAGATTCAGCCTCTTAAGAGAGGAAAAAAAAAAGTAAACTAAAGTTTCTGTTGCAGAGAAAAAGGCAGCACCATTTCAAGTTTTAACAGATCTTCTATTGATCAGGCTTAAATCAGATGTTAAATCAGCTGCATGCTGCCTGCAGTCGAGCTCTCAGCTCCGCTGCACTGCTGCTGACATGGAAAGGACTTAGCAGGCAAGCAGAGAGCTCCCGAGTCTGCAACCCTCATCTGGTGCTCAAAGCTTCAAAATGCAGAACCTTTCAAGTCTGAAAAGCCCAGGCTTTTGCCTTTCCACCAGTAGGTCTTTGAACACCTCTGGGTCTTTGTAATAGCAGCATCTGCTTCATCATTTCAATTTCTGCATGAGTCACAGTTCCCCTCATGTACTACTTTTCCTTTCCCACTCTGCCTCAGAGATAAGAATTCACTGTCCCAGAGCAGCGATTTGAGAAACCTCAGGCAATGGATTCATGTCCAGAAAAAAATGAATCTTATCTATGACAAAGAGGGAAAAGGAAGGGGGCGAAATATGTTTGTAGTAAAATTGTTAAGAGACCAAATCCGTGCTTCCTTAGGAAGTTCCTGGGTTGTAAAGCACCAATTAACGTGCACATGATGTGAAATATGAATAGACCAGGGCTTTGACTCACCCCCCAGTGCAAAGCAAGGGAAGAGCTTGAGTCGGCAACGCAAGCAGTAATTTCAGAAGGGAAAAGGAAAGCCTTTCATTTGAACTGGATGTGCCTCCAGCCACAGCAGAGGGACAGAGGAAGTAATACAAGTTAGGAAGTGCCAAGAATGGAAGTGGAGATGTGAGAAAAGGGCACCCGGGGTCTGCCCTGGCCCCGTGCCAGATGACAGCCCTGGGTCCACGCAATTATTTCCATCATGAATCCAACAACCACCGCAGGTTTGCACACATAAGCAAGGAGCTCATATTCCAAAGGAACAATACACACTTCAGCTCTGGATCCCCAAGCACTGGGTCATGCTGATCAACCAACCCACTCAGTGCCTCTGGCAGCAGTGTATTTTTAAAATATTTTAGGAGACGGGACAATGATAAAATTGTTGAGAAAGCCACCAGAACTAATAATTTGATTCTTTAGAAGACGCTTGTTCTACATGATATCGGCTGAATGGTGGGGACACGAGGAGATAGATGGGTGACACGTCCTTGGTTGTGACCCCAACTGTCCCAGGCAACACAGCACCAGTGCCCCTGTCCTGCCTGATCCCCTGACTGAAATTTGGGACCCAGCAGAGTTGGTGCTCAGATGCTGAGGACAAACCAAAGCCATTTCTGGTGCACTCTCTATTTACAGCTGCAGCACAACCAAATCCATCAAACAGGAAGAGGAGTTCAGTTGTCACTGTCACATCCTGGAGGAAGACTGGGCTGACTCAATTAGAAGACATACATGAGTATTGATTATTGCCAAGTACAAATTCTCTCTCCCTCTCAACTATGTGGTATACTGTTAGTTTATTTTCCCCCTCCAGGTTACTCTTAATTTCAAAATAACGTGATTGTTGTTGTTCCCAATGTACAATACAAATCGACAATATAATGTAGCTTGTACTACCACAATCCCTACTGGCTTCTGATGAGTTAGTAATTCAGCCATTTGATTTCCTCATATTTTTTTCCCTTTTCACTTGTGGATTCCAAGTGCACTGAAAATGTATTTCTTGTTTATGTTCAAAGCAAAGCCACCTCACAGCTGCAGGATGCCTGAAAAATCTTTCTTGCCCTTTGACTGTCCTATAGAGGGGGCTGGATCTGTTCCAAAGATCTCATCCTGTAATTGCAGCCATCAGTCACTTATTCCCAGGGAAACTTATTTGCAGGGCATCAAAGTGGGATGAGGGCAGATTCCTGGGAGCCAACCCTCTGTGTATGCTGGGACAACTATTTTGGAGGGGGCAGCAGAGGCTGTGAGCTCTCTACCTCAGCTTGCAGGCTGGGAGTAATCAAGAAATGGATGTTGCAAGCTACAGTCTCCCAGAGTAAATGAAGTGTTAGATCCCACCAAACAAATCTTCCTAGAGACCTGTTTATTCAAGTGGGAATCCATCATCCCTGCCTCTGGAAATAAAGCTATTAGGATACCTTGCTATAAACTCATAAGACTAAAAAAGAGTCTCCCTCATCTGAAAATGGAGATCTCATGGTCCTGCACAGAGCAAACAGAAAAGTCCAACTTTCTACACAAGCATCATCACTCTCCTGCCCTTGCAGGGGAGTCTGGGAGCCCAAATTCTCCCACACCTGCAGTTTCCTGCATGGAACTGGCAAAATGCACTGGCTGCATTGAATAAGCCTAGAGACTCAGAGGTCCCATGATCTCACCAGGACATATTAAAATTCTTCATCTTCCTCTTGCCTGATGAAAGAGGCATGAACTGTGCTTGGACCAGTTAGAAATTAAACTATTTCCAGTGTATAACATCTATTGCTCTCCTTGGGGATGACTCAGGATGTGAGTTACACATTTCTGGTGGAATGGTACTGGAGAGGACAGCAGGGCCAGCACTTCAGTTCTGTATTTATGGATATCATCAGAAAAGTTTTATTGGATACATATTTCGCACCACTCTCTCTGGAGGATCTTGCTTACTTTCACAGTAGTTTTGTTCTCTTGCTTTCAGTAACTGATTTTATACATGTATGTATACACAGGGGATTTGGGTAAGAATTCCTCAAAGTATGGAGAAACACTGGTTGTTTCCCACTTCATATAGGGAAGGAACATGGAATTCCAGCCTTGACTGGAAATCCAAAGGGGCTGGAGGGGATCTAACCCTTATACTTGTCACCACATCACATCTCCTTCCTCTACAGGAGGACTGCCATGCACTTGTCTTGCACAAAGGCCACCCGCCAAGGCTGTTTTGATCCCCAGCAAGATATGCTGCTTTCTCCATTTAAATCACCCATCAAGGGCACCTGAGTACCCTTCTTGAGGGTTAATCCTGCTGGTGATCCCCTCAAGGAGCCCTGGGCTGTGTTTCAGAGGGTGAAAGTCTGCAGCACATGGTCCCAAAAGCCTTCCTGCCAAGCACTGAGCCCAGCTTTCCCCAGGGACAGTGCTCACATGGTGGCACGACTGGAACATGGGATCACTGTGTAGATAAATACAAAACCCATTGCATTCAGATGCACCAGAGAGAGACTCAGTACCAGTCCTGGTTTAGCACCCTGGTCTAGGTACCACATGCTCTCAAGTGTTGTCCTTTCTCCAAAATGTGAGACATCCTAAGATTTTCACCCAAACAGAGAAAAGGAATATTTTAAATCTTTTCACAAAAACAGCATGTCCTGCAGGTAGTTTGGGTCAATCAAATGTTTTCCTTTGCTCACTTCTCCCACGTAAGATAAAATGTGGATAAAAAAATAAAGGAGAAGTGAAATGACTGCAACTTTGTTTGAAAAATCATCAAAGCAGAACACTGTAACCTAAAAGTTACTTTTGAAAAGGGAGTGATCAAAACAATATAGCCTGATGTGTCGAAATAACATTTCCAAAAAAAAATTCCTTCAACAACATTTTCTCAAAAGCTCTTCATTGCACCATTCCCAAAAGGACCATTCCTGGTGATAATATAAAGAGATCACCTAGGAATTTTCTCCTCTTATGCTTCCTTTTAAGGCAGTGGTGACATGCATTGGTCTCTCCTTCTCTCTTCATGTGCTGGCTTTGAGACTTTTAGTCTTTTGTACCAAGTCCTGTTATTAATGTTGGGCATGGGGAGCAGGTGTGTGAGATGCACAGCACCACAGACCCTGCACAGCTGCACCACAGACCCTGCACAGCTGTATCACATCTGCCTGCAGTAATGGGGGACTGGTTGGACTGACACTGATGTCCCCAAGACAGAAGTGATCTTGCAGAAGGAAAGGCAGCCCTACGTGAAGGTCACACAACAGCTTTTGCCCCATTCATACTGGTAAGTCCAGTGTGCTGCTGTTTGCTGCTGTGCATGGACAGAGCAGACACCCAGATAAGAGGGGATGTCACTTGTCAGCAGAGCATTGAGATGTCCAGCATGTAGTAGAAATATATAGAGGAGATTGTTGGAGCATGATTGTGTGATCCCTCAGCCCAAGACAGTACATGCTGAACTCTGTCCACACCAGTAGGCTGGTACAACCTGAACAGAGCAGAATGAATGCCCTTCTTCATCACGCAGGTGTCATTTCTCCTGACTCAGATTCAAGTGCACTCATGGAGCTGATTGCAGATTTCAGCCTACTCTTGCATATCAAGCACATATTTGATATTCCAGGGACTCCATGAAACAAAAAGTCAGCATGTTGTCTTCCTTACAGCCCCCGAGGCTTGTTCATCCCTGGTGGAGCCATGTAAAGAATGAGTTTGGCCTATTTTGTCAGCTGCAGGGATACCTGTGGGATAGTATGTTCAATCCTTTATGTCATCTATCTCTTCTCAGCAAAATGTATCTGTGATTACTTCTCCATTTGCTGGGTTTTTTAAATCCAGAATTATACAATAACCCTCAAACTGAATGAGAGGGGAATAAAAATGTTTAATTTAAAAGTTTAACTAGTCAAAACAAAGTTAGGGAAAGCACTGAGCATCTCAGGTGCTGGTTAACCTACAAATGAAAAATAATGAAGGCTGGAAAAAGGAATATTAAATTAAATATATTCTTAGAGGAATCATATCTTGGCTCATATGCAAGTCCTCAGTGCTGCAGGAAAGGAATGGGAAAACTGAGCTGAAGGAAAAGGGAAATCAGTGTCTTCTCATGGAAAACAAGGGAAAACATCAATGGAGCTTCAGTAGAATGGAAAACAGCTCCACTTTAAGAAGTTTAGGTCACATTCATACCACACAACATCAACAATGTGTTTTGCCCTCAAAAACAAGCAGCAAAGCAAGTCTCATGCTCACATACAGCTTATCCATGCACACAGCCCTGTAAGGATTGTTCCCAATGCATGGAGCTCCTGCCTTACCGAAAAGATGGAGCTGTAGTGTCAGGAGAGCACCCAGAGATGGAGCTGCACACTTCTCTTTCTCCTCCAGACAGGGATACAATCCTGTGGGAACACACACTGGCTTTTGCAGATACAGCCCCCTTCATAATTGATGGCAAGTTCCCTTTACATCCTCCCTGGATGCTTTCCTTTCCCCGGTGCAGGCATTTGGGACCCAGGCCCAGTGCAAGGGCCATCCCCTCCAGCAGCAAGTTTGGGGACAAGGATGGTACAGACACATCACCTGCTGTCTCCAGCTTCTCTGTGGGAGCTGATGCTGTGGGATCCGTGTTGCATTGTTGTGTAGAAAAGCAGAAACTCCTCTCCAAAGCTCTAATGTAGCTTCCAAGTCAACAGCAAATAAACTTCTGCAAAGAATGCTGAGTTGTAATGTTGGTCCCAGCTGGTTTGGGGAACATTGTTCTGTTGGAAACCATATTTCATGGTCTGTAACTGTGACAGGGTTTTCTGAAGATGGCCAAGCATGTGGGAACACTTCTCAGTCCCTGGAAGCTAATGGTTGTTCCTCAGCACATATTTACAATTTAATTGAAAAAAAAAAAAAGAGAGAGACAGAAAGAGAAGAAATTTTGATTAACACTGTTCTTAATCACCAATGCTTTAGCTGGAAACCACCTGGTTTTCCCAGCCCAAGCCACAATGTGTATTAGAGGATTAACAGTAGAAACAATCAGAGAGGAGAATAAAATGAGAATGGGGTAAATGATGGTCTCACTTGTTCATGAGCAACTCCATGACATAAATAGCTACTCTGCATTTGTCCCAGTGCCTTCTTAACACTGAACATCTCTCCTGCTTTCTAATCTTTAGGACCTTCCCCTAGCAAGTGTTCTGTCAAGCTTTTATTTGTCCTGTTTGCATGATATATCAGGAAATTTCTCCAAAGAGAAACATCAGTCTGTGGCATGGAATTCTCTCTGGGAAATAATCTGCTGTGCTGCAGGCTCTGTAGGGCAGATCTGTTACCATTCAAGAGCTGTCCCATTCAAAAACTGCTGAAGCAAAAAGCAAAAATTCTCAGAGTCAACCCTTAACCAAAGTCCAGGCCAACATCAGGGAGCCCTTTTCTGTTAGAAGAGCCTTTTTTCAGTTAAGACTTTCATCCAAGGTTATCTGAACACTTGCAATCAAATGGCATTTTGTGCTAACATTAATCCTGGTGTCCTGGCCACATTCCAGTTTGAGTAACAACATTCTGCCAACCTAAATTCCTCCAGAGGTTTTAGTAGGATGGAATTTTCTTCTTCCTTTTTGTCTTCCATTTCTGGATAGTCAATTCTGGACAGTGCAAAAGACTCACCACCTCCCAACCCAATGCTGGCAGCACCTCTATCAGGAGGAAAGTGGACTTTGAAGTGAGAAGGACCAGAATCCTGCATGAAAAGACGTAATTAATAATAAATGGCTTTTCAACACTTCAGTGCTTTTCTTTTAAATTCTGGCATCAGTTAAAAATGTAGAGCTGGAATACTACTGACATCTCTGAGAAAGTTTATCAGCAATCCCAGCAATCAGAACAGAGAGGTGCCTTTTAACTCCTAATCAATACACTTGTGACACAAATGAAAGGGAGATGTTACATAAGGAGGTTTTTTCCACTGGAGAGAGCCCCGACAGCCAGTTATTGCACTGAGGAGAGGAAGTCACCCAGATGGACTCTCCGTCACACTAATGAAGCCATCTCATAACTGTAACAGAGACCTCATGTATCTGCTGTGACACTTAGCAAATCCGGGCATGAATAAATAGCCAAAGTCCAATTGAATTAACCTCCAGCTGATCAGCCCTACTAAACAAATTATCCTAAACTCTGAACAAGATTAGAAGGACTGGCACAGGCCAGAATCATGTGGCAGGAGTGTTAATTCTGTTTAACAAGTTTAAAACTAATCCTCTAGTGTTCTCAGATGTCAGGGTTGCAGGGCAAACTAGTTCCAAAATGCTCTTGGAAGGGTTAGAAAAGGAGGCTCATATGAAGTTGAGAACAAAAACATGAGCTCAGCCTAGACTCACCTAAAGATACAGAAGAGGAATTGCAAATGCAGAGCAAAGAAGGATTTAGGCAGAGCATTTATTACTGAAACAAAAGAGAGTAGGAAAATAACATTGATTTCCTCATGGAATATTCCAACCTCATTTCCAGGATGAAATTTAAAAAGTTGATAGCATATCTGCCTTTCTTAATTATCATGTTTCTTGTGCAGAAACAGAAGATAAGCACCTATGAAATAAGGGACAATACTCTATTTTAATGCCATTTTCTCCAGTATATAATTGTATTTTCTTCTAAGAGTACATTTGTACAGTCCATCAAAAGCACAATTAAATTATCACAAACTTCAGTTCATTACTTAGAATGGCACTAACAAACAACTTCAGTACTTGTTTCTTTTTATGTTGATTCATAAAAGAATTTATATGGTCAGTTAAAATTAACTTTGAACTTCAACTTTAACCGATTCAATATTTTGCAGGGCTTTGAAACATTAAAACTGCTTCCAAGAGGAAATATTTATTTGATTACTCTCTAGACACAGGAGGAGATGTAGTAAACTCCACAAGTTTTCTGAAATAGAGATAACCAGGATTAGAAACTCTTCTAAAAACAAACTCTTGCAGTACATGCACATGATGCTTCACAAAATCTTTGAAATTGCAATAATCTTCATAAATGTGTTTCCAATATTCTGTTATAGGTAGGTCCTTCCCAGATTCCTAAAATCTCTCTCTTTTCAGTGAGTCTGCTTAATATAGGGAGATGAAGACAGAAATCTGAGAGTCTCTATGGCCCACTAAAGGACACCTGCCTGCACTCTCCTGCCTTGCCATGGAATGTCTTTATGCAAGGCTGACTTGGATTCTTTACTGTGGCTTCAGTTTTATGTGCTAAACTTAAACACCAGACAGCATGATAATTTTGACTAGATGGAAAAAAAATTTAATGTATCAGGAAAGAGACATTCAGACACCAGGCATTTCTATCATCTTCAATATCTCCAACACATAAAGAATTCAACAATCAGATGAGGCCAATCTTCACCTAATATTCAGAAGTAATTCATAAATCACTTTGTTATTGTTATATTGGCAAGGCATTGTTGTCCATTTTGTTGAGAACTGCCTAAATGCTTCCACATATTTGAGTGTTGAAAATGAATACTCCTGTAATTCTGAATTTTTTGTTACACAACCCTCAAAATGGAATCATGACTTGTCTACTGTGCACTTTGCTGTTATTTATGCAGTATATAAATGCAAGGTAAATATTTATTCTCATTTTCCACTGCGTGCACTGACTGATATCTCCAAAAGTTAACAGCAGCATTATGAACTGCAAATGATGACACATTGTCAAAGTTGAAACCATTTGGTTAGATGCCTCTTACATTTTCAAATATTCCCAATGTAATTTCATAACTGTCTTGTACATAATGAGGCAATGGATTTTTCCTCTTTCAACTGTGTAACAATGAACAACTATTAGAACTACTTTATTATTTCCAGAGTTTGAGGGATCAGTGGCCACAGAGAAAGTATGCCCTTTTCAACCAAGTTTTTAATTGTTTTCTCACTTGAAAGAGGAGCTAATTTATTACTGGCAGCACAGAAGGCATTTGTCTCATCAAGATATATCATTTTAACTGTGGGTGAATTCCAGACAACAACACTATTTAATTTGCTGTCACAATTAAGTGATTTATAGGACTGACTATACTATTAGCATCATACTAATACTCTGACATTCTCGTTACTTCTGCAAGGGCCATGGAGTTATTTTCGGAGCTTTCACACTTCTCAGGAACAGAGGAGTATGAGTTTTACTCTTAGAAGCTGTGCCACAGTAATTTTTACAATCCACTCCATTTGCATGTTGTCTTCCATCTGACAGATCACCACAAGCACCCGAAAATCTCCTACATAAACTATAGTGAGCTTTAAGGCAATTACTGCTGTCTTTACTGATCCATGGAAATAATTCCTTTGGCCACTGCAGCAATACAAAGCTTCTGGTGCTCACAGAGTAGATCTGCTGATGGATGATACCATCCACAGGCGCTGTCATGGCTGTGATCTATGAGGGGCTGTTATTTGACAAATGAAAATTATGTAAACAGTACTCAAACTCAATCTTGCCTCATGATGACTCTGTCTGTTCCATACCCCCTGCCTACAGTGCCCAGAACAGCCAGCTGTTATCTCATGATAAATATCGAGGATAAAATTATCATCAGACAGCACCAGGTTGTCTGCATGATGTAATCCTGACTCTTTTAGGTAGCTGGAGCTCTTTTAGCTCTCTTAGGTAGTCTGGAGTGTTTCTGGAGGTGTATCTCACACATTTCCAGAAAGTAATTTTCATTTCAGTGGTTGTTGAAATAATTTCTGCAGAAATTTTTGCTAAGAAATCTAAGATGTGCTGTTTCTAAGGGTACTGAATACATTAAAATCACTGTTGTTTGATACCAAGCACCCCAAAAACTGTTTTCAGCAAAGTCCTTCTGCAGGTGTGACTTGCTTCACTCCTGCCAGGCTCTGCAATCCTGGCAGGAGCCCCTTCCTAAAATTCTCCTCCAGCACCAAGGTTGCTCCTTTCTCCTCTTAGCCCCATGGATCTGTAATCCTCCTCCCCCAGCCTGCAGAGCAGCTCAGAAAACACCAATGACACAGCATAAAAAAGTCCTACAAGGGCTGGAGTACTCCTCTATTTATAGGTCGCTAAATCTGACTAAAAAAAACTTCCAGAGAGCACCAGTCAAATTGCTACCTAGACGTTTCCAGGCCCAGCCAGGGCATGCTGGCTTACTGCCATGTTTTTAAATCCTACCCTGTGCATTGAGCTTTCTTAGGAAAATCTGCTAGTGCTCATATGTGGGCTGTTACTATTGACACAAACATTAATGAACATTCCCCTATTGCTTCCTTACTAAGCTGCAAGTGCGAGAAACCAAAACAATAGCATGACCTGACAGTCTCAGGCATGTAAGCACATCCAGCACTTCTATTTCAGATGTGTAGCTGAGTGCAGCTCACTTAGAAAGGGAATAATTTGGGTTTAAGTGTTATGTTTGTTTTTTCTTCTAAGACTATGTTTTTTGCTGGCTGAATTCTACACTGGGAAAAAAATGTTTCATCAACAACAAAGTAGGTTGGAGTGGTTCTGCAATTCGTGATGGATTGGCTGAGCCTTCCTCTCACACAATCAGTGAAATAAGAGATGTTCCATACAATAAGAGTCACAGGGACAACTTCAGAACAAAGCAAACCTCTTAGAATTGTCTCTCAGAATAAGAACTGATAATCTTGTTACCCTAGGGAGCACAGAAAAGGGACCTACACACAAAAGAGCCAGAATCCCCTCATCTTCCTTCAAAATATGAGCACATAAACTGAGAGCCTCACAGCTTTAACTCTGAGATGCTGTTCAGGTATCACCTAATCCAGGACATATCTGAACTCCTCAGCAGCTCACACCCCAGCCTCAGGCTGCCCTGCACACCTGATGTCCCATGTGCAGAAGCAGCTGAGCTGTGGTCGTGTTGGCAGGCTCATCCCGCTATCAGGAGGAGCTCTAGAAACCCAGAGATAAACCAACCAACCTGAGGTGCAGCAGGGGTGACTCCTGACTATGGACAGTCGGGTTCAAAGCTGTTTCCACTCTGCACCAAAGGCCAAAGCCTCTCTCTGCTGACTGCAGAGAGCCATCCAGGGAGACTCGACTGCTGGGCTAACCAGCCCCGGGTGTGCTCTGCTCCCTGCCTTCCCCAGGGCCTCAATTCACTATTATTTTCTGAACACGGTCTCTTCCAGACTAATTAAATGCAGTGGGGATGGATTGAAAGGAGAAATCCAGGAGGTGAATTTCTGCCGTTCTTCTACTCGTTTTATAAGGGCCCCATAGAGAGAGCCCTCGCACAACCCCACACCACCCACACCCCGAACTTGCTGTGACAGTGATAAGGGGAAGAGGAGAGTTCTGATATTGTCTGGCCCAAGGAATGTACTCACAGGCAGCTCCACTTCATGCACCTGATTTATAACAAGGGTCAGAATAATTCCCAAGCAGCTCCTGCATCAGGGAGCAAACTAATTCCTTTCCTCTCTCCTCGGCTGCGCAGCCCAGAGTCCAGCTGCACCCAAGGTTCCAGCTCACAGTCTATATTCTGCATCATAAAAGAGACAAGAGAGAAATCTAAACTGGAGAAGTAATAACCTGTAAACTAATAAACCAACCCAGCACTTTGA
Source organism: Passer montanus (assembly GCF_014805655.1). Taxonomy (NCBI): domain Eukaryota; kingdom Metazoa; phylum Chordata; class Aves; order Passeriformes; family Passeridae; genus Passer; species Passer montanus. The sequence goes on from NW_024373256.1 coordinate 5,045,721, forward strand.
TAGTGAGGCACTCCCCAGAGCAGGGATTATTAATGGGTATCCTGAAACAGTGTGTGTCTGTGTTTGAGAGTAGTGGGAAATATTTCTGATGCTCTGTGGATCTTACACATATGCTCTTATAAAATCAGTTCAGACAAATGCAAAGACTATTATAAAAGCAGCCTCCTTCCAGTCTACACACAGAGGCTCTTAAGCAGTTTAAAAAGAAAAGCAGCACAAAACCGCTTGAATAAATAATAATAAAGGTATTAAGCTGCAGTATTAGGAGTAGTTTTGCTTGTCAAAGTATGGGGCTGCACTGTCATTGATTTTCTCTTATAATTGAGATAGTGACATGCATGACTTATGTTTCTTTGGCAGCGAGTGCATGGGAATGGAAGAAGGGATCTTGAAATCCAGTGAAATCTCCAGCTGAGGATTTGATGGCTCTGAAACTGCTGTCGGTCTTGGTTCTTTATTTCCCTCGAACCATAAAATGGGTTATATTAACAATCTGTTATGATGAAAGACAGTTCATGAAGCTAAATGTAATAACGTTTGCAATGTGATCACGGATCTGTGGAGGTAAAGTGTGATAGTAACCAGGAGTGTGAGTATGGATACAGACCCTTCTCAGCCAGAAATGCTGGGAAGCAGATGACAGGCAGACAGATACCCCCAGGGAAGGTCCTATTACCTGTCCTGGTGCTCATTCTCAAATCCCCATCCCCTGCCTCAGTCACACAAACAGGAGTCTTCTCCTTAGTTCATTTTTTAATGTATTCATTTTCAGTGATGAGGATTCAGTGCTCAGTTGCTTCAGTTTGCTATATCCCACCTCAGCTACATGCCATAATGAGACATCCAATTGACTGAAACTCTGAAAGACAACTTTTTTTTTTGTCCCAAACTAATGCCAAACAGCAAAGAATGATGTTTCCATGTAAATCTGAACTACAGTGGACTCCCTTTGTTCCCCTGTCATGTAAAAAATAAAATAAAGTCTGGCAAGGATAGCAGGAAGAATCCAGTCCTTTGTGTCCCGAAGTAAAGTTACTCTCTGGAGAAGGCAGAACAGGAATAAACTTCTTTATGAGTCAGGAGGTTTTACTGACAATAGCTGCTATTATCTCTGTCAAACAGGCAAAGCCTCGAGTGATTGTGGCAAGCAAGAAAGAGGAATGCTGTTTATTCAGTGCTGGAAAACAGACTATTTGCCAGACTGCAAAGAGTACCGAAAAGGTATCGAGTCTCTGTTTGAATTAACCACAAAAATAACCTGCTGAATGAAGAGCTTTTCCATGGACCTCTGCTGCTCTCTAATGGTGCCTTAAAGGATTCTCAGCACAAAGTCTATGTGTTCCTCCTGTAACCAAGTTTCGTAAAACTTTTAATGCAAAACAAACAAAAGAAGCATTCATGAAGTCCTTCGGAGATGTTACCTGAACAGATAACCCACAGGTCAGGTAGCTATTGCTGTACCCATGGCCAGGACATTTGGGATGTGGTGAGGATGCTAATAAAGGAGAGCTAAAACATGGGAATGCAGGTTTGGACTGTATTTTAGATGCAGCAATTGCAGGAGTCTGGGAGATTGCAAACTTCTGGGAAATACCAATTTTCAGGGCTTTGTATAAATTAGAATACAAAATTTTTGTTCATGACTACCAGTATTTCAAAGGAAAAAAATAGCACTGTATTAATTTGGTATAATTAATATAAACTAATATTAATTGCACTTGAGACAGAACATTTGGTTTCACTCTCCTCACACAGATGCCTTTATTTTATCCAGCAATACAGTTCCTTCGAGCATCTGCCAATGCTCAGTCAGCTAATAGCAAGGCCACTTCCACGACCAAAACCAGCCTTGTTTTTATAGAATCACAGAATGGTTTGGGACCTTAAATATCATCTTGTTTCACCCTGTTGTGGGTGACACCTTCCACTATCCCAGGCTGTTCCAAGCCCTGTCCAACCTGGCCTTGGGCACCTCCAGGGATGGGACAACCACAGCTGCTCTGGGCACCCTGTGCCAGGGCCTCAGCACCCTTATAGGGAAGTCTGAGCCCTGACAGCCAATATACATTTCTTCCCTTTAAGTTTAAAAGCATTCACCTTGTCCTAGCTCTGTCTGCCTATGTAAAAAGTTGCCTCGTTTACACAAGCCTACGTTATAAGCCACTTTTAGTAAGATGGGAAAGCACACTTGGGGTCTCACAGCATGGCCTAATGAAATCCAGTACTGGGAGTGATCGTATCCCATGGGGAAAATGAGGGAAAAACAGTATTCACAGCCCTTCTCGGTCCCCAGGTCACCTGTCCCCTCACAGCCACCCCCTCATGGCGCTGGGGGGTCCTGCGCTGTGACTCCTGCCCAGCTCCCGGCATGAAACGGGGAGAAACGGGGCCTGGAGACCGGACCGGGGGAAGGGGTTCATCCCCGGAGAAGGGGCTCATCCCCGAAGAAAGATATCATCCTCAGAGAAGGGGTTCATCCCCGGAGAAGGGGCTCATCCCCGGGGACCATCCCCGGAGGAGGGAGCGGGTGCGGCAGCCCTGCCCGGGGCCGGCGAAGGGCCGTGAGGAGAGCGCAGGGGGGCCGGAGATGGCGCCTTGCCGCGGCGGGTAATGGCGGCGGCGCTGAGGGAAGGGGAGGGGACAGGCCGTGAGGGCAGCGGCCGCCCTGCGCCATCGCCCCCCGCCGGCTGCGGGAGGGAGAGAGGGAGGGATGGGAAGGGAAAGGAAAAGAAAGGCGCCGCTTCCGCCACGGCGGGGCGGGCCCGGGCGGAGAGCGGCGGCGCGGCGGGGCTGGCAAGGGTAGGGGCGGTGAGGGCCGCGGCCCGGCGGGATGGGGGTGGCTGTCTCCATGTCTCCCTCAGGAAAAGCCTGGTGGAGCTGGGGGGGAAAGCAGGGTTTCCCCCTGGGTACCAGCTATCCGCGTTAGCGGGGCCCCTGTCAGAGGCAGCAGGGCCAGGCGGGGGCAGTGATGCCATCGCTGCGGGGCTGCGAAGTCCCCCCCCCAGTCAGGGGTGCGGGTTTGCACTGAAATTAACTTAACCGTGGGTATTTCAACTTATGGAAAGGATTCGGTCTTTTTGTAGCTCGTGGCGCTTGTTTTTAATCCAATGTTGTCATACTGTTGTTGTCGTTTTGTTCTTTTTCGGAAGCGATGGAAGCGGGTCCCATCGTGACGTCCAAGCAGCGAGAGGAGGTGGTGCACGGCGTGCCGACGGAGGTGGTGTGCACGGCCTTCTCCAACTCGGTCCTCGTGGTGGTCACTCAGTACGGCAAGATGGGGACCATCGTCTACGTGGACCCCAACACCATCGGCGACAACGTGGGCAGGCCCTCGCTCACCACGAAGGTGCTGCTGGGCAAGGATGAGGTGAGGTGAGAGCGGATGCGAAGCGCAGAGGCAGCAAGGATAAGGGGGAAATGTGGTAGGTGGGGCTGTGCGAGTTGCCAGGGAGTTGATGAATCACAGCAGTTAAGCAGTGTTTGAATAGTGATAAGATTAATTTTAAAATGAGGAAAGAGGGGCTCATCAGAAAAGTATGTGTGCTCGTCTGCTCTTGGACATAAAAGTTTAACTAAGCGTGAGTGGTTTGCCGATCTGTTGTTTTGTGTCCTGCAGGATATGGATTGCTTCTGCATGTTTATGGAAAGTTTGATAAAGTTCTGTTGATTTAAGGGTTGCAAGATTAAATATGCAGCCATTGATAACCTTTTTGGGTTTCTGTTCCAGTGAGTTTGTTTTCTTTTTCAGGTCTATTTTCCCACCCCCATCCTCCCCCGTCTATGCCAGCCCCATGGTGAACTTTAGTTGCCCACTCCCAAGTGTGCCTGCCAGCACCTTCCCTTGATAAAGTTTAATTTGTTTTGCTTCAACAAAATGAGGTTTTTATCGACCATTTCACAAAGCTAGAGAGAAAGCAGAAGCAAATGTGTTTCGTAAAGCATCTACTGGTAAAACATTAAAACAGAAAGTTACAGAGCTACAAGATTATGAGGCTTTCCACCAGGGTTGAAGAATTCATGAATATGAATCACATATTACTTGCTAGCTTTAACTAGACAAGCTATAGCAGCACGAGTTCCTGATTCTATCCATGACTTCCCCTTGTGGAGTTCTTTCTCTTGAGCAATAGCCTTCCCTTTTTGGGAGATATTTTGCTTTCTCTGCTTTGATATCTGCAAATGATGACCACCTCCACCCCCAAGCTTATTTTGGGTTTTATTTGGAGATGGGAAGTGCTATGTTTACTTTGATCATTCTATTTTTAAATACTTTTAACTAACTGATCTAAAGTTCAAGAAAAGACTTTCACTAGTTTGCTGCTTTCCTGCTTGTCACTGCTAACATCCTTCTTTGGGATGTTGCACACTTCCAAACAGCAGCTAAAATCAAGCAAACTCATCCTTCCAACAACTACACAGCTATGGGTGTAAATAAACCCTAGACAAGCTGGGTGGTTCCAAGCTGTGCTGGATGAGGTTGAGACTGGGCATGAGACAACACCTCTTCACCAAGAGTGTGGTCAGACACTGGAACAGGCTTGAGGTGGTTGAGGCTCTGAGCCTGTCAGTGTTTAAGAGCCATTTGGACACTCCCCTGAATAATGTGTTAACCTGGTCAGCTCTGAGTTGTTCAGGCAGTTGGGCTAGATGTCATCGTAGGTGCCTTCCAAGTGAAATAGTCAATGCTGTTCTGCTCTATTCTTGTTAAAGAAACCTCATGGAAAAGGTTATATCCCTTTTTTTGCCTCCTTCAGCCTCACTACTTATTTCTGCTTTTCATTATTCTATTAAAATAAAAAGCAACATGTCTGTAACACCAGGCATACAAAAACTGTGTATATAACACCATTTGGGGATCTCTAGGAATTACAAAAATAACAGCTTTTTTCCAGAGCTTGTCAGTGGAACATCCCCTCTTCAGAACAAATTTTTAAACAAAAAAACTGTACTTGCAAACTTCTTTAGAAACCTGGCTGTGAAGGAAATAAAGGCATTTGGATCCACAGCATTTCATATAATTTAACACTGGTGCCATAGTTTAGGTGGGAGGATTATGGAAGGAAGGATTCTCTGTACTGAGTTTCCAAGTTTCCCAGACAGTGCTGAACTCAATTCAAGTAGTTTCAGGGTGGTGTGGGTGGCTGGCACACTCATGGGACCAAACTCTTCCCTTTTGAGCTGGTTGAGAAAGTGCTTTCTGGAGTTCCCTGTCCTGTGGCTTCCCTTTGCTGACCATGTTGGAACTCCTCAGTGGGAGTCCAGGATCAACAGGTTCTCCACGTCAGTGCAGGACTCTTCCTCTCCTAACTCCTGCAGGAGGGCTCTCCCATCTGTAGGAGTGTACATCTGTATCCCTTTGCTTTTCAGCCCCTCGTTCATGTTTGTGCCAAAAACCTGGTGGCATTCGTGTCGCAGGAAGCTGGGAACAAACCTGTTCTCCTCGCCATGGCTTTGAAGGACAAAACCATGGAAGGAATACAGGCTCTACGAGAAGTGATCCGAAGTTGCCAAGTGTGGTGAAGTTGTGCCATCTGGATTCAAGGAAATGATCTTGAGCCCATGACTCATCACCACCTATTTAAAAGGACTAGAAATGAAAATGATGGAATGTCTTTGTGGTGGTTTTGGACGTCCTGAGGAATTTCATGAATTTTTCTCTACTGTGTAGAACATTTGTGGGTTTTATTACTGGGACAGGTTTGCAAGTCCATATAGACAGTGGTGAGACGAGAGCAATTGTCTCAACATAGAAGTGCTACTTTTATCATGGTGGGTGGATCATTTTTTTGGGAAAGGGCTCAGCTCTGCACATGTGTCCTGAGCAGCAGCAGATGCCAAGCTCTGTAGCTGTGCCATACCGCAAAGGGGGAACACCCAGAACACCCAGTGCAGAGAGAATAAAAGAAACATTGTCAAATCAAATTTTACCTGTTTTCTTTTTTGCTCTGTGAGAATCACTTCAATTGAAATACAAACCTTGGTAAAAAATCAACAGTTGTATAATGGGAAAGGTTTTCTTGCCTTTTTTTAGGAAATGAGTCCTAGATGGCTGCTTTTGTCCTTATGTCCATTCCTTTCTGGATGTAGACTGAATTCATTTTCTACTTTCACTCTGATTTTAAAGAGAGGCAGATCATGACGCTCTGCAGATTTCATGAAAGCTAATGTCAGGGTGGAAGACAGGAACCCAAAAGAGTTGTAAGAAATAATCTCTGCTAATGGATTACGTGGTACCAACACATCGGAAAAACAGAACATCCATAGGCTGATCACCTGCAATGAGCATCTGTCTTAAGAGACATGGGGACAGATGGTTTGAGGGGTTACACAGGGGTGTTACTGCCAATTCATTTACAAAAAGTGTCAGATTAGTTGCATGAGCTGATGCAAAGATTAGTAGCCAAACTTTTGCCTTTTGCTTGGAAAGCACATTTGTTTTCACTTCTTGTAATAAACAACAACAAGTAGTAAATTTTTAAGTGAGCTGTTACACACTTTCGTCACTTATGAACTTGACAGCCCGGACAGAGGCCAGGTCTTGGATTGTGGGCAGGGAGGAATTGTGCTAAGACCAATTGGTACAGCAGAATTAACACACAGCCTGTGCCTGCCCCATCATGGTGATCCAGCTGCCAGGTCATTCTGCTGCTGAAAAATCCCCTAGAAGTAGAAAAGCAGAAAATGGATTTTGAAAGGACTCTTTTCTCTGAAGTAAGAGTTATTTACAGCATTTAAAGGGATTATGAGAAATGAAAGTTTTTTAAAAATACAGTCAAACACTGCAGGCTTCCAGCTGCCCTTGACAAGAAATTTCATCTAAAAATAATTTTCTAAACTGTGCTTCCAAGAATCAAAGATTCGCATCTGTCAGAGCTATAAATTTTTCCTCTTTTACACTTCCCTTTTTTTTTTCTTTTTTTTTTCTTGTCTAGGAAGGCTGAGAGAGACATGTGGAATTAGTTATTGTCAATCTTGGTTTGCTAGTAGGGATTCTCTCCTGACAGAACTGAGGCTCTTACTGTGTCCATAGTTCCAGCAGCTTGAGGAGAACATGCATGAATCAGCAAATTGGATGGAAATTGCATTTTCACTGTGGCAATACAGTGGCATACCACTGCATGCCCTAAAGAACTGTGTGTTTACTACCTAAAAGCCAAGCACAAGTTAAGCACCTTCATTTCCTGGCTGTGTATGTGCCACCTGGTCTGCACAGGGTGGTGGGTGAGGAAAGGATGTGGAAACCTCTGTGATTTGATGCTTGGAGCCAGGACAGACTTACCTTGCTGCCTTTCCATGTGTGATAAATTAAGAGCACGAGCAATTGGTCCTTCGACTTTGCTCCTCTCCGCTGCACAATAAACCAAGGGGAAGGCCTGCTCAAACAACAGGCACAAGGTGCCACCAGCTGCCTGCCTTTTAGTCGTCGCTCTCCTCTAGGCAGGGATTAATTCCCAGTTGCTGGGAAAGCTGCCTCTGCCACCCAGGCAGAGCTCTTGCCCTCGGCAGGACGTGTGCTGGGCGGGGGGCAGCGGCGTCGGGCCGCACCGCAGCTTTCCATCCGTGTTTGCTTTCCGGGCGTGGGTGCCGAGCACGGCGGACTGGAAAGGTAAGTTGGGTAGCTTTTCTGCGGGACACAAAGCCCGACCTGCTGCTCCAGCTCCCGCGGGGCCCGGGGCGCAGGGAGGGCGCTGGCAGGGTGAGCCGGGCACAGCGAGGCGGTGCTGTAAGGTAAGCGGGGCCGGCCGGGCCCGGGCCACAGCAAGGCCCGTGGGGGGCTGGCAGGGACAGTGGGACGCTGGTGGGAAAAGCGGGGTGCTGGTGGGACAGGGGAGCAGCGAGGGCGAGTGGGGTGCTGCCAGGCCCAAGGGGAGCGGGGCACTTGCGAGAACCGGGGAGCAGCGAGGGTAAGCGGGGCAGCGGCAGGGCCCGCGGCCAGCGGGCGGGCAGGGCCGGGACGGTGTCCGGAGGAGGAGTCTCCAACCGTGCAGGTGGAGCAGGGCACGGGGGATGCACAGCCCGGTGCACGGCAGCCGGACTCCCTCCCGGAGCAGCCCCAAAGGGTGAGTGGGGCCCTGGGGGGTGTACGGCATGCTGGGGGAAACCCCACAAAGCAGGGTTGGCCCAGCCAGTGGTTCTGAGCACCTGTGGGAGCCGCTGGGAGGGCAGAGCCTGCTCTGAGAGCCCTGTGCCTGCGTCATGCACTCCTCCAGATGGGCTTCGGAGAGGGCTCGCTGCTGCCCTGCCGCGATTTGTAGCTGTGTGCTGCCGGTCCTTCCCCTTGAGTGGCCTGATGGTGGTGTGGAGAGGCTGGTCCCGTAAATAACCCGAGTGTCCTGGCTTTGTCTGACAGCAGTCCGGAGGAAAGGCATGCCTCCTGCTCTGGTGGGGCTAAACCGGCTAAACCTGGATGCTCCCTTCCCCAGGATGTGGGTCAGGGATCTCAGAGGTGCTTGCTGGGGGCTGCGAGGGCTCACCTTTCCCTGCTGACTTGCTTCACCCCACGGGGGATTGCCACTGAAGTGGGAATTTGTCCTGGGTGCTGCAGGACACAGGGAGGGACGTGAGCTGGGAGTCTGGGCTCTGGCAGCCGGCAGATGGAGGGGAATCCCTGGCAAGGTGAAAAGCCCATTTGCAGGTGGTCTGCCTGAATACAAGCTTCACTGCTCCGTTTATCTTTTCAGTTTTCACTTAGCATCTCTAATATCCCAGGGAGTGTGTGTAACAGGTAGACACTGTATGGCACGTACCTGCAAGGTGTCTGAAAACAGACAGATTGGATATGGCTCAGTCCCATGGAGGAGCTGAATTTTGCAGCTGGTGTTATTCCCGGTGTCTCGTTGCTGCCTTTGTTTTGGAAGCAAATGGCTCTCTAACTGCATTGAATTGCCTGACTACCTTGCACGGCCGGGATCTAATTACCTGTGGAGCTGGGAGCCCTGTCTCTGAACGGCACCGAGGCTTTTGCTTTTAATGACTTGTTCTGCAATGTTCAGAGTGTGACAATGTCGGGGAGGCTGCCAGGACTGGCTGTTGGTGCCACCGTGCTCACACCGCGATGGCTGGGAAAGTTAATAGGAGATGGGATGTCTTGGGACAAGCATCTGTGGCACAGCACTGCGTTGAAAACAGAATAAATGGATCTAGTGAAGAGCACAGCTCTCTGCCGTGTCTTGGGGAGTAGGCTGGATCACTAGAAAAGTGGCTAGAAAAACACAGCTAGAAAGAGTGAGCTTTCATCCTGCTCTGTCATGATGCTCTGGCGGAGGCAAAGCGTGGCCAAATCCAGCTATTTAGCCCCAGCCAGCAGCAGGGCAGCCCCAGAAGGAGTGAGGAGTGATTTGGGATCTGGGCACAGCCGGACTCTCATCTCCTTCCCGGTGCCACGAGCTATCTCCGTCCTCCTGTTAATGTTTACACGGCAGGTCCGGCAGCATCCAAGTCTGTCCAAAGACCAGCTCCCGCCCCGGCTTTCCCGGGATCCTTTTTCCTGCTGCCAGGGCAGGACCACAGGACGGTGGCAGGGGGAAGAGCGCGGCTCCCTGCTGCCTGTGTAACACTATCGGCCCCGCTGCTGTCCCGCAGCAGCTCCAGCCCCGCTCCCAGCGCGCAGCTACTCCGGGCTGAGCTGCTGGGGCCTCGCCAGCTGCCCGGGCATCTCCGCTTACAGCACTGCTGCCAGGCGGAGCCGGGGAAAGGTATTTTTAGGGCTGTTGATCTGACACCAGCTGAGTTTGCTCTCCGGTGAGGTTGGGGTTCGGTGAGAGGGCAGAACAGGGAGCCGCAGGGTCAGCTCTTGCTTTGGTTTGTTTAATTGGACCGAGGTCATTCCCTGCCGCTCTTATCTGTGGCAGATATTTTTATGCTCCTCTGCAGTTCATGCTTACAGTTTTACCACAGGTGATAGTTACCCAGCAGCTAAAATATTTGTTTATTAACAGTGCACTGAGAAGCGTCTATATTGTTAGAGTTCAGCTTGCAGATTGTTGGGTTTTTAAACCACTATTGTTATACTTGGGAAAAAGCAGCTTTCCATAGATTAACAGAAAGAAAACCCAAACATGGCAGTTTATACATCTGTTGGCCTTGAGATATGAAGCTGCCCTATAAATAATTGCTTATTATTAGGTTGGTCCTTGCTGTCTGTAACCACAGGGTACACGGTGTCCATATGCCCAGCCACCCTCTGCACCAGGAATGCTCAGTGCCTTGGGGCAGCCAGCTTTGAGGAGCACACGCCGAGCAGGGAGATGCCAGAGCACTCCTGCATCCCCAAGGGCAGCAGCTCTGCCTCTGCCATGGCAAGCTTGCTCCCTTGTGCTCAATTTGGGTGCAGGAGGGACTGCTGGCTGTCCTTCAGGTCTTGGGGTTGGCACTGCTGGCACACTGACACCCCCACAATCCCAAAATAGCTGGGTGAAGAATGTGGGTGACACTAAATGTCTGGTTTCTTGGGCATCCCCAGGCTTTGCCCCCAGCAGGCCACACATTATGAAAGGAGCTAAATTTGGGGAGGACCTGGTGTTTTCTGGGCTCCCAAGGAAGATGACACGAGTGTCCTGATGGCTTGTTGGTAAGGGACTCTATTATCCTGGGTGAGGGATTGGTTTAATCCTTAAGTCTCCGGTTTCTGATGAAAAAGGTTCCTGAGCCACAAGTGTGAACTCACAGGGGTGCAAATATGCACAGATCAGTCCCTTTCAAGTGGCAGTGAGTCCTGAAAAAGTAAGGAGCAAAGCTGGGAAGGAGAAGTGTGTCTTTTGGGAGACATGGGAACTGCATGGACCTCAGGAAAAAGAGGGTCTTCTCCTGAAGGATATTTGTATTTGCTTGCTGGGAGAAGTAAACACAATCATGGCAAAGGGGCTGGTTTGGGTGAAGGACACCCTGGAAAAGCCCTGGGGAGGAGATAAACCTCACAGGAGGTTTGTACATGCTGTGTGGGCTGGGAAATCTGCTGGGACCTTCCCTGTCCTGCACCACTCCCCTTCCCTCTCCCTCCCTGCAGATGAGTAATGCCACACGTGCTGTGCCCTCTCCCGTGGCACCTGGCACGCCAGGGCCTGGCACAGCAGCCAGGCTGGCCTCAGCCCCGCCATTCTCAGCTGTTGCCCTGCTTACGGCTGCCCACAACAACTCCCAGGAGAGCCAGCAGCTTTTCCTGACCACGACAGCAGCACAGGCCATCTCTGGCATCTTCGTGTGGTCAGCACTCATCGTCACCTTCCACCAGGTATGGGCTGCAGCACACGTGGGGCTCAGCACAGGGGTTCACATGAGAGCAAAACTATCAATTGTCCCCAAGTCCCTTGCAAATCACTCAGCTCTGGGTAAGTATTTCTTCCTGTTGCTGCCCAGAGGAGATATCCCTGCTGTCAGGAGCCTGGTGCTGGCAGCTCGTAAGGATAGACTTTGCCCACACTCTCCCCAGGTGGTTGCCAGTGCCAGGAGAGGCTGCAGGGCATTGGCACTGCCCAGAGGCAACACCCAGTGGGGCATTTGAGGTGTTTGGGGTGCCCAGCAGCAGCTGCCTTGAGGCACACCCTGAGTGGGCATGGTTTAGGGGGCTGTGCAGGTCCATGCTGCTGAAGGCAGCCCTGGGGCAAGTGGCTGTCTCCAAGCACAGGGATGGGGCTGCACAGGGGAGGGCACATTCCTCACGCAGCCCAGGGAAAGAACCCGATTTCCACACTTTTTCATGCAAGGGATGGGCCCAGGGACTGGGATGGAGCCTGTTGTGTGTGTGTTCACTGTGATGGGTCTGTGGTGGAAAGCTGGCAGAGCTCTCACCCCAGAGAGGAAGGTTAACACAGCACCCCTGTGCCTTGGGGGCACCTCTAGTTCCCATCCTGACCTGTGGCAGCCACAACTCTGCATGCTGGGCACTTTGCAGATCTACACACACCTGAGGAATTACACCATCCCCAAGGAGCAGCGCTACATCATCCGCATCCTCTTCATCGTGCCCGTCTATGCCTTTGACTCCTGGCTCAGCCTCCTCCTCCTCGGCAGCCACCAGTACTACGTCTACTTCGACTCGGTGCGGGACTGCTACGAAGGTGAGCACAGCATCTGCTCAGCAGGGAGGCTGAAGGCAAAGCAGGGCTCTCATCCTGCTCACCTGTCTCTGGAGCGTCTTGCGTTGCAATCTCCATTGCTTCGCTTCCCACTCTCCCTTCCTCCATGAAGTTTTCCCCTTCTCTGTTGGCAGCAGAGCTGCAAACAAATATGAGCTGCTGCCTTTCAGACACAGGCTTGGAGGGACCCCAGCACCACATCCCTGGAAAAGAGGTTTTCTGGCTACCTGTGGAGTAGAAGTGCAGCTTCTCTAAAACACAAGGCAGATGTACCCAAGAAACTGGGGAGTTGGGGTGTGTTGAAGTGCAAGGGAAACTTGTCAGGATTAAGGCTGTTTTTTTGCCTTGGTCCTCTCTTCTTCAGGAACTAAGTTGTGTGGGCATTTGCATTACTTCAGGTTTGTTGTATATGAAAAATAAGTGGTGAGGATGTCCAAGAAAACTTTCAAGACCTGCAGCTTGCTGGCCACCAGCCATTTGTGCTGCCCCTTAGTAATTCTGAAGTACTTCCATGCAGATGGTCCCTGGATAGACTGTGTATGCCCAGAGGAGCTGCTGTGTCTGTAATGAACTCTGTGCACATAGTGCAATGTGTCTGACTCCACTTGGAAGTCAAATAAATTTGACCTGCTGCTCATCTTACTGGGCTCTCACCCACCACCATCCCAAATCTTGATGCAGTGCCAGGTTGGATGAGGAAACACCTGAGCAGGAAGGAATGTGAGATGAAACAGCCCCCTCCAGGACTTCCATCAGTCCTGCTGATCATGTCTGCCCTTGCCTTGGCAGCTTTTGTGATTTACAGCTTCCTGAGCCTGTGCTTCGAGTACCTCGGAGGGGAGAGCACCATCATGACAGAGATCCGAGGGAAGCCCATTGCGTAAGTCCCAGCATCCTGGGGGTTCCTCCTCCACCACTTTTCCCACCCAGCACCCCCAATGGCATCTCCTTGCCTTCTGCCTCCAGGTCTAGCTGCTTTTACGGGACCTGCTGCCTTCAGGGTATGTCCTACTCCATCGGGTTCCTGCGCTTCTGCAAGCAGGTGGGTACCCCATGGGGAGCATTGACTCCACTTCCCTCAGATGAGGGCTCTCGGGGGGCAGGTTCCTTTCCCACTGCCCTGCCAAGGGGGCTTAGCTTCATTATTCACTTAAGATGCTGGATTTGGAGGCTTTTTTCCTCTGAGGGAGGCAGGTCACCAGCTTGCTGGCACCTGGCCAGCAGCAAGGCTGCTCGCTGTCCTTGCTTCTGACTCACTGCTGAGTCAGGGTCTCCTCCCACTGCAGAGCTCAGATTGCCATCTCTGTCCAGTCCCAGGTTAGCCTGGATGCTGTCTCACTCTCCAGCACTGCACTGTGGGCTGAATCCTGTCACCTGTTTGTCCCCAAGCCCTCTGGTCCCCCACCTTGGACTGGCTATGCTTCCTTTTGAGAGCTGCCTTCTGGAAGCCCCACTCCCTCACATCTGCAGACCTTGTGCTGGTTCATATTTCACCCCGGAGCACTGCTCTGTCCTCTGTGTGTGTCCCTGGAGCAGAGGGGTGGGATGTCCTGCTGCCCATGGCACACCATGTCTCTCCCCTGTGCAGGCCACGCTGCAGTTCTGCATTGTGAAACCCCTCATGGCAATTGTCACCATCATCCTGCAGGCGTTCGGCAAGTACCACGATGGAGACTTCAAGTGAGGATGCTGGGTGGGGCTGGGGGGGTGAAAGGGAGAGGATGGATCCCTGCTCCATCACCAGTGTGTCCTGCCAGTCTCCCCAGGAAGCTGCTCCATGGACAGTGAGAGCATTGTGAGCTTGAAGTGCCAGGGAACAGAGACTCACTGCCCCCAAACAATAAAGGGACAAAACTCCTGTGAGCCATAATAAATAAAATAATAAATAATAAAAAAATGAGGTCCACCAGCAGAGGAGAAGCTGTTACCTCTGCCCTCCTCCCCCTCCTGGGCTGTGTTCTCCCCCACAGCAAAGCTATGCACCCTCCCCTTCCCCATTTGATCTCTCTTTGCCCCCAGCTGCACTTGCTTTGCTCCCCACAGCCCAGGGCAGCAGCTCTCCCTCTCTCTCTCTCTGCCTGCAGTGTCCACAGTGGATACCTCTACATCACCATCATCTACAACTTCTCTGTCAGCCTGGCCCTTTATGCCCTTTTCCTCTTCTACTTTGCCACCATGGACCTGCTGCGCCCGTTTGAGCCAGTCCTCAAGTTCATCACTATCAAGGCCGTCATCTTCCTCTCCTTCTGGCAAGGTGGGTCCCACCATGGATGCTCCGTGCTTCTCCTCTCATAGCCCCACCTGGATCCAGGGTGGAGGAGCAGAACTAATCCCTCTCCCTCCCCCCACACAGGGACACTGCTGGCAATCCTGGAGAAATGTGGGGTGATCCCTGAAGTTCAGATCATCGATGGGAAGGAGGTGGGAGCTGGGACAGTGGCTGCTGGCTACCAGAACTTCATCATCTGCATTGAAATGTTCTTTGCTTCCATTGCCCTGCGCTACGCATTCACCTGCCACGTGTACAGGGAGAAGAAAGAAAACTCAACAGGTAACTCTTCCTCACTTCTTCCTTTCTTCAATGACTAAGGAAAGAGGAAACCTCCCTTATTTTATTAGTATCCCATTACCAATGGGATGCTAAAAGCTACAAGAGGAATTTCTTTATCCTGTACTCCATGCATTTCTTCTCCCTCTTCCGTCATGACACCCACAAGCTAAAACAAGGGGGCAGATAAGGAGACCTTGGTGTGGCTGGGTAGGATTAGGGGATGGTGATGTTACCCACATGCTCTTGGAGAAGATCTATCCTTTGGAACATGGAGCTGGGATTGCCTTCCTTCTCCTTGGAACCGCAAGCTGACGTGGCCCACAATGAGCCCCTGATCTTCAATTTCTAAGGGGAAGTGTCTTGGATCACTTGGGCTCATTGTCTGCTGTCCCATCACCCTCCTGCTCTCCCTGTTTTGCAGCAAACCTCGCCCCGATGCAGAGCATCTCAAGTGGGCTGAAGGAGACCATCAGCCCCCAGGACATCGTGCAGGATGCCATCCACAACTTCTCTCCTGCATACCAGCAGTACACCCAGCAGTCGATGCAGGAGGCAGAGCGCAAAGCACCAGGGGAGAACGGGCATGTGGCCTCCAAGATAGATGGACAGAGCAGCAGGAAGAGCAAAAACATTGAAAAGAGAATGCTAATCCTGTCAGATGAAGAGCTGTAGGAGGTATCAGAAGAGACACTGACACTGAAGAGGTTGTAATCCATGCAGAGGGCAGGTGTCTTGAGGCTGAGACAGCCTGGCTAATCAGAATACTGAGAATCCAGGAACTCTATCCAAAAAGCCAGTCTCTTAAAGAGAAGATGCAATAACCCAGAAAAGGTTAAGTGAAATAGTGCCAGCTCCTGCTGTCATGGATGAAGCTGTGTTGCACCCTGTGTTGCAGCCTGGGCTTTGCTGCCCCACTGCTGCTGTCTCTCTGCCAGCCCTGTGCCAATGCTGGGGGATGCCAGGCAGGGAGGGGAGCTGGAGTGCAGGACAGACCAGCCGCCCTCGCCCTACTCTTACCTCCAAGCAGTGCTGAGGCCTGAGAGAAATGCTTTTCTCAGCACAGTTCTGCTCTAATTTCTCCCAATTTGAGTAAAAAATGATCTCCAAGGGCTCCGTGGAGAAAACCAGCCCAGGAAGGTGACTTCGCTTCACCTCAAAACCCGGTAAAGGTTGAAAGACGTCATTCCTTATTTTTACATCTTTCTCCCTCTCCTTCTCACAGCAAGCTTATAGAGATGTGCAAAAGACCTTTACCATGGAGAAAGAGTAAGTCATCCTCTTCTCCCTCCAGATGTGGATGCAGCTGTCCAAGTAACTCCCCCGGGAGTGTGGCAGGACCTCACTGGGACTAACCAGAGGTCTGCAGCTGCATTTCTGAGAGCTGCTGGTGACAGAAGTGCTTGTTTATGTCTAAACCAGCTTATCTATGAACGGATCAGAAGTTAAAAGGGATTCCAGCTTCCTTATCAGAATCTTTATTAGGGAACCAGACTGTGACTGGTGGTGGTAGGAATTCACTTAGTGGGAACTGTCTGTTCCTCCTAACCCTTCACTATTCCCCATCCCTGGGTTTTGCCTGACCTGTGGGAAGGCAAGCAGGAGCTGAGCCCAGGTGGGTGACCATGGTGAGGATAGAAAGGTGCTGAGGGATGTTGCCACGTGGGGCAAGACCACAGGCAAGGGAAGACTGTGTATGGAGTGATGCTCTTCGTATCAGTGATGGCGAGTTCATATCCTTCTGTTAAGACTTCTTCTCCTTTCTTCCCCATTTCTTAGTCTAATTTCTATTCTTCTGTTAATGAGATGATCCCTGGGAATGAACTTAGGCACTGGTTGGGCTGTTGTCTGGGATGGTAGCTAGCTAGTGGAAGGGTGAGGGCAAATTTATAGCCTCAGATTTGCAGTCATGTGGCAAACAAACCAATGGATAAGGCTTGGAGACCTTTTAAACACAAGTCATAGAATCTGGATCTTTTTTCCCCCTGCTCTTAAGCTGCAAAATGTAAATCACAACACAAAATTATTTATTTTTTTTCTAATAAACAGCATTTTCTTGCACAGAGCAAGCAAGCATTTTCACTGAGCTCAGCAAGCAAAGCCCACGATCTGCCTGTTCCTGCTATAATGCTGATGCTCTTAAGCTTAACGTCCTCCCTGCCCCTCAATGCTGGCCCAGCAGAAATACCTGCACACGCAGCATCCTGCACATTTTGGCATTCCTACAGGATTTGTGCTCATCTTTTTCACTCCACAAAGAACGTGCGTGTCTCTCGCTTCCTCTCCTTGCACAGAACCTCTTCCACCCCTCACCTAAGCTGGGGATGCAGTGCTTCAGAGGTGCTGGATCTGGTTTAGCTAAGCTAAGCCCAGACTCCAGCACCAACAAGATGAGCTCTGTTTATTATTATTATTATTGGAGAAATCTTAGCATGCTATAGCCCAGACTCCACATGAGCAACCTATAGCTCAGCCAGTCGTGCAAGTCCCTCTGGTTGGACGGAGCGCTGCTCATACCTGCTCAGCCGGTGAGACTGCTGCCACTTTTCCTGCAGGAAGGTCCATAAACAAGAGCCAGATGCTGTGCACATCCAGGCATTCATCCAGGATCCTGCACATCCTGGGAGCAAGACTGTCCTGCATAGAAAGTGCAGCCTCAGTACTCGGGGACAAGGCTGCTTGGCTTTGTAATGCAGCCAGAACAGAAGCAGGGACATCTCAGCTGAACATCTTGGTCTTCACCCCTCTGGGAGAGGACAGCCACAGCTGCAGGAACAGAGGCTGCTCTGGCTCCTGGGGCGAGGACAGACTGCAAAGGTGATGATGGCACATCTGCTGGCGTGCTCGCAGCCACTGAGATAAAGACTTGCACAAGAACACAGCAAGAACCGTGGTTGTACTTCATTGCACAATTGATCGACTCCGCTGCATAATGGGCTGCCTCCATTGCTCTGCCAGCAGGTGCAATTCCCAATGCAGACAATAACATTTGCCTATTTATGTCAAGCCCTGATTACTGTATTATATGTAAAACAGATCTTTCTTGCAAGCCAAACAAGGGGGGGGAAGAAAAAAAAAGTCAGCTGTGACTCATGCAAGTCAGCAGTGTGATACCAGCCTGAAGGAGCCGTGCTGGGCTGGACACCAGCTGGCTGCCGCGACGGCAACAGCAGGCACCCTCCCTGCTCCAGCCGGCGAGGCTGGGCCTCCTGCTCGTCCTTCTTCTTGGAGAGGGGAGAGAGGCAAGAGCTGATGGCTCAGGCTGGGCGCTGTCACAGCCCTCAAACCCTTAGGCTGTCAAAAGGCATCCATGGGGAACAGAAATGCCAGCGCTGATGTTGGCTGGACGCGGTCTCCTCTGCTAACGCGTCTCCTCCACCTCCTCAACAAGGACACGGGAAAGCTGGCGGCGAGCACACGGGTGACCTACACAGGAGCCTGCTGTGCCTGGAGCCACGCCAGCAGGCAGCCCGGGAGGAACAGGCGTCTCTCACTGCCAGCAGCAGGCTCCAGTGGTCGGCAGATTTGTTTTCCCGTTGTCGCTTGTCCTCGGGCTTTCCCCAAGGACAAGGCTGAGCTGCAGCTATTGGATCTCCTGGTGTTTTTGGGCTTGGATCAGGCAGGGATGGTCATCACAGGCACTCTCTGCCACTACACCTGCAGGAGCTCAGAGGAGAAGGAAACGGGCTTTCCCCAAGGACAAGGCTGAGCTGCAGCTATTGGATCTCCTGGTGTTTTTGGGCTTGGATCAGGCAGGTTTACACCCCACTCATATCAGGGATGGTCATCACAGGCACACTCTGCCACTACACCTGCAGGAGCTCAAGCTGACCTCCCTAAAAGCAGAGGGGAAGGAAGGCAGCCACTGGCACCACAGCAGAGGCAGCTCTCATGCATGGCTGCTCGCTGCACAGCACCCAGTCAGAGACAGACACTTCTTTTTTTGGGTGCTAGCATTCACCAACAAGTCCCTGGGCACAGCTGCTGGCAGGCACCAGACTGCCAGACCTGTGCCAGAGAGCAGGATTTGTGCTTTCACCACCTTGTTCAGAGACCTTCTATGCTCCTCCCCTATGCATGGTGAACGTTGAGCTTTCTTTCACTTATGAACCTTCACCTGGCCCATTCCTGATGCCCCTGTCCTCTGAACTAATGTTCCTCCATCCCTCCAACAGTCACAACTGGCCCATCTCCCTGTCCCCTCTGTTGTCACCAGCTCCTTGCTGCAGTGACTCCAGGCAGGAGCCAAAGCAGCTGATGATGCTTTTTTTGCTCAGCACAGAGACTGCCATCACCCTCAGGCTTCAGCCACGTGCCTGCTCAGCCAAGCCTGCCTGGCCCCACTAATGACCATCCATTACCTGCTGACACACAAAGCCTTTCAGCCCTGCTCCTCTTCACTTTGCCCTACCTCTTAATTCCAGCTTTGGCCAACACACCCATCTGTCTCCAACCTGCTGCCTCAACACAGGCCAAGTGTTTTACCCCCTTCAGCTGTTCCCTCAAGAAACTCTCCCCTTTGAAATAGGGAATTAAAGCCAACACAACCCGTGAAAGCTCACTGGCAAAAGGTACCACCTTTTCAAAGGCCCCAGTAGGGAAAAGCAAAAAGATGAAGTATTGATGTAAGGGGTTAAAGCAGTTTATTCACAAGCAGTCACACAGGGAAACCATGAAGGGATATTCCACAACCCGAAGGAAGAGAGAGGAGTGTCTCTCTCCAGCACTTCCAGACAGGTCACAGTGTCTCTAAGCCACAAGTGGCTTTGCTCAGCATCACAACTACAGGCAGGTGCCTGCTGAGCTGTCAGTCCTGCTTGTGCTAACACAGACACCCCCTGATTGTGCAGAGCCCCTGGGTCAGGAACAGACACACGCGGTCTGAGCACGGCATCGACCTGACAAACAGCTCGGACAACAGCTATCCCTGGAGCACATTCCAAGTGTCCCAAGAAAGCACCACAGCAAGGCTGAGATGGGCTGCAGGAGGTTGGGTCAGATGATTGCAAAAGCCCAAGCTGCCATCCCACTCGCCTCAGCCCAGCCTGCCTCCAAAAAACACCTCGGTCACCGCAGCGCCACGGCCAGCCGGGTGCTGCACTGGGGACAGCCAGCAAAAAATCCCGAGGAAAACACTCCCCTGAAGATCAATTCAGGCTCCAAAACGCTGACCATAGACCAGGGCAAGTCTGAAACCAGAAAATGCTTTATTGGAAAGGTACAAAAAAACCAGTCACTGCAGCTAAATTTACAGCAATAAATTACGTTGTGGCTGTCAAGAGAAGTAATGGACACATACACAGGGCTATTCGCCTTACAAACAGGAATCCACATTGCTTGGTATATCAATAATTTATTTTATAATAAAAAAGCAGCACAAAAATAAATATTGAAATGAAATTACTGAGTAACCACAGAGGATAGAATGAGCTGGTGATAAAAAACAACTTAAAACAGAAGACCTCTATCATTAAAAAAATGAAAGCAAGTATCCACCATCTACAGAAACACCCCAGCAGACTGAAATACAGACGAAGGAAAACAAATCCACATTACAAAAGTTTTTCAGTTTTGTTTTGTTTCTTTTTTTTTCCGCTTTTTTTTTTTTTTTTTTCCCTTTTTTTTTTTTTTAAATAAAAACAATCATGACAATGAAGTTTAAATGATTCGAGAGAGAAAAAACTGCCACCTTCTCCTCCTCCCCGGGTCTGAGCCACTCTGTGGTGCAGCTCGCCTCCGCCCCAGCCCAGTGCCAGCGCCTCGTCCCTCCCGCTGTCCCGGAGCTGCCGTGGCACCCAGGTCTCTGCACTTTGTGGTCTCCTCCTGGCAGATGTAGAGCTGGGCAGGAGCAGAGATGCTGCCTTGTTTCAAAGGGATCTGGAGCTGCCCTGGAGGGAAAGGTTCCCCACTCCCAACAGAGAGCACAGCAAAGTCTACGAGAACAGAGGTGTCCCTTCCCGACGCCTTCGTCTTCTCCTGCCTCCCACCCAGCCCTCGCTTCCCACGTCACACTGCGGATGGGGAGCAACCAAAGAAAGGCCAGGCCCAGGGGAGAGGATCCCAGCACCCAAAAATCAGATCCCCCACTCCTCCTCAGCGGGGTTGGGGGGACAAACTAAGAGGGGCAGAGAAGGGAGCCCCGGCATCCAAAGCACTGCAGCAGAGAGAGGCGGGAGGTGCGGCTGCACGTCCCACGCCGCCAGCGCCCCGCGCCGCGCTCGCCCTGGGCGTCAGGCTAAGAAGTGCAGGACGGAGAGAAAAAAAACCAAACAAAACAAAACAAAAAAAAAAAAATAAAACACAACAGAAACAAACCGAACCCCAGAGGAATGCAACGCGACAACCCCAAGCTGGAGGGCCCTCCAGGGAGGAGGGTGGAGGAGCTGGGTCTCCAACGCGATCAACAGCTTTCGGGTCATTCCTCCCTCCACGTTACCTTGCAATTCTGATCCCTCTGTGGAAGTTTAGCCAGGACATTTCATTCTCCTCCAGGTCACCACCCAGGGAGCCCTGGACTGGCAATTTCTTTTAATAAAGATTTACAGTATCAAACTTGGAAAAAAAATTATTTTTTTTCTTTTTTACGAAAAATCTGTACGATAAAATGTATATAATTATATATTTATATATATATTTCTCTCTCTTTAAATATTTCCACGTGGTCCTTATGGATATCCAATATGGATTACCTACCATGGCTATGGTATCAACAGCTTTAACAACACCCAGGCCTCTTGTTCTTTATCGAGTGACCAGAGATTTAAGTGCCTACCAGCACTAAACTAGCAATCACTTGGACAAGCCTTTGGCACCCTTCCAAGAACTGGAAAAAAAAGAAATACTTGGCCACAAGGGAAGTGCCACATAAAGATATGTTTCTCAACTCATTCCAACAGCAAGAAGACCCCAGGAACAAAGTTCAACCTCTGTCCCCTTCAGTGAGACAGGTCTGATTTCCCCAGAGGGGTGTCAAGGGCAGCCAGAGGGTGTTCCTATCTAGCCAGGAATGTTATGGAGCTCTGGAGCTGTTTTAAAGACTGGAAGCATTTGGGCATTTTCAAGTCAACTGGCCTTTTTCATTAAAGTTTTCACTTAAAGCCCCAACAGTGCCAGGAGTCTCCATTTTGCCTGTTTTTGGAGGCACCTGTAAGGTCTGGGAAAGTGTCCAATGTCTGTGAGCTGGAGAACATGAGAGGACCAGGAAATGACCGTAACATCTTTCTCTTCCTCAGCTTCTGCTGTGGGAGTCAATAACTGGTACTGATACACAGGACATCGATCTGCCTGTTTGGAGATAGGGAGGGAATGGAGGAGAAATGAGGTAACACTAAGTGCCATCCAAACTCTATGTGTTGGAAAATCACTTGAAGGAAACTCCCTGCTCCCCTCCAAAACACGTGGATCTGGCAGGGGGAACGAGCCTTCAGGAAGCATTTCACTGACACCCTTTCTGGCTCAGTAAAGTCACGGATGTCGATGTTGGGGACTGAATGAGAACCAAGTCTGAGGTTTCTTCTTTTCATTAACCTATTTCACAAAGGATCCTCCTGGGAAATCCAGAGACTCCGATGACAAGGTGAAAAAAAAAAAAAAAGCAAGCTAACAACTTCTTCCAAAGACAAGTAGGGCTTCACTAAATTTCTACCAACTTACTGCTATTCAAGGCAAGACAAAGCCTCAAACAACAAATTATACTGGGTGTCAGATGCCAGTTCACTGTCCTCTTTCCAACAATGGTAGCACTTGATTATTCTCTTTCAGTCCAAACCACTTATGAATTCTCAGTGATCTTTGTTCCAGAGCCCAAATTCTCTAAGCTCTTCTCCTCATCTTAAAACCTCAGTAATCTCATTCTTTTCTCACCTGCATAACAACAGGCATCGTCCATTCCGTAAGTCTCTAACCTGCCCTACAAAACACACAGTCCCTTTCCTTTCCTACTTCAAGAAGAAAAAAAAACAACAACAAAACACACAAACACCAACATAGCTATTTTTTTTACAGTGACCTGGAAACATTCATTGTTTCATCACTGCTGCGTGACAGCAGAATCTCTCCTTTCAGCTTCCCAAATCCTGCCCACTGCCAAGCCAGAAATCCCTCTCCCAAACCACTGCTCAGAGCCAAACAAACGACTTCTCGATCCCAATTCTTCTGTCCCCTACACGCACATTGATTTTCCATCCTGCCCTCATTGTAACTCACCCACTTGCAAGAGAAAGCATCAAGTTTCAGGGTCACATTCACACAGGTTGTCTGAACACTGAGGGTTGTTCACTGTACTCTTTGGATCCCAAATTCAGCATCAGATGTGCTATGGAGAGGGAAAGACTCTTCCAAGCTCCCATCTGACCTACCCACAGCCCTTCTCTGACCACCAAGGACTGATGATGAGCACAGCTCTCCAGCTAAGGATGCTCATTGCTAACATACCAATGCTTTTGTCAAGGAGGAGACTCTAAACTTCTCTCCTCCTAGCTGAATGCTATTGCCCTCTAGTTACACTTCAGTGCTTTAAAAACATCCTTCTGAAATCCTCTGCACAAACCCCTTCTCGTAGTGCTGATCCCAGCAGAACTGTCCCACCTTCTCTCACAGCCAATTCTGCCTCCGCCAGTAATACATGCAGCATTTTTCCTCCTCATCTCCTCTTCTCCTCCTCACCAAACTGCTCTTCACAGCATTTACTGTGCCTCCCTCCCTTCAGCTTCAGGTAACCCAGGAAAAAAAAAGCTGCTACTTCAAGACTGTGGATCATTTGGAAGAAATAAACTGCATAAATATACCCAATTCACAGGCACACCTTTGGGAAGGAGCTATCGGGAAACTTGGGCTTGGAATAAAGGAGGCTGCAATGTAGTTTTTTTACAGGCCACACAGGTAATGGGGCATATTAAAATATGTAAAATATATATTTTTCCATATTTTAACAGCATGGATTGAAAACAAAAGGTTATTCTTAATGGGTGTGGTCAGACCCAAGCACTTATCTCCATCATCCTCCCACTCCCATCCACTGTTAGCAGGATGAAATCAAACCCAAAAAGCCTATATTCCTGCCCTCATAGTATCAGATGGAAGTGGGGAAGGTAGGGGAGACCCTTCTTACAAGGAGTAGGAGGCCACTAAAGGAAACTCTTTTTCCCATACATTCATCTCACACGATGATTTCTACGGTCCATATGTTCCTGGCTCTTGAGCATCATTCACGAAGACTCCGGAGGCTCCTCAGGTATCTTCTCCCAGCTGGAAAGCTGCCCAAGCTGAGAGGGGTTTGTGGAGGCAGAGGGAAGGAGGAAGCAGATCTTGCAATTTGTACTGCATACAGAGCTCAAATCCTGGACACGAGAGGTTGATGGAGCCACTGAGTCCAGACAGAAGCAGCCAGTTAAGTTCCCTTTGTAGGAACCCTTTGGGTTTGTTTGTATTTCTCTTTTCTTTTTTTATATTCTTCTGTTTTTTGCACTTTTGGAAGAGACTTCTTAAAATGCCAATTCTTGACGTGACCAAGGACTCCGGAACAATGCATAAGAGCCTTATCCCCTCCCCTCTGAAAGGCTGCTAGTTCCCCCCACCGAGGGCACTAGGAGGCTGCTGAAAAGGGCACAGAACTGGATGAGATTTCAGCTGATTTCACGATGGTGATGACACTGGTGGTGGCAACTTTGGTCGGGGTAATAGGCCCTCGCGCCACAGTACGAGCAAAGGTCTGGAGTGCTTCGTACTTGGAGCGCAAGGCATCCAGCTCTAGCTTCATGCTGCTGTTTTCTCTGGCCAGCTTCTCCACCTCTTGCTGCAGCTCAACCCGCTGCCTCTCGAGCTCCTCTTTCTGAGTCACACGCTTGATGCGGCAGCTGGCAGCGTAGCCCCGGTTCTTCAGCGTGCGCCTCCGCTGCTTCAGACGGATGACCTCCTCTTTGGTGAGACCCCTCAGGTGCTGGTTCAGCTCCCGTACGGACATTGACACGAGTTCATCATCACTCAGCACTGGGGCATTCTCTCCTGACTCCTCCTTTACCTGCAAATACCAACAGCACAGGGGTAGCAGCAACCCGACGTGAGCAGATGCTCTGGGCAGCAGAAGGAGAAAAGGACACCCCTCAGCAACGTGACATTCCTACATGGAAAATACTCCTGATGTGCTGTGGAGACCACAAACTCCACTACAACATCTGGGTTAAACATGGCAGAGATCTGAGCACTGCAGTTGTCTGGGTTTGGGTTAGCCTCTTAGGTCAGAGGAATCAGTGATCTTTATATACCCAATGTGAACCCAACAGCACGATTTTCAAGGGGATAAATGTGAAGTCAGCTGAAGTCTTTTTTTGTGAAGTCCTTTGTCAGGACCTGGAATTCATAATGAATGCTAAAGATGACACCTTATCCCAGCATTATGCTGGGACACCAGTGCAGTATCTCAAAAGCAGAATAGCTACTTCTGTGCAGGGCTTAATTCAGCATTTTGTGGTTTTTTGTTGAAGATTGCTCATTTGAGTCGTGAACAAAACCAACCATGCTTGGCTTCAAGGACAGCCTGATTTGGTTTTGCTAGGGCACAGCATTTAGTAACTGAAGTTACATGGAAAAACCACCAAGGCTTTGCCCTTTCCTCAAGCACATTTGCCACCACCATTATTTTCAGAATCACAAAATTGTTTAGGCTGAAAAACACCTTCAATATCACTGAACACAGGACTTTTAAGACAACATCCTTTTGTCTTTTCAGAGACTGCAGGAGATATGGAACGAAAAGCCAAAACACTAGAAAGAGATTTCAACCATGCATGAACAGCCCAGGCACAGACCACCATCAAGCTGGTATGTCTGAGGCATTTACTGTCTCATGGATCTGGGAGACACCAGCTGAACAAGCCCCTTCCCCAGTGCCTACCAGTCCTGAGAGTAAAAGTAGTTCATTGCCAAGACTGGGAGCACTGGTTTCAGGATGCTGCCAATACCTCCTGTAGTCAGAACTCTCTCGGGTAGCTGCTGGGATATGCCAGCCTCCATGGCATCCCAGAGACTTCAAGCCTCTTCCTGGGTAATGCCAGTGTTCTTCTACCCTAACCTTTCCTGCAGACAGTGGGAAATGGTATCAGCACCCATTGCTAAGAGTCTCTCGGAATGAAAAAGAACAGTCACGTACGAGCAGCACGGCACAGCTCTGTGACAGGCTCCCCAGCCACCCAGCACCACCCACTCAGCTTCTTCCCTACCTTTAATGCCTTGTTCGGTTTGGGATTAGTCGTCATAACCTGAGCACAGTCTTCCGGACAAAACTGCTCAGAAATTGCAACTGGAAAAACAAAACAAGGTTTCCAGGTTAATCACAGAGATGAGGGCAGGAAGAAGATACCAAACACATCACCCAAACCCCCAAATCAACCACCATTAAAAGAAATAAGCACACAGTTGTTTGAAGCACTGGGATGGATTCAGATATCCTTTACCCTGTTCAGATAAGAGAAAGAGAAATTGGTGTTGACAAGTGCATTCCTTTTTAACACCCAGACCTCGTATTTTGCTGTTAACCACCCTAAGATGCAGCAGAGAAGACAGGGCAGGGAGGAAAGAAGGACACACACATTCATCTGTAAACAAGAGTCACACTGAGCATCACGCACCACCTTGCCATGTGCCACCCCTTCCCAAGGGGAGAATGGAGCGTGGCCTCCAAGGCCCCGTCACCGGCTCACCTCCCTCTGGAGGCATCCCAGATGCTCCAAATGGCCTATTAGGGACTGATTTAAGAGTTACCTCTGCTCATAAAAGGGAATGAAAAGCCACAAGACAACAACTCCCTTCATTCTCATTTTGATGATTATTAGCTCGGCTCGAAATTGAGCCAGCAACCCAGAGAGAAGCTGCCTGGTTTGTAACCTGCTTCCAGCGCTGTCCCCACCCAAAGGAGACGCTACCAGCAAACCCAAACAACAGAAACAAAAGCCCCCCCAATAACAAAGCCAGGAAGGAGTTCACCTCTCCCAAAGCATCAAGACTGTTGCTTCCCAACCCTCCAGCCCCAGACTGCGAGACCAGACCTGCTTGATATTTCTAGTGACGTGGAGACGTGTCCATCGACAGCCTGCCGTGACACTGCCCTTCACTCTCACCTTAGCCAAGACTACACCCCTCCGACCAGCGCCCTGCAGAAAATCCACCTGCCCACCCCTCCACCCCATGGTACCTACCCCGGGAGAGGCAGCGGCAGCCGTGCCACCATCACAGCCTCTGCTATGGCTCCCCAGAGGGGAGGGGTGAGGCGCCGGTGCCCCCGACACAGGGCGGCTTCGAGGGCTGCACACCCGCGGCACCGCAGAGCTCCTGTCTGGCGGGAGTCCTCTGTCTCCCCCCACCTTCTCCTGCCCAGCCCAAACCCTCCCCATTTCCACGTCTGCATCGTGTCACACATCCTAATCATTCATGAAAAATCCAGCCAAAGCATCCCAAGCATGATTCCCTTCTGATAGTTGCCATGGTGACCTTGGGAAAGTAGCCAACCCGGAGACAGTCACCATGGAAACAGAGAAGCCCAAAAGCAATAATGACTTCAGGTCATGTCTGTGCAAAGACATCACGAGGTCGTCGGAGAGTAAACAAACTCATTCATATCTGCAAACAGGGGTGGCGGGATTTGGGGGGGTGCAAAGGTGGGGCGTGGGGACCAGTGGGAGCTGGGTGGCTGAAGGTGCTGGCTCAGCCTGTGCTGCTGTCACTTGAATTTTATCAGTCAAGGCATCTCATCATCACACGACTTACATAAAAATCAAGATGAAGAGCAGGAGGGGAAAAAAATAATCCTGTAATTGCAGAGCTGCAAGATACTATCCTAGATATTAGGGAGTGTATTTAGGCGCCTCCTCTATTTTTAAGCCTGAGACAGCACAGCTCTTCATGTCTGGAGGAGGGACAAGGACAGCCGCACAGCACACAAGCCAAGATGCTCCGTGATGAATGGACCACTTACAGCAACTGGTGTGCGCTGCATTTTCTAGAGCATCCGCGAGTCCTTCCCTGCTCTCCTCCAGCACTGAGCCCCACCCCGGGCACACCTCCAGCCACAGCCCCTCGTCTCGCCAGGACAGCAGGAATGGGCAGGGCACGGGGCAGGGGGGCGAGTGCCAGCCCCCCTCAGCTGCCTCCGAGGGACGGGATGTGCCCAGCCTCTGTCTGCGCGCTCTCCCGCGAGCACGGGCACCTCTTCAGACCCCAGCGCTCCCCTTCCCCTCCGCACCGGGCATGTGCTGCCCACCCCTACCTCCCGGCCGGAGCCGCAGACCACTGGCAGCCGGGGGGGGGAAGGAAAAAGCTCCTTGTCTTGGCCAAGAGGTCTCGGAGTTGAGGAGCGCCGAGGCGCTGCCAGCGCGCAGAGGAAAGGGCCGGCAGCCCCCTCCCTGCAGAGGCGCAGCCGGGCCGCAGGCAGTTGGTGCCATAGTTATGCAGTGAGTCACCAGCTGTTTACAGAGTTTGAGCGCTCACATTCCCACAGCATCAGAAACTCTTCCTTCCCTCGGCGGCATCCCCCCTCCCTCGCCGCCCCCGTCCCTACAAGGGAAGGGGCGCGCTGGCCACCGGCCGCGCTGCGAGCGCCGGAAAAGGAAAGGCAGAAAGGAGGGGGAGGCCAACGACAGCCCCGTCACACCCACCGACTGCACAAAAAGCCTTTTGATCCTCACCCAGCGCGTCTTCAAAGCGTTTTGTGCGCCAGCCGATGGAAAAACTGAACGCGGCCACTTGGCCGTGCGGAGATGGAAAGAAATGTAAAGTATCATGGAAAACAAGAGCCTCCAGTGGGGGTCAGCGTGAGGGCTCACCTGCCACCCTGAGCAATGCTCCGGCTCTGAGTGATGAAACCCTGCTGTCACCTGTTGCTCCATGTCACCAAAGCAACAGCTCCTTACCCTGCACATTCCTCGGAGGACAGCACAGGCGCTTGGCTCAGCGTCCTCTGCTGCACACCTGTCTCCCCCACACCAAAACACCCTGGATGGGTCAGCATCCCTCTGACATGGGCTAGGATCCACCCTACTGCACCAGGGGCATGGCCAGAGCTGCTGCTGACACAGGTTAACGAGGAGGTTCAAGGCACCATCAGGAATTGTGATGCCAGACCCTCTTAAACCAAGGGTGGGAGACTGTGGGCTGGCCTGACCCAAAGGGCAAGATTTCATAGAGCAAGTAGAAACACTCAAACAGGCTCAAGTCTCACACTCATATCTGAGTGCAAGGGTGAGTCTTATCTCTGCACTAGGTGAAGGCACAGGTGTGGTCCCAGCTCTGCTCGAAACTGATACAACAACACTCGCAATCCTCACCAGCAGTCCTCCAGGGCCTTGGGCCTCATCTCATCTACCAAATCCTTCCCACCAGGATTATTTGGGACTATTCAGCTACCAGCAAGAAGACACTAAAAATCAGCATGTCATCTCCCTTACATTTGTTACTTACAAAGCAAAACCCCGCAATGAAATCATAAACCACTCTGCAAACAAGTCATACCCAGCAGCGTTCCCTAAACATGCTGCACAGGGGTCTTCTGGGACCCTGCCTGCGATTTGATTATTAGAACCCTTTTAGTCTTTACCCTGCTCCTGCCCTTCTTTCCTTAATTGCATTTGCTGCATCACATCTAAAATTAGGAGCTCAGCTTTTTGGAACAAGGACCGCGCTACATCTCTGCTCTGTAAGCAGTACGGCACATTCCGAATGCCACATCAATAAAACAGCAAGTAGTATTACACCAACTGTGAGGGGAAAAAGCTTTTCCAGAGCAGCTCCACGCTCGTATTTACAGCAAGTGTTTTGACTGTGGGTTACATAAAGAGCCCTTGTAATTCTGCAATAAAGTTACCCATTGACAGCCTTGCCAACGCCCTCTCCCTCTCTCAGACAGCTCCTATGCCTCCTGCAGCATCCTCCCAAAAACCTGGAAGTCTCCAGCTGACATCCTAAGTCTGACAGTCTCAGAGCATCTAGAGATCCCAGCTCCTTTGCTTTGAAAGGGAAAGGCAGCAGAAAGCCTGACTCAGGCAGAGGTAGGACAGAGCTTTCCACACAAGGCTTGCAATTAAGAAGGAAAACATGCCAGAGTGAGATTTCAGACTTTCCACGCTACAGGGCTTTCCAAGCGCATTACACATTAAGGAATTACTATAAAATCACTGCCGACACCCGACAACTGCAGATGAACTTGAATTTTAGAACTCTTTCTACACTGAAAGACAGCCCCGGCCAAAACATCAGTGCCTGGCAGACAGCCCTGCTGGTGTTCAGCTTCCATCCTCACACACATGCAGCAAACTGAAAACATGCAAGCCTCACCTTCCGCCAGGCCAGCGACGACTTCCCGAGGGCAGAAAAACAGCGCAAGGTTCAAGCGGCGGCGGGGATCTCTGCCATCACGTCTCAATCCGGCACCGACAGCTACGCAGGGAATACTCTACTCACTCCCAAACGCAGCCATTTAAATCCGAGGCAGCTGTTTAAATTTCTCGTTTATCCTCAAGTTGCTCCCAGCTCCAGAGCCAAACGGTTGTGCCTACCACGGGTAACATCTGAGCTGACAGGTGAAGGCAACTACAGATGCTTAAATCCTCATCGCCGTGCCTCTGCCGCTCGGAGGCACGACACCGATTTCCAGCACATTGCAGCATGGTAGGCAGAGCACCATCCCTCTCCCCATCACTCAAAAAGCCATTCTCCTGCTCTGACAACCTTCACACATCCTGTAAGGCAGACTGACGCTTGTCACTCATTTGTAATGAGAGCGGGGAGGGACGGGCTGGTGGTGTGAATCAGAGAGTAGAGAAGCATATGCGAGGCAATATATTTGACATGAAGAGAGAGAAGACACAAGGAGGGGGTGAGTCACTGTTTACTGTTCTAGAGGAGCTCCACGCAGCCCTCGCCCAGCTGGCCAGCTTTCCATTTCCCTTATGGATCGGAACCAGCATCCAGCAGCAAAGGGGAGATTCAGGAACCTTCAGAGCACATTTGAGAGCTGCCAGGACACAGCTCTCTGAGGCGCTCTCTGGGGAAGCCTGGACATGGATCAGACAGTCTTCACTGGTTTGGTAAACAACCTAGTCAGAAGCTGCAGAGAGCCTGTGGTTAGGGAGCAGGGATATGGAGCACCAGGCGGGTACATCTGTGTGTCACCTCTGAAACTTCATGGAGGAGGAGGCTGAAGGGGAAAGGTATGCGACAGCCAGCCCTGGTACTGACAAGCTTACAGCACTTTTTCCATCACGTGCTTGTAAAACGCGGTGACAGAGATATACTGGAATTACACCTCAGCATCACCAGCCCAGAGTTGCAGCTCCCCAGCCGGACAAGCAACAAATAACTTTCTAGGATGCACAGCCAGACCCTGGGGCAGAACTGGGATTCCTGACTTTGCTGCTCCTGACCCTAAGTGCCAGCCATCAGTCAGAGATCTTCACTAACTGTAATAATGGAACATAGCATCACTATTTGGCGTCCTGCAATATTGCAAAGCAGTGGGATCCACTATGCAGCCTGTCCCTCAACTCAGGAGCACAGTGCCAGGGTAATTGCTCTCATTACTGCCTCTCCCCAGCCCTTGTGCTGATGGTCACAGAGCACTGCATCGCTTGTGCTTGCTTCATGCTTGGAAGACTCTCTGCCCAAGTTTGAAGATAGCCTCAAACAATAGCTGAGGCAGAAGTGGAAATTGCCTGTTCATCTCTACAGGGTGCTGAGCCTGAAACTTCCTGATAATTGAAAGTGCTAGCACCGCTAAAGTATTTCACAGCTGGATGTTTACAAAAATGATCAGCGAGCGAGCTTATCCCGCAAACCCCGACTGCCGCAGGGGCCAGCGCTCCCAGCTGTCCTTTCTTCGCTTCCCAAACATCTCACACAGCTAGAGATTTTCAATACCAAGTCCTGCAGCACATTCCATGCCATTAATCATCTTCCGATGCTGATGGAAATCAGAGGGTATCAAGCTGATCTGTATTTCTCCCTTTCAGGAGGCACACAGCAGTACTGAACTCCATGCCGCAACAGATTGCTGAGACGGGCGACGGCGCAGAAATGACATAAAACATGACAAAGCACGCTGTCCTTGACAGGCAAGCAGGGGGAAAAAAAAATAAAAAACCCAACAAATTTCTACCTCTGGTTCAAAAACAGTTGTGAAGCAAGGCAAGAAGCTGGCGTAATACAGCCAGGAACATTTCACAGGGCTCAGAGCCCTGTCAAGCTCAGAGCCCGCAGAAGCGGGCAGGGCGTCCAGAGTCACCGTGTGCCCAACCTTGCGGCAAGTGCCCCGTCGGTGTCGCCGGCAGCCGCGGGTCGGGCAGCCCGGGCGGGCGGGAGCGGGGCGAGCGGCGGGGCCGCGCTGCCATTGGGCCGCCGCGGCGTCCGTCAGCCCGAGGAAGTGACTGCACGAGGAAGGCTCGAGGAAGGGCTCTCCGCAGGCAGCACCGCGGACACACACGGAAGGAGAAGGGGGGAAAAAGCGGAGGGACGCACGCTCCTTTCACCAGCGAGAGAAAACCAGCAGGTAAACTCACCCGCTGCTAAAACCCCGACGGCAGCCGCGGCTCGACGCGCTGGGCTGGGGCGCAGGGCTGCGCCCGCCACGGGGCTCACAAAAAATGAAAGTGCAAGAAAAAGGCGTGCAGCTTTTCAGGGAAACACTTTGCTCTCACTGGCTCCCTCCACCTTCCGCAGCCCCAGCTCAGCTTTAGGCACGGTGGCAAAGGAGAGGGCGGCCAGGTGAAAGCGAAAATGGAGGCCTTTCCCTTTTCTGTAACAACTTTGCCCAAAGGGGGCTCGTTCCTAATTTGAGACCTCATGGCCTGCTTTCAGCACAATCTGTAAAATAAATCCTCCACGGAGAAACCCACGAGGGAGGGGAGCGGGCTCTCAGCCCGAGGAAGAGGAGGAAGGAAGCAGACCCTGACACACTGTGAGAGTTTGGAGATCTCAGTTCCCGTGGCTCTTGGCCTGGATGCTTCCCCGCTGCCGTCACCGGGAGGTTGAAGAGGTTCCCCCCACCCACCTCCTCACTTCTGATTAAATCCCCAAACCGTCCCGCACCCACCAGACAGTCACGCGGCAGTGCCCGCTCCCGGTCACCGTCCCCTTTCCTCCCACGGCCGGTGCCCGGGCGGCCGCAGAGCGCCCCGTTTCCAGGGCGGCCCCCCATGCACACGCATCCCTCCCTCCCCACAGGCTGCGGGACCAGCCCGAACACACCACTCTCCTCTCCCTCTTTCCACCCAACCAGCAGCTGTGCTCAGCAGAGATAAGCCCCCCACCCGCCGCAGCCCTGACCCCCAGCCCATCCCACGGGCAGCGACGCGCCCGCCTGGCATTTCCCGGTGGCGGCGGCTGCTCCTGCCCGATAAC
The DNA here is from genome assembly GCF_014805655.1 of Passer montanus. NCBI lineage: Eukaryota > Metazoa > Chordata > Aves > Passeriformes > Passeridae > Passer > Passer montanus. The sequence goes on from NW_024373256.1 coordinate 5,078,724, forward strand.
CCGGGGCGGACAAGCGGATCACGAAGCCGCCACCACGCCCGGGCAGCGCCGCACGCCGCGGCCACGCCGCCCGGCCCCGGCTGCGCCCCGGCTCCCTCCGTACTACAAAAGCTGCTATTTTTAGTCGGCGGAGCGCGCGGCGTCACAACAGGTTTCCTCACATGTATTTTAAGAGCCATTCAAAGGCAGAGGCAGGCAGCGCGCTCATCCTCGGGGGGAAGAAAAATAACAACAAGAGACCGGGAAAGCATCACCCCGGCAGACACCCAGGGGACCCCCAGCGCCGTGTCCCCGAGGGTGCGGGGGCGCTGCCGGAGCCTCGTCCCGCGGGGGTTCAGCGGCGCCGGCTCCGCACCGGTGCGAGGTGACAGGGCAGCCGTGCCCGGCGCGGTGGTGACTCAGCACTTTTACCTCCGCCGCCCCGCCCGCCCGCGCCCAACCGGACCCGACCGGACCGAGCGGGACGCGGACCGGACCCCGACCGAGCCGCCCCTTCCCCCGCGATCGAGCGGCAACGCGCGGCCACCCCCCCTTCCCTGCTCCGACCCACCCCCCCTGNNCCCTCCCCCCCGCCGCGCCGCCGACCAACCAGCGCCCCCGCCGCTTCCGGCATGGCGCGTCACCGCGCGCGTCACCGCCCGGCCCGCCCCGCCCGCCGCGTCACCGCCGGGACCGCCCGCGCCGTTCATTCATGGGGAAGGGCGCGGGACGGGCGGGGCGCCGCTGCCCGCACGTAGTCGCCCCCCTTCGTCTTCGTCTTCATCCCCATCCTTATTCTCATCCCCGTCCCCATCCCTCCTTCATCTCCATCTTCCTCACCCCGATCCTCGTTCCTCTTTCATGCCCCCTTCATCCCCATCCTCATCCGCGTCTCTACACCACGCCCCGTGCCCCCGCCCCGCTGCGGGGCTCACCCCGCTCCGACAGCTCCCTACCGCCCGGATCAGTCCCGGTGGCGGGGGCGCAGCGTGGCCCGGGGTTTTGCACACTGACACACGGGTGCGTTTTATAGAGTCATAGAATGGTTGGTTAGGGAGGGGCCTTAAAGCTCATCGCGCTTCAATCCCCCTGCCATGGGCAGGGACACCTTCCACTAGACGATGTTGTTGCAAACCCCATCTAAATTGGCCTTGAACACCTCCAGGGATGTGGCATCCACAACTTTTCTGTGCACCCTGTTCCACCCTCATGGAAAAGATTTCTTCCTGACATCTAATCTATACCTGCTCTTTGTCAGTTTAAAGCCATTACCCCTTGTCCTGCCACCACATGCCCCGGTCAAAAGTCCCTCTTTAGCTTTCTTGCCGGCTCCCTTCAGACAGGGAAAGCTGGCAATAAGATCTCCCTGAAGCCTTCTCTTATCCAGGCTGAGCAATACCAATTCTCTCCTCATACAGGAGGTGTTCCATCCCTCTAATCAATTTGGGTGCCTCCTCTGGTCTCACTCCTACAGCTCCGTGTCCTTCCTGTGCTGAGAACCCCAAAGCTGGACACAGCACTGCAGGTGGGGTCTCACAGAGCACAGCAGAGGGTAGATTCATTTCCCTCGACCTGCTGGCCCCTCGGCTTTTGGTGCATCCCAGGACATGGTTGGCTTTCTAGGCTGCAAGTGCTTTGTTGGCTCATATCCAGCCTCACATGCACCAGCACCCCTAAATCCTTGGAAGGGCTGCTCTTGATCTTTTCAGCCCCCAGTCTGGATTGATACCAGGAGTTACCCTGACCCAGCTGCAGCATCAGCAGAGCGTTGTTGCAGAGCAAATCATGGTGGAGAAATGTGTCCTAGGCACCCCAATGCTCTTAGGAGAACTCACTTGTTCCCTGGGCTCCTGGAGGTGGCCACTGACCAGCCTTGTCCTCCACTAGCTCTGGACCAGCCTGTGCCCAGCAGTGCCTGTCCTGCAGCCCCCTGAGCATGGCACCAGGGCCAAATCCTGCCCAGGGCTGGATCCTCAACCCTATACTTCCACTTTCCTTGTGCAGTTGTGTGAGCTGCTAAACACAGCCCCCTGACCCCAATTGTGTGAACAGTATTTCAGACCCTGGGGACATCCAACAATGATGATAATGCATAAAAAATGCAATAACACAGGCAATTGACTAAACCAAACAGCATACATCTCAGCTGTGCTTGTTTTGATTTCTTTGCGTCCATAACAATGTTGGAAAGTCTGTGTCAGCCCCATGCAATTTGTGCTTTCCAGCCTTGGGGCCAAATACTGGAGCAGTTCTAAGGGCCATAACAGGCTGTGAGTAAGATCCCATCTCTCCTGCTCCCTTTGAACAACACAAGCTGCAAAACACAGGGAGCCTCATATCTGGCACAGCCCCATGGATCTGGGCAGCCAGAGCAAGGTTTAGTGAATGCACCTCCCTGATGTTAAGAAATCCCTGTTTATCATTGGAACTGGGCTAATGGGGTTGGCTAAAGCTCCCAGGTGGTGGGTGGCATGAAGCTGCTGTCCAGTGTAGCTGCAACAGCTTTGGCCTTCACCTCTCCCAGATTTGCAGGCACTGGCTGAAATCCTGCACTGGGTGCTGGGGCAGGGTGAGCTAAGGGCTGGAGGGCAGATTCCAGCCATCACTGTGGTCTCCACTGATGCTTTGAAGTTTGTCTCCAGATCTCCTTTCCATCCAGGAAGGTTCTAGTGGCTCAGAGAGCCAAGACAAGCAAGGAGAGATGCTGGGTGTAGGAGCCTTTGGGGCCACTGCTGTCCCCAGCACAGCCACCTGTGCCTGTGCTCTCTCTGAGTGGTGATAACCAAGAGTGGTCAGAGCCATTCTAAATCATCCAGGGTTTATCCCTGAGACATCCACGAGGTGGTGGTCCTCCTTGAGGAATGGGCTGGCTGGTTTATCCCTGAGACATCCACGAGGTGGTGATCCTCAAGGAGGACCACCAGCAGGAATGGGCTGGCTTCATCCTGGACAGGGGTTTCACCCTCTGTGGTGACAGCCCCACACAAAGGGCTCACCAGAATTAAAGTATTGCCCCCAATTTTTGCAACAACATGGGGTTTGACAGATCACATATGGCAGGAGGGGAGCAGCTGTGTCGCCCAAAATTCTGTTTCTGGATGAAATGTGCTATTCACAACAAGTTACTTTTCGTTTCCATTCCCTGGGGAAAGTACCTGTGCTCCAAAGGTCTGTTTTTATTTGCTGCTGAACTTTAGACAGCGGTGGCCTTCAATAGTAAACAAGGAGCAGCTCTCCAGTCCCTTGAAAAGTGGGAAAGACTGTGCAGCACACACACTTGTTAAGCAAATGAAAAGGAATGCATGGGAGGCAGGACCTCTGGTGAAAACTTGGATGGAGAAAGGGTCTGGGATGTTTGGGATTTTGTGAGTCTGGCCCAAAACACACCCAGCATCACGATTCCCTGAAACCACTGAGCAGGGATAAAGTGCTACCCTATAAGGGGGCACAGAGGTTTAGTCACCTAAACAGATGTTTAGTCACCTAAACAGAGCTCTTCGTTCTTTGGGTTTTGACACCCTGCATGCATCAACTGTGGAAAAACCTAAAAAACCCGCTGCTCTCCCATGCTCTCCACCCTTGAACAGCACCGCGTAGACACAAACATTAAAAATAAAATTAAAAAAGCACCCAGCGCGGAAGAGCGAGCGGAGGAGGGGCGTGCGGCGATGCGCTGCTACTAGAGAGGCGCGGTAGGAGCCGCCGAGCGCCTCGTCGGGTGTTTACGGCGGGGCCGGCGGAGCCGCAGCGCCGGGAGCGCTGCCCGCCCGCTGCCCGCTGCCCGCTGCCCGCTGCCCGCTGCCCGCAGCCACAATGTCAAGAGGAGACCCGTGTATGTAAGCGCCGGCACGGCCGGAGCGGGGCCCGCAGGCGGGCAGGGGCTCCCGGGGCGCGGCGCTGCCCGTGCCCGCCCGGCGCTGGCAGCGCCGGGGAGCGGTGGGCGGCGGCATCGGGCGGAGGCGCTGCCGCTCCGGGAGGTTCGCGGCCAGGCCCCGGCGGGTCCAGCCGTCGGGGTGGGAGAGGGCTGGGGACTGAAGCTGTTTGTGGGGGATGGAGCCGTTTTCTGAGCCTTTGCAGGGAGGAGGGTGAGGGGAGCGGGGTCTGAGTGAGAGTGAGGAGACGAGACGAGAAAGTTGTGTCTCTTTTTTAAAGATGCTGAGATTGCTGCCTGCAAACTTAACTAGAGCATGGGGGTCTCCTTTGCTCAGAGTCCGGGAGATGTTTGCCTGAGAGGTTGTCAGAATCAGCATTTATCAGTGGAAAGCAAGGACTAATGGCATATTCCCAGCCATCCCTTGCTCAGCCCTCCTCGGGTCTAAAACCTCTGAGTCAGGGCTTTGGACGATGATGACAGAGGATGCTCAGAGTAGAAGAATGCTCGGAGCAGAAAATGCTCCACACCTCGGAGCTGCAGCTCTCAGCATCACAGCTCTGTTCCCACAGGAAGAGCAAGCTCAGTTTTGCTTGCACCTTCCAGAAACACTGCAGCCCATTAATTCAGACCAGTGAAAGACTCCTTGAGGGGCCACTCTGCCACCTCCCAAAAGCAAATGGTGCTTTGTCCCTCGGGATTGGTGGACAGTCAGGTGTCGGTGTCTCCCCACACTTAGCAGGTCAGGACCACCTGACCCTGGCAAAGCCTTCCTTTGCTGAGTGCATCTTGGCTGAAGGTGCAGATGTGATGCTGCAGGGTGCTGAGGTGGGCAGGCTCTGCCCAAACCACAGGCATCAGGAGAGGGGGAAGCTGTCCTTGAGGCCTGGGCAAGCTCTCCCCCTCTGTCTCCATCACACCTGCCACATCTCCCCTTCCATCCAGCACCAGGACAATGAAGTCGTACCAGAAGCTGACGACAGCACAGCCAGCAGCATGCCGGGTGGAAGAGGAGGGGGCTGCCCCGATGCCCCCCGGCCATGGGAAGCTGGCCCCGTGGTGGGTGGGCAGTGGGCTGCTGGTGGCCGCTGTTCTGCTGAGCACCATCACTGTCTGGGTGCTGCGGCAAGTGTCGGGGGGCTGGCTCGGACCCACAGCACCCCCAAAATGTCTCGTGGTACCCGAGAGCCATCGCTTTGACTGCTACCCAGAGCGGCGTGTGGTCGTGACCCAGGAGCTCTGTGAGAGCCGAGGGTGCTGCTTCATCCAGAGTCCCCCGCTGGCAGAGGGCAAGCAGGGGGTGCCCTGGTGCTTCTATCCCCCTGACTTCCCCAGCTATGCACTGGAGAGCCTCAACCAGACAGCGCTGGGCGTGGTGGGGCTGCTGGTGCGAAGGGAGAAGGCCTATTACCCCCGGGACATCGAGAAGCTGAGGCTGGATGTGGAGTTTGAGACGGACACGCGGCTGCACATCAAGGTGAGCTTGCTGCTGGCTGCCCTCAAGAGCCTGTGACTGTGCTCCTGACCCTTGCACCTGCCACCCTGTAGGTGACCATCCCTTACTTGGATCAAGTCTGGAATCTGCTGTGCTCCAGGCATGGCTGTGTGTGGCCAGTGAGCTTCTCCAGCACTTTGCCCTCTTGCTTTGCTGGTCTTTAAAGCCCTTTTTCTCCCTTTTGCAGATAACAGATGCAGCCAACCCACGCTATGAGGTTCCCCTCGATGTTCCCCGGGTGATGAAGAGAGCAGAAAACCCCATCTACAGCTTGAACTTCTCCTGGGACCCCTTTGGGGTGCTGCTGCAGCGCAAGGCAACAGGGACAGTGCTGTAAGAACCCACCTCATGCTCACACTGTGTCAGCTGCAGAGAAGCTTTTCTTACCCTAGGCAGGTTCCAACATGCTTCCCAGAGGTTTTCCATTAGGAAAACCCTTGCTGTGAGGTCTCCAGCCAATTATTACTCTTTCTCTTGTGAACAGTGCTGACATGGGCACATGGCAGCAGGTGCCTTCCTGACCCCAGGGGCTGGCCACGTGCTTGCTCTGGCCATGGCAGACCTGTGTGGGATCAGCATCTCTCCCAAAGCTTCCCAGTGCTCTGATTCCTCCCAGGGTGCTACAGAAGCCAAACATTGTGTAAATCCCAGCACATCACCAAATGATCTGGTGGCTCAGGAAAAATGTCAGAGAACAGTTGTGGCTTTGCCCTCTCCCTGCTTTTGGGTTTCCCTGGCTGTCCAAGCTATAGGCACACCCACAGCTCCAGGCTTTTTGTGGAAAAGCACTGTGGGTGACTTTGCTGTACAGCTTCTGTCACCTCCACAGCTTTGCCCACACTAAGTTTGTGGCAAGCACCACCAGCTGGACAATGTCTGGTCAGGGTGTTTTGGGATCCCATCCTTTCCTCCCCTTTTCCATTTGCTGGTGGCTGTGGTCCATTCTGTACTTGGGAGCTGCTTATCAGTGACAGCAGGCTGAGAAACCCCATGGCCATATCACCTCAGTGGTTAATAATAACCTGGGTGGAAACTTCTGGTGTCAAAGGGAAGGCTGTGCTGTGCTGGCTTGTGCTATGCCTTGCGTCCAGCCAGACCTGAATTTGCTCCTGGGCCAGGGTGTTGGGGCTGGATGCAGGGTGGGATGTGCTGCTAGACTTCCCCTTGAGATGTTTTGAGAGGCAAGAGATCAGTTATTGATGGGCAAATGCATCCTAATGAGTCCCTGAACCTTCTCTTGACCCTCTCTCTTTCTGGGTGTCACCCTGGCAGGCTAAACACCACCGTGGCCCCCTTGATCTTTGCTGACCAGTTTCTCCAGATATCCACATCACTCCCATCCAAGTTCCTCTATGGGCTGGGGGAGCACCGTGGCAGCCTCCTGCACAGCCTGGACTGGAACACCCTCACACTGTGGGCCCGCGACGTCTCTCCCACGGTACATCTGCCCTCTGTAGAGGGTGCAGGGGCTGAGGGCAGGAGTGCCACTCTCCTGTGCCTTGGAAAAACCCTGGGAAAGCATGGCAGGGGTGGGCAGCAGCACTGGGAGAGGCTGGGGATGGTTGAGGCTGATGAGCAGGTATGTGCCAGAGAGGATTTCAGAGCAATTGCAAAATGCTCTTGGCACTCCAAGGGCTCTGGGTGTTTCCGCTCCACCCTGCTCCTCGTGCAATGTGTTGTGGTGAGGCAGGAGGTTTCCCCCTCACCCAGCCCAGCTCAGTAGCAGCTCCTGAGCTGGAGGAAGAAGCAGCCTCCCATATGGCCTTAAGCAAACCTATCCTCATTCCTTGCCTTGTGCTCCAGAGGAGTGACAGATGCCTGGTTAGGTGGTGGCAGCATATACAGCTCAGGGTCATTTATTCACCTTCAGTGACATGGGGCTCTCCTGCTTTGCCCTCTTTTGTGTCTTACTGGGAACCTCTCCTTGCAGGAATCATTCAACCTGTACGGCGCCCACCCCTTCTACCTGCTGATGGAGGAGGGTGGAAATGCTCATGGTGTTTTCCTACTCAACAGCAATGCCATGGGTAAGTGTCCAGGGGACCCCAGGCCAGCTTGTCCATGGTGGAGGACCTGGCAGACTGGGACAGATGGGAGCTGCTGGAGTGGCCACTTTGGGACCTTGGGGTGAGAGGAAGCCATAAAAAGGAAAGATGTGGTTTGATGGCTCCGTTATTGAGCGCAGCCATCTGTTTCCTGGCTACGGCGAGGCTCTTTAGCAACTGCCGAGCAGTTTAACCACACGCCCAGCTGCCGAGCTGCCATCAGGAAGGCGAGTCCCCTGCATGCAGCTCCGTGCCCATTCCCCTGCTCTGGCAGCAGTGGGGTGCAGCCAGGGGTGCCATCTGTCACCCGTGCTCTTCCCAGCTGTGCTGCGCCAGCTGCGGCTGTGGGGTCTGCCCGTGTGTGCCAGCTGATAACAGCAGCTCCTGCCGTGCGAGGGGCAGCACCAGGAGCACCCGTCCCTCCCTGCAGCTGCCTCTTGCAGCCAGCTGGGATGATGCTGCTCACACCAGGGCTCCAGCTGTTGCTGTGAGGCTGCCGAGGAGCTCCTGTGAGATGCAGCCAGCTGAGCTGAGGTGAAAAGGCTGCTCCATGTGAAGAGCCCTTCCCAGGAAAGGCCTGGCTCCCACGTGCTTGCTTGTACAAGTGGCTCTCAATTCACTTAGGAGGGGATTTCAGGGGAGGACATGAAGGAAAGCACTGCACTGAAGTGCTTAGTCTTGGTCCAGCAGTGGAAGCTGGCACAGATTTGAGATTAAAGAGCAGATTTTCAAGATAGCATAAACCCATGATCTCTCTGGGCTGTGATGATTTAAGCTTCCAGACACCCTTTTAGCATCTGCTGAGTGCAAGACAGGGATTTCTCTATTCCCCTGAGCATTGCCTGTGGTGCTGCCTGGGCCCCATCATAGGGGCAAAGGTCTGGGGGTAGCTCCCCAATTGTCACCACCCTCTCCTCTCCTCTCCTCTCCCCTCCTCTCCTCTCCTCTCCCCTCCTCTCCTCTCCTCTCCCCTCCTCTCCTCTCCTCTCCCCTCCTCTCCTCTCCTCTCCCCTCCTCTCCTCTCCTCTCCCCTCCTCTCCTCTCCTCTCCCCTCCTCTCCTCTCCTCTCCCCTCCTCTCCTCTCCTCTCCCCTCCTCTCCTCTCCTCTCCCCTCCTCTCCTCTCCTCTTTTCTATTTTCCCACTCAAAGAGGTGGCTCTGCAGCCTGCTCCAGGCCTGACCTGGAGGACCATTGGAGGGGTGCTGGATTTTTACATCTTCCTAGGGCCCGATCCCAACATGGTCATCCAGCAGTATCAGCAGGTGATAGGTAAGTGCCCACACCCCAACACAGCTCTGTGCAGGAACCTCCTTCATGCCCACATCCCTGTCTCACCCAGCTTCCCCACCATCCCCAGCCCTCTCAGCTGGGGAGGGATCAGCATCCCCCAGCTGTCCCATCCCCAGCCCTTCCAGCACACTGCTGCCAGTTATCACCTTTTATCCTCCCTCTGCCCTTACCTTCCCATCCTTTTGAGATGCTGCTGTCATCTTGGGAAACCCCATCCGTGCTCCCACTGTCCCACTGCAGGTTTCCCAGCCATGCCACCCATCTGGGCTCTCGGCTTCCACCTCTGCCGCTGGGGCTACGGATCCAGCAATGACACCTGGCAGACTGTGAGAGCCATGAGGAACTACCAGATCCCCCAGGTAACCCCCAGGCCTGTGGGGCAGGGAGTCCAGTCTCCATCACCCATTCCTGAGCCTCTTTCCTGCAGGATGGGCAGTGGAATGACATCGATTACATGGATGGGTACCGGGACTTCACCTTGGATTCCCAGAAGTTTGCCTCCCTCCCCTCCCTGGTGGAAGACCTCCACAAACACGGGCAGCGCTACGTTATGATCTTGGTATTCCCCCTCCTCTCCCACGGTGCTGTTTTTGCTGCAGGGATGTCAGACAAGGGCATAATGGATGCTCCTGGTCCCAGCTGGTCATTCCTGGCTCTGGGGATTTTTGTAGGAGGCCAGTTCCCAGTGCTGGTCAGGCAGCTGGAAACTGTGACTGGAAATCCCCCTAATGCAGGGACCTTGGAGACACGGCCAGGTTCTTGTGCTGTTCTCCTGTCTTTCTGTGGGTACAAGGATCCTGTGAGAGAAGGAATAGAGGAACTGTGGGTCAGGCAGTTTAACTTGTGGATGCTCAGCTCAAGTGCTCTCACATCTCCACAAATGCTAGCATCTTGTGACCTGGCTGTGATGTCCCTTCTTCCCTCTGCAAGGAGTGGGGGCATGGGTTCTGCTTGCTGCAGGCAGTGGGGACCAGCAGGTCCTTGCAGGGGGAAGTTGGATTTCCTCCTCATTGAACTCTCTGTAGTAGCCCTGTCCATGACCTGACATTTCTTGCATAAGAAGAAGAGTTCTTGTGTTTGTCCCCTCCTCCCCAAAACACCGTAATGGGTCCTGGGGACTTGCAGAAGTGGCATTTTAGAAAACATGCCTGGAAGCGTTGAAGCAAGTTTCTCTTCCCCTTGGGGGGAAACAACTGCCGTGTGTGGGCTCTGGCTGACCCTGTCTGGGTTCTCTTCTGTGAATCACACTGCTCTGGCCAGGAGAAGGAGCCGTGGTCTGCCTGGAGTGGCACTAACCCTCTGCTCCATCCCCAGGATCCTGGCATCAGCAGCACCAGCCCCCACGGCTCCTACTGGCCTTTTGATGAAGGCTTGAGACGGGGCTTGTTCCTCAACACCACCCAAGGGCAGCCACTCATCGGGCAGGTGAGCAGCTCCAGGGGGAAATCCCAGCCTGGTGGGTTGTGCAATACCAGGGCTGGGATTTCATCACAACACAGGGAAAGCCAAGTGGCCAAGGGACTTCTCTGGGATAACTGCCAGAGCTGGCTCAGCCCTTGTCCTCCTCATGTGTCACCTCCTGGTGTCTTCACCAGCCTGGGGACCAGCCCCTGCTCAGCAGAGGAGCCTGTGGAAGTCATATGAGCTTAACAGAGTCAGCAGTGCTGCCTAAGGCTGATCATCTGATTTCTCTCCCTTCCTGTTTCTGGGGTGAGGGGAGGTTGTTGTCATGAGCAGTGTGCCTCGAGACCTGCTCTGCAGCTGTTCCTCCCACTTTGACCCCTCTGGCTGTTTTCTCCCACCTGCTCTCTCTCGCTGTCTCCAAGGAGGGAGCTTTTGATGTAGCCTGAAAGCATGGGGGAAAATAAATTGGCTAAAATTCCTGGAATGAGGCAAAGCACAGAGAAATCATGGCTTTTCCCTGACATGTTCTTGATGAGGTGGTATCAGGCCTTGTGCAAGTGGGGACAGAGCAGCTCCATCAGCTGCCACTGCCCACGGAGTGTGGGGACTCCTCAGCACCTGGTTCCTCCTGGTACCATGGAGTAGAAGGGATGCTGTGTGTGTAGCACCCAGGACTCAAAGCATTGGCTGGGTTTGTCTTCTGTTTCATTGCCTGTTTCACCCTCAGTTGAAATCCCGGGCATGCTGTGGTACCCTGTTCCCCATGGTGGCTCCCCACAAATCAGCTGCTCGCTGAACCCATGGATTTGTGGTGTCCCCACAGGTCTGGCCTGGTTTCACTGCCTTTGCAGACTTCTCCAACCCAGATACACACCAGTGGTGGCTGGAGAACCTGCAGCACTTCTATGCCCACGTGCCCTTTGACGGCCTCTGGATTGTAAGTCCCTCCTTGCCCGTGGGTTGCTCCCTGCCTGCAGCTCAGCTCATGCCTGGCGTGTGTCCTGGCAGGACTGTCCCTCAAATGCAGCTTTTCCAGGTCTACCACTAATCCCAAAAACACACACCCGAAATTGCAGCACAATTTTCTTTGCTTAGGACATGAATGAGCCATCCAACTTCATGGATGGGTCTGAAGATGGCTGCCCCCCAGGAGAGCTGGACAACCCACCCTACACTCCGGGTAAGGAGGGAGATGAGATACAAGGCTGTGCTCATAGGTACTGTGTGCTTTGAGACAGCTGCCAACTGAGTGTGGTGACAGAAAACCATTTCTAAGAGACATTGTGTCTCTTTTACACCCTGAATGCCTCCATCCCTTCCTTCATGTGCCAGTATCCATGTCTAAGCCATGCACACTTGTTAGGGCCATGTCAGGGTGCAGCATGGGGCCATTTGCATGATCTTTTGGCACTGGGTTGGCAGTGCCAGCTGGCTGTGGGAGGGCTGACCCAGAGCCAGCAAGTGTGGGGAGTCCATATCCCCTGCACCCCAGCTGAGTCCACCTGGGCTCTCCCTCCTGGCAGCCGTGCTGGGCGATTCCCTCTCTGCTAAGACGGTGTGTGCCTCGGCAAAGCAGAAAGTCTCAGTGCACTACAACCTCCACAACCTCTATGGGCTGATGGAAGCCAAAGCCACAGCAAGGTACCTGAGCATCCCACTTCCTGACAGCCTGGGAATGGGTTGGGACTGAATCCTTCTCAGAGCTGAGTAGGAAGAGGATGGGGATTTGAGTGGGATCTGAAGCGGAGAAGCTCTGGCTGCTCACAGCCTCTGGGATGGGAATAATCCAGGAGAAAAGGGGAGCTGACACTGCTCTGGGAGGAATGGGGGAATGAGGCTGCTCCTGCTGCGAGCCTTTGCCACACTGCTTGGACTGACTCTCACCCCTCTGCCAGGGGGCTGGAATTTTCCCTCAGCTGTTGTGGGGTAAGGCAAACACATGGTGGGCTGCTCTTCCCTTCTGCCCCCAGCTCTCCTGTTGTTTTCCAGCGCCTTGATCAAGATCCGGGGGAAGCGGCCCTTCCTCATCTCCCGCTCCACCTTCCCCAGCCAGGGCCGGTACTCGGGGCACTGGCTGGGTGACAACCGCAGCCAGTGGAAGGACATGCATTACTCGATTCCAGGTGGGTGGCACAGAGCCCCTACCAGCACTCCTGGAGCTTTTGCTTGTTTGGAGATGTCTCTAACCCTGTTGACTGTCCCTGCCCCCAGGGCTGCTGAGCTTCAGCCTCTTTGGCATCCCGCTGGTCGGGGCAGACATCTGCGGCTTCTCCGGCAGCACCTCGGAGGAGCTGTGCACCCGCTGGATGCAGCTCGGGGCCTTCTACCCCTTCGCTCGCAACCACAACACCCAGAACGAGAAGGTCCAGGGCAGTGTGCCCCGTGGGAGGCATCCTGGGGCTGGGATGCAGCATATGGGGTGGGGATGCAGGATATGGAGTGTGGAATGGGGGATGCAGGAGGTGGGATGTGGAATGGGGGATGCAGGAATTGGGATATGGGGTGGGGGATGCAGGATATGGGATGTGGGATGCAGGAATTGGGGTTGGGGCTCGGGGTGGGACAGCTGCTGACTGCCTGTGTCTCCCCCAGGCCCAGGACCCGGCAGCGTTCAGCCCTGCAGCCAGGACAGCCATGAAGGACGTGCTGCTGACCCGCTATTCCCTCCTGCCCTTCCTCTACACCCTTTTCCACCGTGCCCACCTGCAAGGGGACACCGTGGCCCGGCCCTTGTTCTTTGAGTAAGGCCATCCCCACCGGGAGCTGGGGAGATGCTTGGGCTGAATCGGGGAGATCGAGCTGCGTCTCCATCCCGCCGCAGGTTCCCTTGGGATGTGGCCACGTGGGAGCTGGACAGGCAGTTCCTGTGGGGCCGGAGCCTGCTGGTAACCCCAGTGCTGGAGCCTGGCGTGGACTCAGTCACAGGTTATGTCCCCCAAGGCACGTGGTACGACTTCTACACGGTGAGGAGCATCACGGCATTTGGCCAGGGTGATCCCTGCTTGACCCTCCTGGGGCTGTGTGTGGGAAGCCCTGCCTGAGCCCAGGGAGCCCTAGTGAGGGAGAGTTGGGGATGGCTGTCCTGCAGACCTGTGCCTGAGCCCTGGTCCTTCACACCCATGTCTCCTGCCTCCTGCCCAGGGCTCCTCGGTGAATAGCAGTGGGGAGATGTTGAAGATGTCAGCCCCTCTGGAGCACCTCAACCTGCACATCCGGGAAGGTTCCATCCTGCCCACCCAGGTGAGTGCCTACCCACCTCCTCCCTGGGTGCTGTCCACAGCGTGTGTGTCCCCCAGCTCCTCAGCTCCTGGACCCAGTGGTCATGGCCCTACAGAACCCATTTCTTTGAACCCCAGAAACCAGGAACCACCACAGAGGCAACCCGAGGGAACCCCCTGCGTCTCATCGTGGCCTTGTCCTCGCATGCCACTGCCTGGGGTGACCTTTTCTGGGATGATGGCGAGAGCCTGGACACCTTTGAGACAGGCAACTACTCCTACGTGGTGTTCAATGTCACACAGGTGGGATGTGGTGGGGAGGGCAGGAGTGGGGGTCCCATGGTAGCTGGTCACCTTGAGCTCATGCTGTCCCTTCCTACAGAACATCTTCACCTCCACCGTCCTCCATGCCAGCACCGAGGCCACCAAGGTCACCGTTGGCACACTGAGCATCTTTGGGGTGCAGAAGCCGCCCAGCAAGGTCCTCCTGAATGGCCAGGAGAAGCCCTTTTCCTACCTGGACAACCAGGTATGGCCCCATTTCAGGGTGCCCTTTGCTGGGTGGGTGTCCCCATCCTGAGGGTCTCCACCTCTCCTCCTGAGGGTCACAGTGTGACCAAAGAGGGGATGAGGACTCTCTGTGGCTCTCCTGCTGTGCCAGGGTTTAGGGGAAAGCATTCTCCAATGTCTTGTCTCCCCCCACAGGTTCTCAGCGTGAGTGACCTTGGCGTGATCCTCAGCCAGGGCTTCTCCCTGCAGTGGCTGTGAGCAGGGGGCCGTGGGGTCCCCCTCAGCCCACCAGGACACCCTGCTGGGAGGTGGCCCATGCTCCAGCCCCTGAAGCTGGGATGCTGCCATGGAGAAGGCACTGGGGACTGTCACCTGCTGCTGCTCGTCCCCCTCCAGCACAGCTGGGCACAGGGGGCGTGGGATGGGGGCTTGGCTGCTGGGTGCCCCCTGCGTGCTCCTGGGTGGGTGGGTGGAGGTGTGGGTCCCTGCGGTCCCCACTGCAATAAAGGCATGTGGAGAACGTGTCCTGTGAGTGTGATATGGGGACAGAAGGGGTGGCATGGGGGAGAGGGGGTGGGCAGCCAGTTGCTGTGGGTCCCCTGGTTTTAGTCCTCAGCCTCAGTTCTCCTGGCTCCATCACCCTGAATTCAGCTGCTCAGACCCAGTCCAACACCCCCAATTCCAGCCTCACATTCCACTCCTGCAACTTCAGCCACTACTTTCAGCTCCCCAGTTGCAGGCCCTGACTGCAGTCTCCAATCCCACCTCCGTGATTCCCCTCTTTGATCCCAGATCCCCCAATCACAGAATCATTTAAGCTGGAAAAGACCTCCAAAATCAAGTCCAGCCGTGGACTAATCACTTTTTCATACACCATGGCGCTGAGTGCCGCGTCCAGTCATGTCTTGAACACCTCCAGAGACTCGATCACCACCCTGGGCAGCCCATTCCAATTTGTAATCCCCCTTTCCGTGAAGAAATTCCTCCTGATGCCCGGCTTAACACCCCCTGGTGCTGCCTGAGACTATGTCCTCTAGTCCTGCCGCTAGTGGCGTGGGAGAAGAGCCGGATCAAGCACCAAAAAACACCTTTTTTAAGAAGATGTTTACATTTTCCGCATCCCGCAGCCCCGCCGACCTCGGGCTCCCCGGCGGTGCAGTTCCCCTCCCGCCCGCCGGACGGCGCTGCCCCGCGGGGCGGGCGGTGCGCTGCGGCCGTTCCGCTTCCGCGTGGCCGCGGCCGTCGGTCTGTCCGGCCGTCGGTGCCCGGTGTCTGTCTGTCCGTCCCGGCCGTCGCTCGGTCCGTCCCTGGGCCGGTGCTCGGCGGCGCCATGAACCGGCCGAAGGCGGCGGCCGTGCGGCGGCCCAGCGCCGTGCCCAAGCCCTCCGGTGAGTCCCGCGGGGCGGGCGGGCGGGAGGCTGCGGGCGCTGTCCCTCGCTGTCCCTCGCTGTCGCTCCCTGTCCCTCACCAGCGCCGTGCCCAAGCCCTCCGGTGAGTCCCGCGGGCGGGGGGCTGCGGGCGCTGTCCCTCACTGTCCCTCACTGTGGCCGTGTCTCCCCTCGCAGCGCACCCGCCGCCCGGAGACTTCATCGCGCTGGGCTCCAAGGGGCAGAGCGGCGAGGGCAAGGCCGCCGTCACGCTGCTGAAGCCGGCGCCGCCCGGGCTGCCCTCGGAGCGCAAGCGGGACGCGGCCGCCGCCTTGGCCGGCCCGGCGGGGCTGCCCGGGCTGAGCAAGCGGCCCAAGCTCTCCTCCACGCCGCCCCTCAGCGCCCTGGGACGCCTGGCAGAGGCGGCCGTGGCGGAGAAAAGAGCCATCTCGCCCTCCATCAAGGAGCCGTCTGTCATCCCCATCGAAGGTGAGGCGTCGCTGCGCTCCTGCCGTCGCACGGAAGCCTCGGGGAAACTTCTCCTTGCTCTGGAGTCTCATCCCAGGATCTTTCTTGAAGCCCACACTGCAATTATGTGCTGTCCTCGAGGGTTTCCTTGCCTGGATATTGGGCTGAACTCAAGGTTTTCTGTTCTGCTGGCATTGGGTTGCGTTCATTCTGTCTGACAGCTGTTTAGTAGCTGTATGTGAAATACTCCTTTGAGGAAATCTCAAAGTCTGGATTGTGGTATTTTATTCACATACTTCTTTAGCAATCTCTGGGTTTGGATGTTGCCTATTGAATTGTCATTCTGTTTCTGATGTTGGATACATTCACAGAGGAGTGTGCTAGCATGGAAAATCAATGAAGGGGCGTTGTCAGTTGTGAAACAACTTTTAATGGCAATTGAGTAGGGAAAACCTATTGCAGGGGCTAAAAGTGAGCTGGTCTGTGCTTTGCTGTCCCTTGTGATTGGTCCTGCAGCATCTCAGGGTGGTTATTTGGCGTGAGGATAAATGCTGATGCCTTGTGTTGGTGGTTGCAGTCGTCCCCACAGTGCTGCTGGATGAGATTGAGGCAGCAGAGGCAGAGGGCAACGATGACCGTATCGAGGGGGTGCTGTGTGGAGCTGTGAAGCAGCTGAAGATGAACAGAGCCAAACCTGACACCACTCTCTACCTGAGCCTCATGTACCTGGCAAAAATCAAACCCAACATATTTGCCACTGAAGGGGTCATTGAGGTGAGGACTCACAAAGTCACTGACGGATCATTCCTGCCAAACTGTGAGCAGAGCTGCACTTTCTCTCAGACCAGAGCGGGGTCTGCATGGCTTTGTAAATACCAGAGCTCTGCAGTTTGTATTTCTATTTCTGCAGCTTCTCTGCAAGCTTTCTCGATAGATGATTTGTTTATTGTTTTATGTTATTCCAGGCACTGTGCAGCCTACTCCGAAGAGATGCTTCCATCAATTTCAAAGCCAAAGGGAATAGTCTTGTGTCTGTCTTGGCATGCAACCTTCTCATGGCAGCTTACGAAGAGGATGAGAACTGGCCAGAGATCTTTGTCAAGGTCGGTGAACTGAGGGGGCTTCTGCTGGACTGAGGCAGTGGTGGGCAGACTGGGCTGAGAAATGTGGATGTTTTGGAGCAGGAGAGCAGCACAGGATTTATTACAGATGTAGCTAGTGGAGGTGGCTAGTGTCCTCTTGTCCACTGTGGGAATGCAATTGAAGAAGGCAGAAATTTGAGTCTGGGCCCATCCTTTTAAAGAATCTCCTTGGGTTTCTGGAATGTAGCCTCCATTGCCTTTTGTTGCCTTAATGCTGCTCTTCTGAGATGTCTCTGGGAGTCTGTCCTTGTTTTCTCTTCAGTGTTAACTTAACCCATTAACTTAAAAAAGGCTGAGCTGACCAGCTTCTATATTTTGATGGCAGAAGTCATGGTAAAGTTTTTCTTGAGAAGGTGCCCAGTAGAGCTTGGGATGTGGTGGTGTATATTTTTGCTCTTGTAATCATCATCTGTTCTGGTTTTCATCCATGCACTGGTTATGCTAGTTCCCTACTCTGTATATTGGAAATTCATAAAAACTCACAAATGCTCCTTAATTAACCCCATGGAAATGGGCTGTGCTCCCTGCTGCAGGTGTACATCGAGGACTCCCTTGGGGAGCGCATCTGGGTGGACAGCCCTCACTGCAAGACATTTGTGGATAACATCCAGACAGCTTTTAACACAAAGATGCCTCCTAAGACCATGCTCTTGCATGGAGAAGTTGGACGTAGTGGAGGGGACCTTAGTGCTGGTAAGAAGATGTTTGGGAACCAGGAGCAAAGGTTTAGGGAGAGGATGGAGCCTGCAGTGCTTATTGACTTGTGAGAATAGTTTGGTGTTAGATGGAGTCATATAGACCAGGCTTTGAGTTCTAGGCATTGCTTTTCTTCTTTTTGGGGCTCTTTCATGTCCAGGGGATGTTTGGGGGTAGTGAAAAATGGGCCTGTATGGGATGCAGTGTGAGAGGCTATGATCTTTCTGAAAGGGATCCCTGAAAGAAGCTGAACAAGCCAGAGCACAAGTGATTGATCTCTAGAGAGAGGAGTTGTGTGCTGTGTCCAGTGATTGATCTCTGGGGAGAGGAGTTGTCTCATGGAGTGTGTGTGTCCTGGTCTCTCTTAGGGAGTAGCCCACACCCTTCCATGACAGAGGAGGAGGACAGCCAGAGTGAGCTGCTGATTGCAGAGGAGAAAATGAGCCCGGAGCAGGCGGGCCAGCTCATGCCCAGGTACAGTGGCTCTTCCTCTCCTAACAGTTGTGTGCAGCTGTGTCTGTAGAGGTGTCTGTGCTCACCCACCCTGCAGAGCTGTGGCAGGAGCTCTGTGCTCCTGTGGCATCTGCTGGGTGACGTTGATAAAGATAAAACTGGTTCCAGGAGAAAAGAGGGGATTTTTTTGGTTTGCAAGTCATACCACAAAGAAGAAAGAGTGCTGATCTCTGGACTGGCTTTTCTGGAAATGGGTAAAGTTCGGTCTGTGTGCAGGTATGAAGACCTTGCAGAGAGTGTGGAGGAATATGTGCTGGACATGCTCCGGGACCAGCTGAACCGGCGGCAGCCCATGGACAATGTCTCCAGGAACCTCCTGCGGCTCCTCACAGCAACCTGTGGCTACAAAGAGGTGCGCCAGATGGCCGTGCAGAGGCTGGAGATGTGGCTGCAGAATCCAAAGGTAAGGAGAGGAGCTGCTGAAGCACAGCCCTGGTCTGGAATCCAGCCAGGAGGGCTGCATGCTGTACTCCAGTTGCGTTTCTGGTCCGTAATGGCGAGTGGCTGCAGTCTTTCTGCTCTTTTTCTGCAGTTGACCAAGCCAGCTCAGGACTTGCTGATGTCAGTCTGTATGAACTGTAACACCCACAGCTCAGAGGACATGGAAGTTATCTCCAACCTGATCAAAATTCGTCTCAAGCCAAAAGTCCTTCTCAACCACTACATGCTGTGTGTCAGGTGAGTGACTGGGTCGGTGACAGGAAGGGAAAGCACTGTGGGAGATGTGCCCAAGGACTTGACAGTCTCAGTTTCTCTGCACAGTGGTGTTAAATACCAGCTTGGGGCATGGAGTGTCTTGTGTTCATTTAAATGAATTTCATTGTCCTAGAAATCTTTCAGTAGTCCTTTGATATTATCCTTTGATATGTGCTGTTCTATCCTTTTCACTTTTGTGTGCTAAGTACTTCGAGGAGAAATGGAATGAATGTGTCCAGCTTCAAAGAAATGTCAGTTCAGGTATCTCTGGTCTTCCCTTGCAGGGAGCTGCTGAATGCACACAGGGATAACCTGGGCACCACCATTAAGTTTGTGATTTTCAATGAACTATCAAATGCAAGAAATCCCAACAACATGCAGATCCTGTATACTGTGCTTCAGCACAGCTCAGAGCAAGCTCCAAAGGTAGGTGCAGTGTCTTGGATGGCTGATGGTAACCCCAGAACCCCACCTGGCAGATTTTGTTTTGAGGCTCAGATGAATCTTATCACAGACAGCTGTCTGATCTGTATCATACTATTTTGAAATTACATAATTATTCTTGGTAGGAATAAACTTAAATGGGCATTTTCTAGCTCCCACATTCTGGGTGATAATGCAGTTTCATGAGAGAAACATCATTACAGCTCCCAGGGGTCTGAAGGACAGGATACCTCCAGCATGGTTTCCTTGTGTCTCTTCATTCTGTGGATGCAGACCCATTACAGTGCACTGAAAGTTTTCTCTCTGTGTGGCCCCAGTACCTGGCAATGGTGTTCCAGGACCTGTTGACCACCAAGGACGATTACCTGCGAGCTTCACGGGCTCTGCTGAGAGAGATCATCAAACAGACAAAGCATGAGATCAACTTCCAGGCCTTCTGTCTGGGCCTCATGCAGGAGCGGAAGGAGGCCCTCTATGCAGAGATGGAATTCAAGGTACCATTTTTGACCTTGTGCTGCTGGATGTGCCAGTGATGCACTGAGCTCTTCTGTGTCTGATTTCCTGGCCATTCTTCCTTTTGCTCTTTGGTGTCTGAGTGAGTCACTATTTGTGTGTCTCATAGCAGCACTCCCATATCTCATTTCCAAACATCCACGTTCATAATTTTTGATGACAGAACACTTCCAAAAGGCAGCTCTGGGTGTTGCTATTCAACTCTTTTTTTTTTTCTTTTCTATTTTAAGGAGCGATTTGTCATCCACATAACCGACCTGCTAGCTGTCTCCATGATGCTTGGTATCACAGCCCAGGTGAAGGAGGCTGGAATTGCTTGGGACAAAGGAGAGAAAAAGAGTAAGCAGAAGAACCTAGGTTCTCTCTGAGGATGAGCATCTTAGTAGATATATGCCCCTGATGTTGGGAGAACATCACTAGGGTTGGGAGCCTGCTGTCATCCTGGGGCTGACAGAGATTGGGGATGTGGCATTTGCATGGCTGGGGTTTTGCTGTAGCACGTGTCAGAAAGCAAAGATCCTGTTCTGTCAGAGCTGGGGTACTCAAGTCTTTCTCATACACTCTTCTGGTTCCCCTTCTCTAGTGGAAGGTGTGGTGCAGGAATTGAAACAAAATTATCTTTAAGGTTCCTTCCAATTCAAACCATTCAGTGATTCTGTGATTTACTGTTGGTGCCTCAGAGTCCTGGTTACTAATTTGAAACCACCATACTTCTGATGAGGCCCATGTGTGTATTTTGTGCCCTGATTGTTTTTCAGACCTGGAAGTGCTGCGCTCTTTCCAGAACCAAATTGCTGCTATCCAGCGTGATGCTGTCTGGTGGCTGCATACAGTTGTTCCATCTATCAGCAAGCTGGCTCCTAAGGACTATGTGCACTGGTGAGAATCAGCCTGGTCATGTCTGCGTATAACCAGTCCCTTCCCCAGCACTGATATATTATGAAGAGCCAGGTGTGCACCAGGGTTTGGTTAGATTTGTCTCCCATTTTCAGACAGGGTGCAGAAACAGTTTTAGCAGGGACTGTCTCCCTCTGAAATTCCTTCAGATGCATCCTCGTACCAGAAATATATGATAGTGGAAAATATTTCAGATTTATATTATTTGGATCCACTCAGTAGGGGATTTTTAGCTATCTGACCAGGGGATTTTTAGCTATCTGACCAAACAAATTCCCTCTGGACTCCTTGTTGTTTTTTTGTTTGACATCCTTTTTAAGGCTGTATGGCTGAGGGCTCCACAGATAGTTCTGTCTTCTGGAGGACAGATGGTATTCTGGGGTCTTGACACACACAAGGCATTACTGAGGCATTTCAAGCCAGAATTAATAGTAAGCAAGGTAGGCTACTGAAAATATAAAAGCCCAGAGCCCATATTGATTGTACAGTCCTCTCAATTCTGAATCATGTTACTGTTGTTAGACTCATTTATCTGAGGGGGCTCCTTCATGTGCAGGTTGGGAAGCTTTAGCAGGATTTGAGGGAGACTGGACTGTTGTATGTATTCTTAAGCCTCACAGATGGTGTTTACTGTCCTCTTCATCCCTACAGCCTCCACAAGGTGCTTTTCACAGAGCAGCCAGAAACCTACTACAAATGGGACAACTGGCCCCCTGAGAGTGACCGCAAGTGAGTGTGTGCCCCTCCCGTGGTGGGTGCAGGTGGGGAGCTGCTCTGGCTGGAGGCAGAGGAATGGGTGTTTTCTGGTGATCCTTATATAGCTCTGTGTTGGAAAGGCTTGGAACTGTGCTCAGATTTTCTTCATCTGTTACACTGCCATAAAACTGGGGGGTGTTGTTCCACTCTCCATCTGTTTCTCTTCCTCCTTCATTCCAGTTCCCTGTGCCAAGCTGTTCTGTATCTTGACAGTGTAATTGTAAGGAGAGCAGCCCCACAGTGTGTGGGTAACTGGGGTGACATTAGGGAGCTCAGACTTAAGGAGGCTGAAGCGTGGAGGTGCAAGGCACTGCAAGTGATACTCGGATAATAATTTGTTTCAAATAGTTGCATTTGAGATCGGAAAGAAGCTGTGATGTATCTTCTGCTCAGACGAGCTGTAGGGTCTGTGGAGTGTTCCAGGAGCCCTCGCACTGTTGTCCAAGGTGTGATTGATGTCTGGTGTGTCCTGCAGCTTCTTCCTGCGCCTGTGCTCCGAGGTGCCCATCCTGGAGGACACGCTGATGCGCATCCTGGTCATCGGGCTGTCGCGGGACCTGCCCCTGGGCCCCGCCGACGCCATGGAGCTCGCCGACCACTTGGTGAAGAGGGCTGCAGCTGTGCAAGCAGATGGTGAGGCTGCACACAGCTCCCACCAGCCAGGGCTTGCTTCTGTCTCCCTCCTATTGCCACCCAGGGCTGAGACAGCTCCTACCACCTACCAAAGAGCCTTTGCATCACTTAAAGCATATTTTAGTCGTGATGGTTAAACATTTGGCTCAAAACCAGACATGCTGCTGTTGCTTTCTCACTAGAGAGGCTTCTTGTTTTTTCTTACTGTTTCTAATTTTGTATCGTGGAGTGTTTGGGAAATTATTGGTTGTGTGGAGAATGAAGGACTGTGAACAACCACCCAGAGTTTTGAGTCAGCATTTTAAAATTCAATTTAGTCCTTTGTACGTACTGTAAAATGAAATTTGTAGGCTATGCAGAAATGGAAGGATTGGAAGTTAAATTAATTAACCAATTGTGTGCTCTTCCCAAGTCCATTATTGGAACACTTACAGAATAGCAGTTACAAAAGCAATCTTTACTCTTACTCCTTTTATGAATTCATTTAGCATTTGTCTAAATTCCTGCATTGCTGGTAAATACATCCATTCAGCTGAGCTGTATGTGTTTGTGGCAGAATTGAGGATGTTGTCATAGTTTGATTCTAAAGCATCTTGCATGCTCTTAGTGCTGACTGGTTGATGGCAAAGAGTGATCTTGAACTGCTCAATGCTTGTGGAAGGATCTAGACTTTGCTTGCTTTGTTGCTGTTCAGTATCCTTTCAAAATGTGTCCAGCCTCTCCTATAGGATTTTAAATCCTGTCCCATTTCATGTACTGGAAAACTCAGAGTGAATCTGAAAACTTGCAACAAAGTTGAAATGCATTTTTAGTTCCTTTAAGCCCCAGGAGTTCTGAGCAGATTTGTTGCTTACCTGAAAGAGTGTATCCAAGTTCTAAAAAAGTTACAAGTATCATATTGGATGCATTTGGGAAAAAAAGTACCCTTAAGAATTTAAACCAGATTGCTGCTGAAAAGCTCCATATCTTTATATATTGACTTATAGGATTTTTTAAGTGTTGTTGCTCTTTAAATGTTGATTTTTTTGTTTCTGTAATATCACAAGAACAAGCCCACAATAACATAGTTGCTTGAAGTAAAATTCTTTTATACTGTGCTGCTTTTTTTGAAGGACTTTCAGGTAGGTAGACAGGTCAATAACTTGTTCAGTCTTTTCTTCTCCTCCAGATGTTGAGGTCCTGAGGGTAGAAAGAATCCAGCTGATCGATGCAGTCTTAAATCTGTGCACTTATCACCATCCAGAGAATATCCAGCTACCTCCAGGGTAAGACTTATCACACAGATAATCTTGCTGTGATCTAGCTCACTTTCACCTTGTGACTAACATTACCAGCTCACAGATTTTAAGATGCTTTTCTCTATTAAAATTTGTAATAACAAAATGACAAGGATTTTCATGGTCATGTTCAGGTGGGTATTTTCCTAGAGCAGTCCAAGACCCGAGTTGTGGAATGTACTTTGGTCTGCAAGCACTGACCTTTCTGCCCTAGAAATCTTCAGCTGAATCCTGCTTTCCCCCCTGAAAGGATTTTGTGTGGGTGTGGCTGTCTTTTTGTTGGGAAAAGCACTGAACTGGCATGACTGAATCTAAACAGTGCATGATTAAAGTGAAAAGCAGGCTTAAGGAACTAAACTTGACTGCCCTAGAAATCTTCAGCTGAATCCTGCTTTCCCTCCTGAAAGGATTTTTGGGTGGGTGTGGGCTGTCTTTTTGTTGGGAAAAGCACTGAACTGGCATGACTGAATCTAAACAGTGCATGATTAAGGAGAAAAGCAGACTTGAGATGGGCTTAAGGAAACAAACTTGACCACACTTATCTCTGTTGATGGCTTTTGCAGGTACCAGCCTCCAAATCTAGCTATTTCTACTCTATACTGGAAAGCCTGGCCTCTCCTGCTCGTAGTGGCTGCATTCAATCCTGAAAATATTGGTGAGTTTGGACATTTCTCAGGATACCAGTTCTGCTGCAAAAGGTGGCCGAAGTGCTTTCTGCAGAAGTCTGGTTGCTTGTATGCAAGGCCTGTGCTGGGTTGGTGAGGTAACTGCACTTAAATACCTGTGTATCTCCTGTGGGTGAAAAATGTGTGCAGGTGGGGTTTGGACCAGCATGTGGCTGGAATTGCCTTGTTTGTGCTCTGAGTGTTATGAGCTGTTCTCAAGTTTGTGTTTCCCCACCTTGCAATGTGTTAGAGTGTATATAAAGGCTCTATTTTTTTTCCTGTGTTCCTTATAGTTCTTCTCTGCTGCAGGTCTGGCTGCATGGGAGGAGTACCCCTCTCTAAAGATGCTCATGGAAATGGTCATGACCAAGTTAGTATGGTTAAATCCCTATGTATATCAAACAGACCACTGAAAACACACATTTCTGAATTAAGTTTGTGCCATGCAACTGCTTCCTTTCCAGTGGGACTTGTGTAAGATAAACTGGCATCAACACTGCAGTTGGAGTGGGAAAAGTGCCTTCCCTTGACAAAAATATTATAAGCAAGGGAATAAAGCTGAGAAAAAGGGGGAGGGGGATGACTGCTGTGCCTTGCTGAGAAGGTCTCAGCCTCCTGGTTCCACTGAGAAACTACTTGGTTTTCCTATGTTGTCTGTCAGAGCTGAGGTCCTGTGTTCTTTCTGACTGTGGTTCATGAATTTTGAATAGAACAAGATAACCATTTCCTTTTTTTTAAACTTATTTTCTCAGTAATTATTCCTATCCTCAATGTACCTTGACGGATGAGGAGACACGCACAGAGATGATTAATCGTGAACTTCAAATCTCCCAGAGAGAAAAACAGGAGATTCTTGCATTTGAAGGTCATCTGGCAGCTGCATCCACAAAACAAACAATTACAGAGAGCAGCAGCCTCTTGCTGTCCCAGCTGACAAGTCTGGACCCTCAGTAAGTAGCCTTCTGCGTTCTAGTACCATCATGAAATCCTAGTTAACAGCACTAGTGAGGAAACCCTGCTCCTCCACGGGGTGGTTGATGTGGGGAAGAAGAACCCTGTGGGATCACAGAATCATAGAAAGGTTTTGGTTGGAAGATCATCTGGTTCCAACATGCCTGCCACCTTCCTATAAACCCCTCATGCACTACAGAGCTGACTGATCCTCCTCACATCAGAGTGAAGTTCTGTCAGCCTGTAACTTGCTGTTTCTGTGGCAGGGGCCCCCCTCGCAGACCTCCACCCCATGTTCTGGAGCAGGTGAAGAGCCTGAACCAGTCTCTTCGCTTGGGCCACCTTCTGTGTCGCAGTCGCCATCCTGACTTTCTTCTCAACATCATCCAGAGACAGGTGGGCTGTGCTGGGACTGGATCCCTTGCCTCTGAAACTTCAGCAGAGCAAGGGACAAAAATAAGCTAAGTGAGATTCAGGGGAAGGTGGTTTGCTGCTCAGGAATTAAATTATCAGTATGCTACATCTATGTTCTGCTGACCTTGCTACTCTCATCCTTCTCAGGCCTCATCACAGTCAATGCCATGGCTGGCAGATCTGGTTCAGTCCAGTGAGGGCTCCTTGGATGTCCTGCCCGTGCAGTGTCTTTGTGAGTTCCTGCTTCATGATGCTGCTGATGAATCAACCTCAGGTGAAGAAGAAGAGGAGGGTGAGAGTAAGGACCAGCGTGCCAAGAAACGCCAGGTGAGCAGTCTCTTGGGGCTCCCTTCTGTTACCTACTTTCTGTGCAGCCCAGATTTGATTTCACTGGACAGACAAACTTATCACTCCACAGAGACAGCAGAAACAAAGGCAGTTGCTTGGACGCTTGCAAGACTTGCTGTTGGGACCCAAAGCAGATGAACAGACAACCTGTGAGGTGCTTGATTACTTCCTGCGGCGCCTGAGCTCCTCCCAGGTGGCTTCCAGGGTCCTGGCCATGAAGGTGAGCAGAATGAAAATCATCTTGACTAGGGTCTGTCTGAAGCCCAGGGCAGAGCCCTTGGTTATCTTGAGTCCAGATCCAGCACAGTGAAATTGTTCCATGTCATCCTCCTTCTGTGACTTGTCTCAATCTCCAAACCCCGTCAAATGCACTTCTGCTCCCTGCTGCTCAGAAGTTATTGTTCAACAGCTAAGTTGTACTTAAGATAGAGCTGGATTTACTATGTTTCCTGTAGAGTTCAGGTGTAGGCTCAGGAGATCATGTGCCATGTGGAGTAATTGGCAGAGGCTGTTCTCTGTGAGTAGTGTGAGTGAGTGCCTGGTGCTCAGACTGAAACTTCAAGCAGGGTATCTGTCAAGAAGACACATTATATGAGATTAAATCTGTTGTGTGCTGCATTTGGAGCATTCTGTGGTGTTTGAAGCTTGTTCCTGTTATATTCACTAATGTGAAACTAGCAGTCCAGCTGTGGCTTCATGTACAACAGCTGTATGTGTGTGACTTGTGCAGGGCCTGTCCTTGGTGCTGTCGGAAGGAGGAATGCGTGATGGGGAAGAGAAGGATCACCCCATGGAAGAAGACTCTGGTGATTCTGAGCTGCTGCAGGGATATCAGTGGCTGCTGAGGGACCTCCCAAGGCTGCCACTGTTTGACAGTGTGAGAGCCACGACAGCTCTGGCCTTGCAGCAGGTGGGTGGAAGCAGCTGAAGGGAGGAGTGTCAGGTTTGTTCTTTTTCTGCTAGTGCTGAAACAGATCTAAACAAACTGGATATGGCTGTGATGTTGGCATGTTTGTGTGCTTGCAGAAGAATTTTGCTTATGCTGGTGCTTGTTTTCATTAAATCCTGATTTCTAATGAAAGGAATTCTCATTCCAGGCTATCCACATGGAGACAGATCCCCAGACCATCAGTGCTTACCTGGTGTACCTCTCCCAGCACGCCCCAGTGGAGGAGCAGGGACAGCACAACGACCTTGCTCTGGTGAGAGGAGGGATTGTGTGGGGAACACATGGCATGTCCCAGGACAGTGGTAGGCATGGGACTTGCTGTACCACCAGGATGAGTTTTGGGGCGTGTGTTACTCTGATAACTGCATGTTTGTGTCTGTGCATGGGTTGAAAGGCAAGCCTATGTCTTAGGCTTATATAATGTAATGATAATCAGAGCAATAACCTCTGGTGCAGCAGCCCATCAGCTGGAATGGGGAATGCAAGAATGGATAGTGTTTTGATAGAAATTGCACCACCTGGCAGTGTTTCGTAAGTAAGCAGGTGCTAAACCTACAGTCATATGTGTTTGCAGAAATAATGGGAAATTAGGAACTTCAGTGGTGGGATATGTACTCCCCATAACCAAAACTAGATTGCTGGGTTGGTTTGCTTGTGTGCGTTTTTTTCTTTTTAGAAAAGCTTTTGGTGATTTTTTTAATAATGAATTTTTTTTCTTTTTTTCTCCCTGGGTACTTTTTTTGTTGCTTTTAAGGCTCATGTGCTGATAGTGCCTGTGTTTGGATGCACAGAGGAGGTTGAATGATAAGCATCAGGAGATCTTTTTCTTCAGAGTAATGCTATGTAAATGCTTACTTTGTAATGGGGTGCATCAGAATGCATCTGTGCTCCACTGGGGCACTGTGAGATGCATGCAAAGCACCGGCCTTTTCCCTCCTGTGTCAGTTCTGATCTCCAGAGTAGTGTGTACTGGGCTGATGATGGGAGCTGGAGAGCATGGTGCAGTGAAACAGTGGGACCTGGCTGTGTAAAGACCTCCTGGATGTGTTCTCCCTGCAGGATGTTGCCAGACTGATTGTGGAGCGCTCCACCATCATGTCCCACCTGTTCTCCAAGCTCTCCTACAGTGCTGAGTCAGATGCAGTGCTCGTGGCTCTGCTCTCCATCTTCTCCCGCTACATCAAGCGCATGCGGCAGAGCAAGGAGGGCGAGGAGGTGTACAGCTGGGTGAGTGCCTCCTGCCTTGCCCCAGCAGGGCACAGACACTGGGCAGGTTAACAAAACAGAAGCCTTTAATGGGTTACTCAATTTGAATAAACCAAGTCCAGCTCAAGAATTCCCTGATCTGAAAATAATTGGATTGTGACATAGTATCAAAGCCAAGCCTATGTGTTTGTAAAATGCCTTTTTAACTTTTCCCCAAGTATCTTTTGTCACCACTGTTGGAGGTGCTGGGAACTATGGTCTGACTAAATTTGTCTAATCTCATGTTCTCCTTTCTCTCCTCACCTTTGCTCATCCTGTCTTATCCTACCTTTTTCCAGTCAGAGTCCCAGGATCAGGTGTTCCTTCGCTGGACTAGTGGGGAAACAGCCACCATGCACATCCTTGTGGTCCATGCCATGGTTATTCTGCTGACACTGGGGCCACCTCAAGGTCAGTGAAGTATGCTCAGATTTTTTTTTTTGGGGGGTAATGGTCAATACAGGATGTCTTTTCTCTGTCTGCTGTCTCCTAACAGGTCAGACTGGTATTAATCCTACTCACAGGTTTGACCTTGTAGTACATGTTTATAGCTGTTATTGGAATATTACTGCAAAGAGTGACGGATTTGCAGGCTGGTTTGCTTGTTTGTTTGGTTTTTTTGTTTTGTTTTTTTTTTTCCTTTTTGTTTTGTTTTGTTTTGTTTTTTTCTTTCTGCAGACAGCAGGAAATGCCAAAACAATGATGTGTTCTGATGTATTGATAGAGAAGGGCAGGGCATTCTAGGTGCTTGTGAACATGGGAAATAATTTTTTATCCACTCTTAAGCAGGGGATGGTGATTTTTACACCTTACTGGATATATGGTTCCCTGAGAAAAAGCCCCTTCCTACTGCATTTCTGGTTGACACCTCCGAGGAGGCTCTGCTGCTCCCTGACTGGCTGAAGCTGCGGATGATCCGCTCCGAGGTCCCACGGCTCGTGGATGCAGGTGAGCCTGTGCCATGTCTGCTGGTGTTCCAAACCCTGCTGGAAGGAAAGGGAGAGCCTTCCTTGCTCAGGTGTGCCCAGCCATCCTATTTGGATGCCTTTGGGTGTAGCCATCTGTCTCCGTTACTTTTAAAGTAGGGGAGTGAGTCTGAATGGATATTCCCCTTCCAGTGTATTTTAAAGGAGTGGGAGACTCTGAATTGAGGTTCCATTTCTTCTACAATGCAGATGGAACTAAGCTATGCAATCACCAGACAACAGGCACAGCACTGTGGAAAGCTGTGCCTAAAGGATGTAAGCTAAACCTCTGGTTACTCTGGTCCTCATACCACTCGTCAGGGCTCTCTTTCTTCTTGGTATTCAGAGCTTTCATCCCATTTTACTAATTAAATGACAGCTGTCTATAGCCAGTGATTGAATTATTCAATAATTCCTGCCTGCAGCCATCAAGAGATAGGGTGGAAGTTATTTTTTAATACGAATGATTGCATTGCTGAGGTTCTAATAAAATTAAAACAGAAGATCAGATTAGCCAGTGAGTGAATTAACTGGAAGATGCAATAAGGCAGCAATGATTTGCAGAGGAAAGAAAATATAGTAGGCAGCTGTCAGACTTCTGGCTTTAGGCTCTCTACAGCTCTGTCATTAATGTGTCACTGTTGGTCCAGACAAAAGCATAAAGATCAGGTAATAAATGTGACCCTCCATGGACAGTTCAGAGGTCTGAGGACTCAGTGTTTGTCTGTTGCAGCCCTGCAGGACCTGGAGCCACAGCAGCTGCTTCTCTTTGTTCAGTCCTTTGGAATCCCAGTTTCCAGCATGAGCAAACTTCTGCAGTACCTGGATCAGGCAGTATCTCATGACCCACAGACGCTGGAGCAGAACATCATGGACAAAAGTAAGAGTTACAGAGGAGGCTGACTAGGCATTTAACTTTTTCTTGAACAGATTCCATGAGTATCTCCTGTGACTTCCTTGGAAAAAGCCAAGCTAGTTCAGCAAACTTTGTGCACAGGCTGCTTTGGCAGCGTGTTGTCACTGTAGACACCTGGGTGGCCCTTGGCTGTATTTCCCAAAATAGAGGAGGAATTTTTGGATTGGAATGTACAGAGTCAAAAAGAACTTTGGAAGGTACTTTGTAAGAGAAATAAAGCTTTCAAGGCATCATACAAAGCAGATTCTCTTGTCTGTAGGAGCTGTACAAACAGCCAATTCTGTCCTGCTTTAATGAAGAGGGCAAGATGATGATGTGCTTTTATTTCCTTCTTTCTTCAGACTACATGGCTCATCTTGTGGAGGTTCAACATGAGAGAGGAGCAACAGGAGGCCAGACTTTCCACTCCCTGCTTACTGCCTCCTTACCAGCCCGCCGAGGTACTGCCCAGGGTAGCCTAAATATCAAAGTCATCTTCCAAACATCCCTCCTTTGTTGCTGTTGAGAGGAACAGGCAGAGATGTCTTAAAAAGCAGTCATGTTGTAATAAACCAGCAAGCTATGGTTAGACACCAGTCCTTGCTAGAGTTTTTTGCTTCTGGCAAAGAGAGAAATTCCAGTATTTTTGGAGTTTATTACAGTGAGTTTTTCTGAGTCATATGGAAAAGTAGGTCTTGCTTGAAATGAAGAGAAAAGCTGCTGAATTCCTCAGTAGAGACTGTAAAGCTGAAGGTGATCTGGTGTTGGGGCTCCAGATGCTATCTACCATAACAGCATTTTCATTCTTTTCCTTTTATTCCTCTTGCAGACAGCGCTGAGACTGCAAGGTCAAAATCCAGTCCTGAAAACTCTCAAAGTCAGAGTCGGATCCGGGCCTTGAGCCAGGTCCGTGTTCTGGGCCCAGAAGATGATCTGGCAGGAATCTTGCTGCAGGTACTGTTATAAGCTCCAGCTGAGTAGCTGCTTCCCTGCAGCAGCTTTACAAAATCCATTTCTCTTACACTTGCATCTTGTGACTCCTTATCCTGCAGTGTTTGCAGGCAATAAATATGAAAGCCCTGATGTAATGAGGCTGTGCCATTACAGCCTGGTGGAGTTGATACTGGCAGGAATTTTTTCTTGTAGTTGGAACGTGATGTGGCTTTTGATCGTGCCTGGTACTGTCAGTACCTACTAGTATGTTGCTGTCTCTGCACCTTGTTTGTTCTGTGCATAGTGCCTTTCCTCTCAGCAGTGGATGCAGGATTTGTGAAATGCTCACAGGGCCCTGGCAGCAAAGCTGTGTGCAAACAGCATTTGTACTCTGGCTTGTCTGCTTACAGAGCTTCCCTCCCTCCACTGACTCCAGAAGGAGCCTACAGGGAATTAATTGGCCAAGTTGGTTGTTGGTGTTTGGGTAGCAGGATTCCCCTGCAGTGTCAGTGTTGATAATCATGTTGGGGTTGCAGAGATGCTGCTTATGTTCATGTGCCAGGCACTAGAACATAACAGAAGCTGTATCAGAAGGTTCCCGTTAGCCTACAGTCAGTATAACTGTACAAGGTGAATCGCTCCTCTGCCTCGGGGTGCTCGTGGTGCAGCAATCCTTTCATTGTCTGTCATAAATGTACTCCCTGTTGTATCTCCCCAGCTTTTCCCACTGACCCCGGACCCGCGGTGGCAGAACTCCAGCCTGCGGCCGCTGGCGCTGGCACTGCAGCAGTCCCTGGGGCAGGAGCTGGCCCGCATCCGCCAAGGGGCCGCGCCGGAGAGCGGGGTCACGGCCAGCGGGGTCACAGGCACTGGGGTGACAGCCAGTGGAGCCACAGGCAGCGGGATGGCGGCACGGCTGCTGCAGGCCGTGGCTGCGCTGCTCAACTCCGCGCACAGCGGCGCCCTGGTCATGGCCATGCACCGCCACCACTTCATCTCCTGCCCGCTCATGCGCCAGCTCTACCAGTACCACGTGAGTGCCTTGGGGAGCATCCCATAAAGAGGGGTGAGGGACAAATGGGAAATCTGTTTAGGAGCATTTCATAAAGAGGGGTGAGGGACAAATGGGAAATCTGCAGGGCATCTGCTCTGCTGTGTGCACGTTCTGTAATGCTCAGCTCAGGTTGCCTGGCCATGGGCATCTTGGATGCAGGTTGGCAGCATTAGCTTGGCACTGCTGAGATTACCTGGAGTTAGTGCACCTTACACAGCCTGGTAACCGTTTATTGGATTTACAGCTGTAGGTCTCTGCTGGTTTGGGGATCTGTAGTCTGTGCTGTTCTGTAGCATTGGATGTGTCTTGCAAGCCAGGGTATTTGCAGTTTGAGAGCAGAAGTCTAATTCATAGAGTCATAAAATGGTTTGGGTTGGAAGGGACCTTAAAGATCACCTGGCTCCAATTCCTCTGCCATGGGCAGGGGCACCTTTCCCTAGGCCAGGTTGGTCCAAGCCCATCCTACCTGGCTTTGAACACTTCCAGGGATGGGGAGTCCAGAACCTCTGGGCAACCTCTGCCAATGCCTCACCACCCTCACTGTAAGAATTTCTTCCCAGCGCTCCGTGCCACAGGACACTGCCTTCTCCTCGCTCTTCTTCAAAGTGCTCATGCAGATGCTGCAGTGGCTGGAGAACCCCGCAGTGGAAGATGGTCCCCTGCGAGCTCAGCTGAAGGCCTTTGCTGTGCAATACTCCTCAAGGCACAGGATCACTGATGGTACTGGCACTGGGCAGCTTATGGGACTCAGAGGGGACAAAGTGGGACAAGAAAGACACAAAACTGCACCTGGAGCAGGAAGTGTTGTGGGGAGCCTTTTACACAGGTGTCATAAGGAGTTACAAAAGTAGCATGTTGTGCTGCAGAAGCTCTTTGAGGCTGTGAACCAGTGCCTTAGCTCTGGGGGCTTGCAGTAGACACCAAGCACACCAGATCTCTCAGGGAAAATTTACAATTTCTCAGGCCAGGAATTCTGTGTGAGCTATAGTTTTGGTAGGTGAGCATGCAGGAATGCCTCTGGAACAAGGTCACGTCATGACTTGTAGAGTTTATCGTCTGCCATCCCTTGGGAGCAGGAGTCTAACCAAGACCTTGTGCATGGAAATGGGTTTGTGGTTACAGAACTTCTTAGCCACATGTCCATGCAGGAGAGCTGTCAAGGGTTCTGGTGGCCATAAATAGCAGTAGAATGTATATTTGTATGTTTGAGTAGTTGTGCCCTGGAGCCACATGGGGAATCTGTGGGAGGGAAGTCTGATGTGGGGGCTGGCTTGTCCCTGTGATGCCAGTGCTGTGATTCTGTTACAGTTCGAGGTGGCTTCTTGCACCTCACAGAAGCTCTTTCTTTCCGTCGTGACCCGGACTTGATCAGCTCCACAGTCTGTGCCATCATTGCAACCCTGAAATCAGGAGAGAAGTGTAATGTGGAGCCAGAGCTCATCAGCAAAGGTATGGATGTCCTTCTGCTCTCCTTCTTTGTAGCATCAGCTTGAACTTCCAGCCCAGCAAGGCAGTGCCTAGTGTGCAGGCTGTGGGAATCTGCCTTCTCCTGGATCAGAAAATTTGAACTGGTCTAAGCTTGGCCCTGTCTTGGATCACTTCCTTTCCCCCACTGTATATGGGTTTATAAACTGTCATCTGGGGCTCAGATTATGTCTCTGAGCAAACTGTTGGTTTTCACTAACAAAAAGAACTGAAAGCCTACTATCCCAGATAAAAATGGCTTCCCTGTTCCTCACTGAGCCTGGCTATCAGGAATAGTACGTGCAAGGTTCCATACCTTTCACCACATCCTGGAGCTAATGAGTGGCATCTTTCTCCCTCTGCTAGTCCTTCAAGGTCTGATTGAAACCCACTCTCCGTACCTGGAGGAGCTCCTGACTGTCCTCTTCTCAGCTACTGTTGAGACCAGGTGTCCTGCCATGAAACCAATTGCTGTGGTGTGCTCCTTGTTGCTCCAGGACAAAGAAGAAACCCCAGTAAAGAAGGAGGTGGAGAGCTGCAGGTGAGCCAAGGCAATGATGGGAATTCACAGGTAGGTCTGGGTGCGTGGTATCACCAGTGACACTGGCCTTGCTTTGTCCACAGTGCTGAATCAGCTTGGCCAGGGCCTGCCTCTGGCCTTCTCAATGACTGGCTGGAGATGTTGGACCCAGAGGTCATCAGCAGCTGCCCTGATCTACAGCAGAAGCTGCTGTTCTCCTGGAACAAAGTAAGAATTGTTGGGCAGAGGGACTGCCGTGCTGAAACAACTTTCTGGGGTACTGACCTGCACCTGGGGCAAGGGGTAGTTTTATGTTCTCTCACAGGTTACTGTGTGAGTTCTAAAGCAATACAGGCTGACTAGGAGGACAGTTCTCTGCAAGGCTCACATTTCTCAGTGCAGGGCTTATGTTTCCTCTTATCTTTATATTTCCTCAGTTATGTTCTTTTAAGGACTTCAAAGTGCTTTACAGACACAGCATGGTCCTATAACAACCCAGCCAGCTGTGTTTTCGTTGGTATTTTTGCAGACAGATCAATAGCTTGCCCAAAGTGCCATGCCAAAATTAAGGCTGAAACTGAATTTCACATCTGATGCCATGTTCTCTCAGAGTGTGCTGCCCTAAATCCTTGTTCTGTCTGTGCTGTCTGCCCTGCTGGGTTGTCATCCTTCTGCAATACACATGGCATGTCCTACAGCCACCTTGCTACCAGGACCTGTTCATTACATCTCTTCCTCTTTTGGTGCTTCCAGGCAGGGTCCCAGGTGCCCTCCTTCCGCCCCTACCTCTTGGCTCTTCTGACTCACCAGTCCAGCTGGACCACACTGCACCAGTGCATCAGGCTTCTGCTTGGCAGGAACAGGGAGCAAAGGTGAGTCTTGTTTGGCCTAGCCAAGGGATTGAGTTGGGCAACTCTGTCTGAGAGAGAGCAAGACTTGCCATGTTCATGATGTGTCTGCCAGGAGATGTAAGTCAGCCAAAAACAGACTGTGAGAAGGATGCAGATTTCAGTCCTGCTGATTTGTGTACCTTGATATAAATATTACCTACTGTTTGATGGAAGCAGCACATAAAGATTTGGCTGTGTTCTAAACAGGAAGTGCTAATTGTGGGTAATCCATCTTGCATTGCCCTTGTTGGTAGTCTTTATGAACACAGGGTTTGCAGGATGGCTTGGATAGCAAACTGAGGGCTGTCTCTGTACCTGGGCAGGCTCTGATGGATATTTTGGTTGTACTAAACTCCATTTCCAGTCTTTTTTCTAACCCTTTCATGGCATCAGCCTCCCAGTTTTGATCTCTGCAGCAGCCCTAGCTCCCAGCTTCTACACAGATTTCATACACTGAAGTTCCAGTGTAGTCGTATTGTTACAGTTATGGACCAGGAAGTGCTAAAACCTAATAACAGCAATACTTCTAAAATTTACTTCTAAAATATTTCCATTTATTATTTTATTCGTAATTTCTTGCTCAAAATCAAATTACTTTCTCAGTTCAAGGTAACTGCTGTAATAGGGACAGCAGTAAGGTCATTGGTCTGATTGTACCAACTGTTTGTGTTGGTACAATCAGACCAACTCCATGCCTTGGTGTAAGGCTCCATGTAACCCCCACACTTGCTGAATGCCATTTGTTCTGTTCTGTTCTGCACCCTGTGCTGTGCTTATTGCAACAACTATTTAGTCATAATCTGGGAACAGAACCAACCCCCTTCTTGGGACTTAATAGGTCCTATTTTTACATTTGCAGATGTTTCTTTCTTCACAGCACTCATCATGTTTAGTGATGCTTCCGTGTGTTTGTGTGCTGCCCGAGGGTTGTGTTGACTCTAATTGCAAATCTGTCTTCTTTTGTCTTCTGGCAGGTTTGACCCAACTGCATCCTTGGATTTCTTGTGGGCCTGTATTCACATTCCTCGGATCTGGCAGGGAAGGGACCAGAGAACTCCTCAGGTACTGGTTCATTTCTTCCAAGATTACTATCTGGATCAATGTTTTCACAGTGCCTGATTTTAGCATGGCCAAGAGGTGGCTGGAGTGATTGAGGTGCAGTGTGCCAAGTTTGCTGCCTGTACCTCAGCTGATTATTTAGCTGCTCTGCTGTTACATATTACAGTGGCAGTTTAGACTCCAGAAAGCTGATAGGAACACATAAAGTTTGCCCACTTGGCATTTCCTCTGCAGCAGTTGCCACAATATCTGTTAAAGGCACAAGAGAGTGGCAAGCAAGCTAAAACTCAGCATGGGATAATTGCCATTTTACAAAGAAAAGGAGGCTGTGTCTCTTGTCCACAGAATTTCTTTGGTTTGGTGACTGAATTAGGCTTTCTGACCCGTCACACATGCTGAGATGGAAGTAAATGAAGAAGTAGAAGAGGGGTAAAGAGATTTTATTTGGGGTTGTGATTTTTTCAGAGCTCTAGATATGGGGCTGTTCTTAAGTCTGGTTCTAAGATGTTCCATTCCAGTCGGGGAAGGTGTGACTAGAAGGAAATAAGCATCTTGGAATTTGGTGTGGAATAATTTGGGGTGTTCTCTTGCATTGCAGAAACGCCGTGAGGAATTTGTGCTCCACCTGAAGGCATCAGAACTGATCAGCATGGTGGAGCTGATCCTGGCTGAAGCAGAGACCAGATACCAGAACACTGACGAGGCCTCCTGCACACTCATCCAGTCCCGGCTGCCGCTGTTGCTCAGTTGCTCTCATGGAGACCTTGAGAACATCAAAAAAGTAACAGAATATTTGACCAGCTGCATCCAGCAGTGGGGAAGCAGGTGAGGAGCATTGTCTGCTGGAATTGTAGTTCTTGGGCACAAGCAGGCAAGTCATGATGAGACTTGCCAGTATGTCTTCATTAAGAATGTCATGTTCCAGAGCCTGTATAAAAATGCACACTATCCTTCCTGAGGTTTGGGGAAATAACAAGTGGTTTAAGTGATAGTCAGCCCAGGAAGCTGACTTCAAAAGTGAAATTTAAGGACCTTCTTGATTTTAGGACTTCAGAATGAAATTCTTGACATGCTTGAGATTTTTACTTTTGTTCTTTAAGGCAGTGGTTATTTTTAATTACTAGTTCCTAACGTGGGATTTCTTGTCTACTCATCCCTTGAGTCACAGCTTGTAATACATCCTGCTTCTGACTTGCTTTCAAAGCTGAATGGAGACCAAATTGTTTCCTAACAGCTATTTTAAGACTGTGGAAAGAACAGGAAGATGATGTTTTTGTGGCAGTGAAAGGAACTGACCTAATTCCAACCTTGCTTATGATGATATTAGGAAAGATTCTAAGTAACTGTTGCTTTCTACTGCCTCCCAGTACAGACTATGCCAGGGATCTCCAGGGGTTTCAGGTGTATAGAGAACATGCTGGTTAGTCTGAATAGTTGTGGTTCTGGCTTATTTTCCAATTGGGATGGGGCTGACCCTGAGTACCACAGAGGAGCTCTGCACTGGAGATGTAAGCAGAGCTTTCTTCTCTCTCTTGTGCCCTTTGAACTGCAGTTTTCTCACTCCAAATGGCCTTGTGGATGGATGGATGGATCCCCATAGACTGTGGATGGATCTCTGTAGAAAGTGAATGATTTGAGTTGTTCAAAAGAAGCAAAGACTTAAAAACACTGGTTGAGATTAGTGATGTCTGTGTTTTCACATGCTGTGTTTGCCACATGCAGGAAGGCTGTTACTAATCTGATGAGTCTTGGATGTTTGCTACTTGAACTAATGTAGTTTTCAGTGGCTGACCTCTCCCTTTCTCCTTCAGTTCTGTGGGGAAATGCTGCCAGGACCTTCTGCTGCAGATATACCTGCAACTACCTGAGCTCCTGGTCCCTATGCCTGAGATGCTTCTTACCAGTGAAGGAGCCAGAGACAGCAGCACTTGCAAGGTAAAGTTAGAGACAGAGGAAGGCCCCTTTTCAGTTGTGTATGCAGAATGGATGCTACCTTGATGCCCAGAGTAGAAGGTGAGGGCTGGCAAAAGCTTCCTGGGTGACTTTGGTTTCTTTATTTTGCTTTTCTGTTATCCTGTCCCTGCCTGCACTCTCCAGAGAAGAGAGTTCTGGTGTGGTTTATTTTGCAATGTCCTTCTATAAAATAATATAAGCTCCACAAGCTTCTGTGTGCCAAAGGCTTCTGTAAGACAAAAGTGTGCAGACATCTGATCCTACTTTGATGTCTGTAGGGACTGTGGACTTCAGATCCCATGCCAGCTGGAGCACTGCATCTGCTCACAGATTCTACCTGAAAATAATTTCTGCTAACCCCCCTGTGTAGCTGGAAAAGAATTGGGAAGCACTGCTGGAGAGCCAGGGGCTGGTTTGTACATTAAACTTCTTAACAGTTTGCTCATTATTTTTCTTCCAGCTTGATGCCCTGGTTCACAGATTCATTAACCTCCTCGCAGACACCAGTGACTCCAAGTCATCCGAAAGCCGCGTGTGGGATGCCAATATGGCCTGCAGGAAGCTGGCTGTGGCTCATCCCATCCTTCTCCTTAGGTACCTCTCTCTCCCTGTGTGTGGCTGGGGCTTATTGAAAAGCATCCAGCCTTGTCCTAGAAAGGCAACAAACTTGCAGCAATCACAGTAGTGGTGAGAGAATTCACCTTCATGTACAGATGTCAGAGAAAAGGCAGCAAAGTTACATCTTTTACAATGAGGGAACACCTTGTGTCTGTCAGGAAGTAATCTTGGAATTGGAGACTAAGGAGCAGAGTGTGGGTAGGAAATGGGGCATGCTGAGTCTATCTGTACAGGGATCAAGACAAGAACTCTGAGAGAGGATAAGGGATTTTACTTTCCAGGAAATGAGGTAACATGTACCTTTGAAAGATCTAGGCTTAGATTTTCTTGTTTGGTGTTTCAGGCACTTGCCAATGATTGCAGCACTGCTGCACGGCCGCGTTCACCTCAATTTCCAGGAATTCAGGCAGCAGAACCACTTGACCTTCTTCATCCATGTCCTGGGGATCCTGGAGCTGCTCCAGCCGCAGGTCTTCCAGAACGAGCACCAGGCGGCACTCTGGGACTGTCTCCTGTCCTTCATCCGGCTGCTGCTGGTAGGAAATCCCTGCTTCCCTCCCTGTGCTGGCCACTAGATGGGGAAGCTCCTGTAACACAGGGTGCTTCTCATTTGAAGGGAAAGCCTTCCTAAATGCCTAAGAACAAAAAAGTGCATTAAGTACCTTGGAGAGCTTGAAGAGGAGGCAGCAGACCAAGAAACTGCTCCCTGGTACCCAGAGGTGCAGGATGGGGCAGTGCATTGTTGCTATTTTTTGGTTAACTCTCACCTTCTTGATCCTTTCCCAGAACTACAGAAAATCCTCACGGCACCTGGCTGCCTTCATCAGCAAGTTTGTGCAGTTTATCCACAAGTACATCACGTGCAATGCCCAGGCAGCTGTCTCCTTCTTGCAGAAGCACTCGGATCCACTCCAGTAAGCTTCCTTATGCCCGTTAGCCCATGCACAGTCAGATTGCCAGGAGCTAATCAGACAGCAGACAGCAAGAGGATGTGACAGAGTAGCTGCTAATATGGCACATTTTTATCCTTGGCTCCTTTAAGCCTCCACTGAAATGAGCAGCATATCTCTTCTTTATAGGTGAAAACAGAGCCCAAGGAAGTCACATAATGACTTTAACTCACATAATGGCCTAAATGTTATATTGAAGTATTATAGTGCCCTGCAACCTTTCCAGAGAGGCAGCTGGAGAGTCTTTCCCCAGAGCAGTGACTGCAGGGTCCCACCTACAGATATGTGGGGGAAATGCATTTGAATTCCAGTCATGAAGAAAGGAAAAATCTTGTTTCTGCTTCTGAGAAGCTCTTTGTTTCAGTGTACATATCTGTATTTGTATCAGTGTACATATCAGTGTACATATCTGTGCTGTTGAAACCCAAACACACCACCTCTTTTTCCCAGTGACCTGTCATCAGACAACAGTGACCTAGCAATGCTCAAGTCCCTGCTGGCTGGGCTGAGTCTGCCTAGTAAGAGTGGCATCTTGGACAGGGGCTCTGATGAAGAGAAGGATGGTGAGTCTGGCTGGGAGAAGAGTTATTCCAGCTGGTGAACCTACACTCTATTTTGGAGAATAGGTGTTTTTGTGGGGTGTATACTGTGCTTGTTCTTGAAACAGCTCAATGTGTTTAGGGTGGAGAATGGCACTTGTATGCTCAGCAGTTGGGAAACAGTATTTGGGATGGGTTAATTTGTTTTCCTGCCAGTGGTATCAGGACTGGAGCAGAACAGCTCTTAACAAGGGTGAGTTTCCTGGTCGTGGATTTTGCCCTTTTAATCCACACTTAAGGATTGACCTGCTGGGGGGACTCCAAGGGTACATTCATTCTTCCACTGTTGACAGCTTGCACAGCTTGCATGGGAAAATTATTCAGTATTAAAAGAGCTTGCAAAGCTTCCTTCTCAGTGTCAGCTGAGGGGGTTACAGGAGGTGCAGAGAGATTAGAGGCAGTGTGAGACAATTGTATCTCAGCATTGCTGGTGGCTGATGATGCACCTCTGCACTGGTGGGGAATACTGGGCAGTGCACAGGCTGTCAGCAGTGCCCTGCTCTCTCTCTCCCCCCAGAAGAAGCAGCTGCTGGCTCTCTCCCCCTGGTCAGCGTGTCCCTCTTCACTCCCCTCACGCCGGCTGAAATGGCCCCGTATATGAAGAGGCTCTCCAGAGGCCAGACAGTGGAGGGTGAGTGAGGACCTGTGTGCAAAGCCACAGGGCAAATGCAGACATTTGTCAACCTTGTTACTTATCTGTCAGCAGCAGCCTGATTTCCTATTTCAGTCCTGTGTTTGGAAGTCACCAGCAGTTAGGATGTTGTTCCATTTTTGGATTAACTTGTCCATAGCCTCCTGTGATTCTGTGACAGAGGCTTCCTATGATTCTGTTATCACTGAGCTCAGCAGTACTTCAATAGCCTTTTAGGTTGAGGTTGGCCCTTGTGGACCATTTGATGGCCCCTTTGAGGCTCTTCAAGGATCTTCAAGCATTTTGGGACATAGTGTGAATAAATCAAGGAATGCTGCAGTTTGAGCCAGGACTGAAGTGCTGATAGGAATGAAATACCAAACTGATGAGAAGCAGGATTTGCTGGAAATCCCCAAATGGCCTTCATGGAAGAAAACCATGTTAATCTGGCATATGGGAACAATAATCTCCAAAGGTCTTCTGAAATTACAGGTGTCCTGTGTTCAAACCTAAGTTGTGACAGTTTTCCTTCCAATGTAGAATAGGACAAAAAAGTCCTGCTTGTACCTCGTGTTTTAAAGAGACATTCTGAAGGTCTTTAGTTACAGAAGAAGGTGTTCTGAAACTGAAACCTCTCGCCCCATTGCATTCCTTCCTTTGCCTGGGCAGGTTGGGATGTGTTGATCTGGCACATCCCTGGTCTCCTCCTTTATGAAGAACTGCCTTTATTACACTGCCTCTGTGTGCAAGTGGGAAAACTTGATGGCTTGGGAGATTTGTTTTGTGGGGAAAAAGATTCTTTGCTGGATCAGTGAATTTCAGTCACCTTTTCAACCTGTGTCTTCTCCCAGATATCCTGGAGGTTCTGACAGACATTGATGAGATGTCCAGACGGAGGCCAGAAATTCTTGCCTTTTTTGCTGTGAGTATTGGTGTCTCACTGCCACTGGAAGAAAGAGATTCTTTTCACCAGAGTCTGTTGCACAGCCAGCTTAAGCACTACCCTTCCTCTGCTTTTTGGGGATTGTTGCAGCACCTTAGGAAAAAAGTGTCCTCAGTTAGCCCTGCTGAGGACAGGCAGTATTTCCCTCCATTGCATACTGCCTCAACTATCATCTGCTGTATGTCAGAGGAAGAATTAAACCTCTGTCCTCTTCCCAGGGCAAGAAGAGAACAGAACAGCTGTTGAATAAGCTGGAAACTAGGGAAAACTCAGCTATTCCACATGAAATAAGATTACAGAAGGGTACTTTAAAGTATTCAAAACCAGGATAATCTGTTTTACAAAGAGGGATTTCTGGGGTCAGCCAGTACCTGCTGGATTTGTGTTGGGCTGGATTGGTGTGGAAGGGGAGTAATGCCAGTCTGAGGAGTTTGTGCTCCCTGAATGGCCCTGTGATCCACATCTGTCCATCTTTCAGACAAACCTGCAGAAGCTGATGAGTTCTTCAGAGGATTCCTGCCGAAACCTGGCCTTCAGCCTGGCTTTGCGCTCCATCCAGAACAACCCCAGGTGAGCACCACTGCAACTGAGGCTGTGCTGGCTGATCTGGGGCTCTACTGACCCTGTCATGTTTCACTCCCAGCATTGCTGCAGATTTCCTGCCCACCTACATGTACTGCCTGGGCAGCCGAGACTTCGAGGTGGTGCAGACAGCACTGAGGAACCTGCCTGAATACACCCTCCTTTGCCAAGGTACCTGTGGATCAGCCACCTTTGGGGCAGGCTTGGCCTCACAAGGGTCAAAGCTGGGTCCTGTGCTCCCCTGGGAAGTTGCCATGGATTGTTATTGCTTAGACCAGGCTGTCAATGCCAATAGTAGCTTTGGGCTGAGCTTCACAAGGGAGATTTGTCATAGAGACAAGGGGGGCTTCCTTGAAGCAGATTTGCTCCCTTACAGTCTTCTCTGAGTTGTGACCTCTCACATGATCACAGAGCTGTTAGAGGGGGGTTTGTGCCAAGTTCTTGTGGAAAAGGAGATTTCTCATACAGCTGCAAATGCTCACCCAGTGGTTGTTGGTGGATTGCTCTTGCACGTGGAGCCCTGGGGCCATTCCTCACTCTGCCTTTCCCTTTCCCTTTCCCAGAGCACGCAGCAGTGCTGCTGCACAGGGCCTTCCTGGTGGGCATGTACGGCCAGATCGACACCAGCTCTCAGATCTCAGAGGCCTTGAAGATTCTGCACATGGAGGCCATGATATGAACATGGGGTTCTGGGAGTTCCACTTCCAGAGGACTTAATTTAATGGACTCATCAGCTGCATTTCAGCCCTTTAAGAAGAACACTGTGTTGCAACCCATGTGCTGGAGGATCAAAGAGGTGATGTGGCAGGCCAGACTGGGCTGGAAAAGAAGAAGGTGCTGACTGAAGATCAGAAAGGGGCAAGGATCAATCTGGCTGGCTGAGATGCCATTATTGTGGGAGAAAAATCTCCTAAACATTGTGCCAAACAGGGACCACTTCCTTCTTGGGGTCTTGGGGCAGTGGCTGTTGGTTTGCTGTTTGGGTTTTTTTGTCTCTCCAAGAAGGCAGCGCTCCTGGGAGAGCAGAAGGGAGTGAGTGATGGCCCTTAATTGAAGTGTCTGCACTCTCTGTGTTGGAGAGAACATGCAGATTTGTGCAGGGGGAGAGACCACTTTGGTTTCTGGGGGTGGGTGTTTTTTTATTTTATAATTAAAATCCTCTTTGTTTCGATTGTGCCTTTCTCTGCTCCCTTGGGCGTAGCTTGACATCCCTCTCACCCTGTTCTTTAGTCTCTTGTTCCTCTAGACAAAGCATCTCTGGAAGACCTGTCTCCATGGCCAAGTGCTCACAGGGCTGTCTAGGCCTTTTGCAGGATATGCAAGAAATGGAGCAGATTTGGAAGGGTCAGTGAGGTACCGTGGATGAGTTGGGTCAGTACCAACTGCTGACAGACCAACTTTTAAGAGATTCCTTGGAAAACTTTTGTTTAAAAACAAATAAAACAAACTTCTTGGTACATCTGCAAACATCCCA
Source organism: Passer montanus (assembly GCF_014805655.1). Lineage (NCBI taxonomy): Eukaryota > Metazoa > Chordata > Aves > Passeriformes > Passeridae > Passer > Passer montanus. Next base: position 5,122,040 of record NW_024373256.1, read on the forward strand.
GCAGCTGGCCACTGTCACAGTAGAGGCTTTGAACCAGCAGCTGGGTTTCCTCATTGGGATCTGCCAGTTCCTCCCTGTGACTCTTCTGACCACTGCTGTCTGGTCCTTGCCTGCTGATAGGGGTGATGGTTTATTTGCCAGCTGTCATTTGAGGACAGGAAATCTTCCTTTCCCCTGCTCCAGAGAAATTACTGCTCCGTGTGCCTGTTCTCCGGCATCAGTTAATTCTAATCACCAGTTTGTTCTCCTGTCTTTTATCTCTTTTCCTCTGGTGTTCCACTTGTTAGTAGAAAAACACTGTAGTATAGTAGTGGAAAACATCCTGGAGGAATTTTATCTCTATCTCCTTGCTGGTGGCAGGGACAGTTGTGACCTCATAGGTGGCTGGGTGGGGAAATATTTTCTGTTCTTGCACATGAGGAATACCACAGCTGAGCACTTTAGCTGGTGTGTCAAAATATGAATGAATGTCCAGCTGGCTTTGCAAAGAAATGGACAAGAAAAGGGGGAGAACTGAACCTCCCATCAACTCTAAGTAGCCTTGTCTTTAAATAGAGATTAGAGCCATCAGTTATGGATGCAACATGCTCTTTTTCCTCAGCAGCATCTGCTTTGCATCCGGAGCCACTACGGTGGCAATTAGCTCCATATAAATTATGTGGAGGAACAGCTGAAGGAGAGCAAGTCAGTGGAATGGGTTTCCTGAGGGGCTCAGTGACAGCAGGATTAATGCCTGTCCAAGGGGAGCCAGTAATCTCACTGGGAACCCTTACCTTAGTCCCTTATCACACATCATTAAGGCACTGCTCAGTTTGTCAGGGCAGGGAGGCAGTTCTGCTGGTGCTGCTGTGGACCTAGAGCAGCTGGGAACTTGTGGGACTTCCTGGAAAAGGGCTTTTAAGGACTTCGAGTCAAGGAGCAAGGAAGATGTCTCAAGACTTATTGTGCAAAGACAGTGAGTCAAACACGATAGTGGTGCTTTGGTAAAGATCCTCTCTGCAGCTGGGGCTTTCCAGAAATTCCACTCTGGGGCTGCAACTAGAAACATTTACAGGCAAAACCAAACAATGTGGTTGGTCCCAAATTGTCCTGTGTCTGTTTTGCAATGCCTGTGGTGAGCAGACCTGCTCCAGGATGCTTGGGTCACAGGGGCAGGGCACGCTTGGATGTTGGCAGAACTACTTCAGGACCCCCCAGTCCAGAGCAGACAGGCTTTGCAGAGCTGTGTGGAAAGAGATGTGTCTGGGAAGGTGGAAGGAGCATCTCTTTAGCAGCAGCAGCAGCAATCTCCTTTTGGGACATCAGGAAACGAAGTCAAGTGGAGGTGATGTGGGTGGAAGTTACTCTGCAGAACTGAGACTTCCCATACATCTCCCAGGACAAAAATCATCATGTGTGATTTGTTGATCTCTCATTTTTGCTGTGTTGAAGGTTCCCACAATGCATTTTCTCTGCTGCCATCCTCTGCTTGGACCCAGTGGAGCTAAGCAGGTTGCCTTGGCTCGAAGTAGATCATCAAAAGCAGATCAGTGCTGAAAACAGGGCTGTCAGAGGGTGCCTGGCTGGGTGGAGACAGCTCAGGGCAGGGCCCCATCCCTGCTGTCAGGGAAGGCAGCTGTGAAACTCTCAAATGGTTGGTGACAGTGGTACTGATGTCCTGACACTTGCCTGCCTGTAATCTGTGCTCTGTCATTTCCATCTCTGCCTGGCTGAGCACCTCCTCTCCTCCCATCCTGGCTGAGCTGACAGTGTCACCCTTCACAGCTCATCCCAGGCTCCTCCTGGGGCTGGGGCCCTCTTCTGTGTCTTCAAGAGCTGGTGCCTTGATCAGAAGAGGAGTGGTGAGGAGGTTTGCAGGGTTTTTCCTGGCCAAGCCCACGGGGCCCCATGACTCACCCAGTGCAAGTCACTGCTCCCATCTGCCTTACAGGCAGCACATCCCAAACTGGTGCAAAATGCTTGTTTAGACACTTTTACCATCATCTCCTGTAGTCAAGAGCTTTCTAAAGAGACTGAGCTGCCAGAGCTGGTGGTTGGGGCCGGGGAATGTGTTTAACACTGGCTCTGGGGAGGCTTTTTGTCTTCTCAGGTACACTGGGAATTCCTTGCCAGCCGTAGGGGGAGGCCTGATGGGGAAGAGAACATTGGCCAGAGGTTTGTTTCTCATCCTGTGGCTGCACTCAGCTCAGGGCAAGGCTGGCTCTTGTCCAGCATGCACATGATGGGCCTCCACTGCTTGGCTGGGCACAAGTGGGCATCTCTCAGCTGGCCAAACCACACATCTGCCAGGCTCTGTGGGGCTGGAATTGTGGCCCCTCACATGTGCCAGTGTCCTGGAGGTTTGTGGCTTTTTGGCACAGCTCTGGGCAAAGTTGTGCATCCCAGGAACTCTGAGGGGTATCCTGGAGCAGCATGTAAATTTGGTCATAGCAGGGTGTGGCTGAGCAGGGAGGTGCCTGCCTGTTCCTGCCTCGGTGGCTGCTGCCTCTGGGACGTGCTTGGTTTGGGGAGCTGGACAAGCCCCACCACTGAGCTCAGAGGAAATTCTGCCCAACCTGCTACACCAACAGCAGAAGCACAGGGAGAGGTGTGCAGGTAACAGCCACCAACTGGGATTTCATGGCTAAAGGCTGATGTTGTGCCAGGCATGAGAAATGAGAAATGGTAAAGAGAAGCCTCACCTTGCAAGGAGCAGCACGCAAGAAGTCTTGTACAAAATAAAGGAGAAGAAACCTCTCCTTCTACCTGCTGTCTGTGTGTGGAGCCTGTTCCCAGGAGTGCTCCCTGGGGTCCTGCCATCCACTTCCTCCAGCCAGCCTCATCTGTGACCTCCATCAGTGACAAATGCAATCCTGGCCCTGCCTGCCCTCAATTAACTTCCTTCTGGTCACACCACAGTTCAGGACAGTGCAGTTCACACTTAACTTGAGGAATGGTTTGCTAAAAGCTAAAAATGGTAAGACTTTTGTTAACTTTAGGACTGTCAAAGCCAGCCCCATGCCAACTAAGTAGCCTGGCTGCTCTAGGGGTAGCATTTGCCTGAGGTGAACTGTTCTTTGTGTTGCCTGTCCTTGTATTTAGATAATTTGCCCCTAAAGTAGGAGAATATAGAGCCTGAAATTTCCCATCATTTTAAGATCAGAAGACCTCTGTAACAACATATCTGCCTGTCCCATGTTGCTGGTGGTGTTTTGGTATCAGCCTGTTTGCAGGAGCACCATCTCTAACACAAGAAGATACTGGCAAAAAATGTCAAGACCCCCAGCAACAATTAAAAAATTAATTAAGCTACAGTAGCCCAGTCATTGCTGGGTAATTATTAAGCTGTAAGAATTGCTAATTGTCTTATTAGCATTTAGCAATTATGCAAATAATGGAAAACATACCATAAGAGCAATACAATTACCTCCCTTTCTCTCTCTCTTTTATTTTTTTAAACCAATAATGATATTCAAAATTGAAAGTGATACTTATGGTTTTATTGTATCTTTGGAGAGGAGTGAGACCTCTAAGGGTGCCCAGCCCTTTTGGGGCATCCCAAAACACAGCTACCATGAGTTCTCTTGCACTACTCTCTCTTGTAGTGCTCCACACGAGGCCATCCCCTGGTTCTGCACCCACCAAGGCACCCACACAGGGACACGGGGTGGCCAGGACTGGAGAGTCACAATTTTATACTCTCTCAGATATTTAGGGGAGTCCCTGCTCTCCCCTAATAAAGCACATAGTGCTTCAGGTTTGGTCTGGGTGAAAGCAGGGCATTTTGTAGTTTTTCTGTCAATTCAGTCCAGAAATAGAAAGTTCTGACCTTTGGAGTTGCTCTGCCTCAAGGATTTTATTCCTATGAAGTTCATAACCTGAGGTAGGAGGTTATGAACTTCATAGGAATAGGAGGTATTCCTATGAGGAATAGGAATAGGAGCTGGCTTCTCCAGGTGAGTTTCCAGATGGATTTCAGGGTTCAGGAATAAGCTGAATGATGAGCAAGTATTTTTGTGTTCCTTGAGACAAGAATAAGACCTCACTTTCCCTCACTATTGGGAAAAAGAAACTTCACTTACTCATATCTGCAATGGGCCTGGAAAATATAAAGTGCTTTTTTGCTTCAGCACATTCACACTGTTAATCACTAACAAATTTTATTGGTTTTACAGGCATTAAATTCTGCTTTACTGATAAGATTCAGCATTTCAAAGTGCCCAAGCCAGTTCCTGCTCCAGGGTGTGTTCTGCTCCCATGGTGGGGCCTTGATAAACCTGGGCTCACTTCACCCAGTTGCATGATCCAAACAGGTTTTGTTTGGATGTGTGCAAAACACACCTTTGCTTTTGCTTTCTGATAAGAATGGGGATGTTTGCAGCTCCTGGAGGACTAGAGAGAGTGCTCTGCCATGGCACTGCAAACACTGAGGATCACCATCATCTCTTTCCCCTCCTTGTCAGACAAGGGGAGATCACCTTGGGAAATAAATACCACCCCCAACCCTCTTGGAGTGCTCCTTTCAGCTCCCTGGGACTGGTGACTTACTAAGCTGCTGTTTATGCCCTTTTCATTTTTCCCATCACCTGGTGTGTAGGATGCAGGATGTGAGTAATCTCTTATCTTTGCTGCCTGGAAACAACTTTCTGAAATCACCCTCTAGCCTGTCCCTCATTTCACTGCACTGGGGGACAGAAAAGCCAGCAGGACATCTGGCTGCTGGGTAGGAGGGACAAGGGAGAGAGACTTCTTTCTGTTTTGATGTGAGATTGTATTATACCTGGGTGATAGGACACTCTTTTTTCTGATGCTCACTGGTTTTGGTCCTTTGAGATTTTAGGATAATGGGTTTACCATTTATGAGCTTCTCAGGGGGATGTGTTGCAGAGAGATTTACCAAAGTGCCTTTTCCTGTAACTCCATGTTTCTCTTTCATCTTCTTGGAAGAATGGAAGAAGTTGAAATTCTTGTTCAGACTTGAATTTCATAATAACTTTTTTATTCTGCCACTTTTACAGGTCAAGCTAGTCAGACTCTGAGGGGAGGCAGGTATCATGTGGAAGCATTTCTGCGTGAGTAGCTGTGAAATTGTTGGGGCTTTCTTTTCCCTGTTTGGGGCCTTTCCATCTCTGTGGAGTCAGCCTGGCTGCCTTCTGGGAAGGAAGAGCTGATGAGGCATGTTACTGATGAGACAAATGCTTTTTCCTTCTTGTTTTAAATCCCTCAATTTAATTCAAGCCATTGGCACGGGGATGTATGAGAGCTCTTGGCTACAACACACACTTCCTATTGTTGGGAGTGAACAGCCCTGCACACAGCCTGAGGCAAAATTATGAACTAGCTCAATTTGATCAGCTGATTTCTCACAATAGTTAAAAGATGTGACTTTTTTCTGCGATGTTACGCTTTCTTATGAGAAAAAAAAATGCATCACTTGATTCTCAGCTTCATGGCTGAGGCCCCACATTTCCTGATACAAGGAATTGGCCCTTTCTCCCCTCCAGTCTTCAAGGTGACAAATGTTGGCTGGGTTTTTTGGGCTTTAGGGTGGCCTAGTCAGATATTTAAGTTTTTTCTCCACTAATGGTAAAGTCCATTGGTTGCTGCATATGGGAACCAGGATAAATTCAAGAGGTGATGGCAGAGTAATCCCCATAGTCACAGTCATAGCAACTGTCAGGAAGCACCAGCATTTCTCTGGTGCAGCCTGGTATCTAAAAGGGAACTGAAAAGAACCGAGGAAGAGAAAGAAGAGTGTCTATAAGTAGAGAAGAATAAATCAGTCCATGTCTGTGGATTGCTGCTCCAACAAGCTTCCAAACACAGCTTGGGAAGAGAGCTAGGGGAGCAGGCCTGTGCTGCAGGACACACTTTGCTCCATGAGCCAGCTGTGCATCACAGGTGGGAAACCTCACCCAGCAGCTCTGGGAAAAGCTCAGTGAGCAGGGTCAAAGTCTGCAAAATAGGATAAGGACCTATAAGGCTCCCTCAAAGGAAAAGATGCAGAAAGGAGAGGTACAATCCAGAGTAAGGATTTGTGAGCATCATCCCCTGAGGAACATCCTCAGAGAACAGCAGCTGTGGGTAATAGGCAGCTGCACAGGCAGCTCTGCTCCCTTCCTGCCCCTTCCTCTCTCAGTGTGTGCTAGTTTACCTGTTGGTGCATTAAAGGCTCATCATAGCTGCAAACTCCCACAGAGCTCTCCTCCAGAGGTTGCACAAGTCTCTGCTGCCTGTACTTTGGAAAGCCATTATTGGGCCAGCAGTAATACCCTTCCTGTGTTAGCAAACTCCTTCAGCAATGTCATTTTAATCACCTTAGTGGAAAATGTGCACCTGATTCTTCTGGTGTACCAAGGGCTGTACCTCCAGACTGACCCTCTCTTGGGATGCACAGCTTGGAGCCAGCAACTAATAGTTTCTTCTTCTGCTGCCTGCAAGCCTGGATTTGTGGTCTGACAATCTTGGTGAAAAACAGGGCTCAGAACAGGGAGGGAGGAGGTGAGACTGGTGGCCTGTGACACACAGGAATCACAGCTGCTCTGAGCCCAGCCTGGCTTTCTACTCCGTGGGTCTGTGTCCCCTGCCACCCAGCCCCAGCTGCCCCTTCCCAAAGCACGAGGTAATGAGAAGGGACTGACTGCATTGACTCATTGAGCTGGGTTTGTTAGAAGACAGATTGTCATGTTAAACAAATATATTTAAAAAAAAAACTAAGTCTCATTCCCTGGGCTGTGCCCCATCTGGGCCATTAAATCTGAAAGGGGTAAGTACAGCTGTGTCAAAGCTGCACTCAGGAGCTGATTTTCACTGTTTGGATGACTGGCAACTGGCAGCCACTCATTTCCAAACCTCATTTCCTTCTCCTCCTTTCCCAGAGCTGCTCTATGTCGATTGGAAGCGCAGCAGGGGATGCACACTGCTAAACAGAAACTCCACAGACACGTTTCCTAAACCCAGCACGTCCTCTTTATTTCTTACCAAGCCCTAAGATACCTGCGGATGGGAAGGCCTGCCATTGTTAGCCAAGCTTTTTGTAAATTATACTATTTTATCAAAGGTGTTGTGGAAATGTGGGACAGCTCATCTTTCAGGGCTCCAGCAAGTCTTTTTTGAGGGAAGTGAGGGGTAAAAACCAACTTTGAGTTAATCCAGCATTTCTTTTGATCAGTCCCTTGGTAGTCTGGTTAATTTTGAGTGCAGATGTTTCTGCTTTCCATCACAGAATACACCCAGGACCTGGGAGCAGCCTCACAGTGCCGTATTTCCTCCTCACCACACCACTCTTGTTACGGTTGTGCAGCAACATATGCTAAGGCCTTATTACAAGGGATTCCTATAAATGGCATAAAGGATTAATAATGTATTTATAACACAACTTTTTTTTTCGTATAAAGTGATCTATAAATTTGTAATAAATGTTTTATAATGTTTTTGTAGCCTGTTATAAATGATAAATGGGAGACTATAGATGCCACATCAAATATTCATGCTGCATTGTGTGCATTATTATGCCATTACTGTTCAGGAAACCATTAATAATAAAGTGAATGGAGATGTAAAAGTTGCTGACATGCCCAGCAAGCCATTTATAATGAAATGTATAATCCTTACCATAAAGTAAATACATTGGCCAGTGATTGTTGATGAAATGGAAACACTCTGAATTATTTGTGAGGTATTTATATATTAATGTATATTATCCATATCATGTCACAGAAATGCCGTTAATATATTATATGTATTATTGATTATTTCCCCCTAATTTATAGGCAGCTGTTTAAGCGTTACCTTGTCTCTTCTCGTGTTTTGCCAGCTGCATGAGGTCTGCTGAGTTATTTTATGGGGCAGCTGTTGCGGGCTGGCCATCACAGCGCTGGGGCGAGCCCGGCGGGGCAGCACGGCAGCGGGGCTGCTTGCTCCCCTGTCACCGGGACCGCCTTCCTCCCCTGTCACCGGGCCACCCCGCACTCCTCTGCGGGGACACGGCGGGGAGGAACCCGCGGGTCTTTTCCAGCCTGAACATTCCATGATTTCACGGCTCTGCCGATGCCTGATGCGCTGCCCCAGCAGGGAAAGACCCCCTGCTCCCGGCTGGCCTCCCACCCCTCGCCACAACGAGACCTCTGCGCCGGTTCTGGGCTGGTTTTGGGCCGGTTCTGGGCTCGTTTCTGCGCCGGTTCTGGGCTCGTTCTGGGCCTGTTCTGGGCTGGTTTTGGGCCGATTCTGGGCTCGTTTCTGGGCTGGTTTTGGGCCGGTTCTGGGCTCGTTCTGGGCCTGTTCTGGGCTCGTTTCTGGGCTGCTTTTGGGCCGATTCTGGGCTCGTTTCTGGGCTGGTTTTGGGCCGGTTCTGGGTCGATTCTGGGCCGGTTCTGGCAGCCGAGCTCGGTCCTCCCTCCTCCTCCCCGTTCTCTGGCGGCTCCGGCACCGCTCGCCCCTGGTGTTACCTGCTGATGCTGGGGATGTATCCGCGCCCCCAGCTCAGGATTGTCCAGCGGACACTTACATTTAAGTGCTTTATGGTGCTTTTTAACTTTTTCTCCTCCAAATAGGGAGAAAACATCCCTCCCAGTGATTAACATGACCCACGCCTCCCCTGCCGGCCGCCCCTTCGGGCAGGCCGTGTTGAGGTTGTTGTGTGGGAGCCGAGGAAATCTCCCTCGCCCCTGTGCCGGGGGTGCCTCAGCCCGGTGCCCGGGGCGAGGCGGCGCCTCAGCCGCGCCTTCTCCGCCGCTCCTCCGCCCCTGAGCCGCCCCTTTCCCCGCCTACCGCCGCCTGGTCCGGCCGCCACCCGCGGGCTGCTCGGCCCGGGCTGGGCACGGCACGGCGCGGAGGGTCCCCGGCCCTGCCCGGCCCTGCCCGGCCCTGCCGAGCCCCGGGCCCCGCGCCCTGCGGCCCCCCGCGGGCCATGGCGGCCATCCAGAACCTGCAGCTGTGGTGCCGGCAGCAGTGCGAGGGCTACCGCGATGTCAGCATCACCAACATGACCACCTCGTTCCGCGACGGCCTCGCCTTCTGCGCCATCCTGCACCGACACCGCCCCGACCTCATGTGAGTACCGTGCCGGGCATCGAGGGCCGCGCCAGGGCTGCGGATCCCGTGGCATCTCTTTCCGCAGAGCCCATGCTGGGCTGTGCCCAGCCCGCCGTCCATCCTGCCGTCCATCCTGCCGTGGGTGTGCTGTGCCCCTCCCGCTGTCCACTGAGCTGCGCATGTGCTGTGCCCATCCTGCCATCCATCCTGCCATGGATGTGCTGTGCCCATCCTGCCATCCATCCTGCCATGGATGTGCTGTGCCCATCCTGCCATCCATCCTGCCATGGATGTGCTGTGCCCATCCTGCCATCCATCGAGTTGCAGACCCCAGATTCTCCATCGACCCAAGAACACTCTCCAAGCTGTGGCCATCCCGCTGTCTATCAAGTTGTGGATGGGTTGTGGCTGTCCTGCCATCCATTGAGCTGTGGATCCTGGTCTTCCACCTTCCCTGGGTTCTTGCCCTCCCTGTGGGCACATCACCAGCAGCATTCTGCTGACACCCACGCTGAGAATCTCCAAGAGAAAAGCTCCGCTCTCCCAGCCTACATGCTGGTTTTTTCCATACATTTTTCCTTTTTCCCTTTTCTCCCTCAGTAGCCGGATTATAAATGTTCCAAATGCGTCCTTTCCATTGCAAAACAAGTTCGGGCACTGATCTTTGGGGCAGCATTTCCTTCTTTGCTGCTGTGTTTGCTCTGGCTGGGCTCTCCTTGCTCAGCCCAACAGCAGCGCAGTGCTCACAAGTTGCAAGGCAAGGGCTATTTAAACAAACTGCAGTAAAAGGGCAGGGCCCCACAGCCTCTGGATTCCTGCACATCCTTGTTTTTCCCATCTAGAGCTCTGTCTGTAGGAGCTTAAGTGCTTTTCTTGCCTTGCTGGAGCCATTTCTGGTGCCCTGTGGGTTTTGAACTGTCCCTGCCCAAATGCTGACATTTGGGAAGGTGAATGGCCAAAGGGAGTCATAGATCCTGCTTCATAGCTGGGGTTTTTTGAGTTTAATTTTTTTTTCTTTTGGGCTCTTTGAGATGGTGGGATTGAGGGGGAAGATGAAGGCAAAAGAGCCCTGGAAAGAGTGCCCAGGAGTATCGATTTAAACATTAGGTCTCTCCTGGCCAGATGTGCCCAGCTGGGTGAGGAGCAGATTGGGTGGCCTGTACTGCAGTTTTCCTCCTGTCCTGTGTCTTCTCCCTTTTTCTTCATGCTCCCAGGACAGCCTGCCACATGGGTTTGTGTGCAGCCATCCCTCTTGCACGTGTCTTGCTTCTTGTTTTCTCCCCTCTGTTATCTTGAAACCTGACAGGAGCTGGAGCAGCCGTGGGCAGCAGGAGGTTGGTTCAGCAGCTCCAGACACAATTTGTTGTCCCAGAGCTTGCGCCGTCACCGTGGTGTTGCCATGTATGACTTCCTGACATGTTGTCATGTCCATGCTACTCCAAATATTTCCTTTCCTTCCTTTAATTCACAGTCCCAAAAATACAAAACACTGGGGCAGAAGGGTTGAGGTGTTCTCGTGGAGGGGCTGGGACTGCTTCCTGCAGCTGGTCCATCCGGAGCACAGGGGCTCAGCGATGTGGGAGCTGGGATAATCCTGTTGCCAAGTTTAGTGAGTTGTTTACAATGCTTGAACTGTGCAAAAAGTGTTTTGGATAGACATCTCTTAAAGAAATTTTCCTGTGCTGGAGAGGGAAGATGTTCCTTGAGGCATCTCTGTGTTCCCATTCATTTTTTTTATGGTGGACATTCTGCCTGACTTTATTTGGGACATCACAGAAGCTCTTCCTGACTCAGACCAGCTCAGCAAGGGCTGCCTGAAGGTTAAAGTAAGAGAAGCCTTTATTTGTCACCTCCTTCATCCGTGTCAGTGCTGTAATACAGGAAAGCACCACGTGTACCTACTGACTGGGCAAAGTCCTGCTGGAAGGAAATGGTGCCTTTGGGTGGTTGGTGGCCAGGGTTGCCGGGTTCCATGTGTCAGATCCTGGGGCAGAATACTTGTGCAGATTCTCCATGTATCCCAAAAAGCTTCTCTGAGTGTCCTTGGTGCAGGGTACAAAGGTGGAGAAGTGCAGCTGGGTGCATGTGTGACTGTCACTTCTGCTTCCCAGGGGTCCATCCTGGGCTCCTGTCCTTGCTTCTACCAAGGGTCCTAGTTAAAGATTAAAAACACCAGACTGAAAGTAAAACTAGAAAGGGATGTTTGATGTGTTTGCAGCAACTCTGCTGAATAGATCACTTGCAGAGTGATTCAGTCACAGCATCAGTTTTGCAACAGTGGGTTTTCTGTCTTGGTTTACACAAATTGCATTCTTGGGCTGAGTGCAGGGGATTTCTCCTGCAGGAGCCTGAAAAATGACCAGGAAAACTTCCAGCTCAAAATATGGATATAAACATGGGCTTGTCTTGTGAGGTATGTGGCTCAGAGGACAGGCTGGTGTGGGTCTCTCCTTCCTTCCTGTTTTCTTGCTGGAAAACAAATGGAAAATATGATAACTTCTCTCAAACTTAGCCAGTGTTGGCTTGTGTGTTACCAATGAACAGGGCAGGCTGTGTAAAATTAGAAATGCATTTCCCACTCACTTCCCACTCATGCAAGGATGCTTGGAGCGGTGAAGATCCATGCTGAATTCCCATGGAAATCCACTTCTTTTTTGTCCCGGATAAAGAGTGCTTCAGAGTCAGTCCCAGCTGGGCACACACGCTGTTTCAGGCAGGCTCCAGCCCTTTTTCTGGGGTGATTGTAGAGCCTGGGAACATCTCTTGTCAGAGGAACATGAAGCCTCATGGCAGCATGATAGGAGGCTGAGGTCAGCAGCTGCACATGTGGTGGTGAAGGTTGTGCAAGCCTCTGCCAGGATTTTAGTGGCCTTGTCCTGATAAATGAGTTAGAAGAGGCAGGGGAGCTGTGCACGCTCACTCAGATATTAATGCCAGATGTCAAGGAAAGGTTTTGATTAAGATCCTTCTCTTCATCCAGGATCTTGCTCTTTCCCAGACTGCGAGGTGGTGTTCTGGGAATGGGCTGGTGGTGAAATCCCCCTTGGCAGCTGAGCAGCAGCAGTGCTGTTTCCTCCAGCAGCATTTCCAGGTCAGTGTCAGCTGAGCAGGGCAGGGTGAGGTCACGCTGGCCCTGCTGGGGATGGGCTGTCAGCAGAAGGCTGGGGTGAAGCAGAGCTGCCTGCTTGGCTTGGTGGCTTTGTGGTTTGTGTGACAGGGCAGGATGGCTCAGGTTCATTTCAGCAGCATTCTGTCACATGGCAGTGTGGAGCAGGCATTCCTGAGAGGAGGATAAGCACATGGGGGACATCTCCCTCCTGGAATTCCCAGCCTTGTCCCACCTCCCTGGCTTTGCATCTCCAGAAAGAGCACAGCTGAAAGGCTCCCAGCAGGGCATGCTGGATTGGAGCCCCCTGTCCAAGGCTTTGGGCTGGCAAAGGCTGCCTCACTCTTACAGTGATCCTTTTGACTGCACATCTTATTGTCTGTAGAGAAAGTAGCACAAAAATGCCAAAAAGCAGAAACTTTTTTGGTGCCATTGAGGCTCTGGGATTTTTTTTTTGCTCAGTCTGCTCCAAGGTCAAGTTTCCAATCAAGTTGGTGCTTGCAGCAGCAGAGATTCCTCCTGTGGAAGCACATGTGTTTGCAGAGGACTGTGGCATGTTTGTGAGTGCTGGGTCTGTGCAGCTGGAGCAGGGGGTGCTCACAGAGATTTGTGGGCATGAGAAATGCTCACCCACTTATTTGCTAAGGGAAGGGGTTTTTTTCAGAGCTAAAAACTTCTCCTGTTTTAAAACAGGAATAAAATTATTCCTGTGCTTGTGAACTCCACTCTGATTTGTTTCCAACACTGGAGGCCTCTCTTGGGTCACATTTATATTTTTCACATTTTCCAATTAATTCAGTTGCCTGTGTTTTCTCAGTGGAGAACTCCTACTTCTCTGTTTGTATTACCTTTGCTGTCTTAGGATTACATTGGTCCAGAGAGCTTTGATATTCCAAGATATGAGATGCACCAGCAAGATCAATTTCCAAAAGAAATATTAGATGTAATCAGTTCACCTGACTAGCCAGGGAAAGAATGATGCTGAGAGGTCAGGGGACTCTTGAAATGACCAAATAACCTGGTTGTTTGCACTTTCTTTTGAGGACTAGAAGGGGATTTGAGACATTCACCATCAAAAGATTGGGGTTTTTAGGTCTCTGCTGCATGCCAGGGTGTGCACACACCACCACAGCAAACAGTGTTGAGTGTGGCTAAGGCCACTGACTGACAATAAATAGTAATTCCAATGTCTTACATGTCAGAATGACCAAGGAAGCTGGAGCTCCTCTTTGTTCTTGCAGTGTTTTGCTGCATTTCCATGCTACAGAGATTGCTTGGGAGCACAACTGGGAGTGAGGCAAAGTTCTGATATCACCTCCTTCAGCTGGGTCTTTAAAAAAGCCAGTTTTCTGGCCTAACTTAACCCAAGGATGCTTGTATCTATTGTTTCACTGAGACTTTTTTGGCACATGATTATTTTTGTTGCTCTTTTTAATCCATTGTCTCAGGGAAGGGAAATCTTTGGGCAGGAGCACTGCTTGAAGAAAAACCTCTGCAATTCCCTTTGATTTTGCACAGGAAGGACTCTGTGGTTCAGAGGTGGGATGTGCCTTGTCTTTACGTGCTCCTTGGGGGAGTTTAACCACCTCAGGGTCTTATCTGTCATTCCTCCTCTCCTTATCCCACGTAGCAATACCAGATGTGGGAAGCAGGGAGGAGGCATAGGCTGTGGCATGATGAGTGAGCCTGTTTAAGGTTCCTCTCTTATTTATGATGTAATGCTCCACTTTCTGTGCTGAGTAGATAAAGGACCTGGCTTGCTCCTTGCTGTTCCAAGCAGTGGAAAAAGTTCCCCTGCTGCGATACAGATCATATGTTTCTCTCATGAATAGGGTGCTGTGAGCCAGCTTTGCCTTGGCTCTCAGAGTTACCCTGTCTCATCCCAGAGGAGAGGGATGGGCTGAGAATGTGAGTCCACACTGGGGATAAAGGTGCTACATACAAGGAATGCAGAGCTGGTGCTGTTTTCTGTTTATCATTGAGAAATCCCTCTCAGGTGTCAGCCTCTCGCTCAGCTCTGTGCCAGCAGACACAAGGATTGGAAGGTGAAACGGGGTTATCAGAAAGGGATTGACCCTGCCAACTTGCCTGGGCAGGAGGAAGCAGTGTTGGAGAGCAGGGCTGCCAGCCAGCAGCCAGTTTTGTATTCCCTGTTTAGCAAGTGGCAGTCAGTTTAAAACAAAGCTGATGGTGCTGTTTCCTAAGCAAGGGACTGAGGGAGCACGTCCAGAGGGCTCTACCTGCAGCAGCACAAACTCTGCCCTGTGCTTTATCCCTGTCCCAGCACATCCCAGGTTCTCAGTTCACAGCACAGTGCAGGGAATGTGGTATCTGGGTTGGACCAGGGAGAGGGAATGCAAATCTGGGGAGAGGTGAAGAGGGAAGTGATGTCTGGAGACAGCAGAAAGGAGTTGTTGACTTTGGCTTGGATTTGTGAACAATAATTGTCACTTCCTTTTCAGTTACTGATTATGAGCACAAATCAAAAGTTACAGCCCTAGGGAAAGCAGACTAAAATTTCTACTGGCAACTTTGGTGTTATCAGATGCAGTATGGTGTGGGCAGAGGTTTTCCCAGGCAGATCCCTGGTGCTGGTTTTGTGGAGTTCTGCCAGAGGAAAAAAGAAGATTTGAAGCCAGAACTCATGTGCTGCTGGACCCAGGAGCTTCTGAGATCAGAGCATGTGGGTGTGTTGGAAAAGCATGTGATATGTGCAGTGTGTGAGGGATCCATGAGAGACCTCCTTGGAGCTGAGCTCTCTCTGTGTGGAGACAACTTTCAAGGCAGGAGAAGAACATGGAAAGTACTTTCAGGGAGAGTGTTCATACCTGGCCAGCAGGTATTGGTGTGTCTCTTTGAGGTGGGAGGGAAGCAAGGCTTTTCTGGGGGACAAGAAACCACCCCATGAATTAGAGGTTGCTCCTGGCTGTCTCAGCAGAACCCTTCAATGTGCCTGGGATGTTTTTGCACCGGCATGTCCTGTCCACAGGCAGCTGTGGGAGTCAGCCCTGCAAAGGCAGATGTGCCCTTGTGCTGCCCGTGGGCAGATGCTGTGCCTGCTGCACGTCCCTGTCCTGGGTACAGCAGGTCTGAGACTCTCAGGTGGGATCTGCCATCTGCCCAGGGGTGGATGGGGTGCTCTGTCCCCTGAGCCAGAGCTGGAAGGAGAGCAGCTCACGCTACATCACCAACCTGAGATTTTTCCTCTTTTTGTATTTCAGAAACTTCGACTCCCTCAGAAAAGAAAATGTGTACGAGAACAACAAGTTGGTAAGTGGCTTTAATGTTTACTTTTGGTCTAGTCTGTGACCTGGCACTTTGCTCATGGGATTTAGCATGAAACCCTGCAGACACAGTGTGCCCATTGTGCTGTGTTCCAATCCTTTGCCTTCTTCTGCACCTTCCAGCCTTCTCCTCTGAGCAGCAATGTCCAGCCTGGCTGGCTGCTGCAAGCACCTTCAGGCTGTTCACTCTTCTTAGCTGGCCACACAGTGATGCCTGTTCCCAGTGTGTCCTGTGGCAGCAGGAGCTCAGACAGAGCTGCTAGAGCTCAAAACATGGACATGTTGAGTATGTGATGCTCCTGAGGGGTGGAGCAGGAGCTGGGAAAAAGCTGGTGTGAGGGGAAGCACAGGGAGTGTCCTCCCACTTCTGTTCCTTCCTGCTGCAGAGGATCAAGGTAGATACATCCTAACACCTGTCTGGATGCTGCCTGGACACTTCACTCCAGCCTGGTATTGGAGTTTCTCATGTTCTTTCCCTAAAGAAAATAGAAGTTGGGCAGGCCAACCCCCTCCTGCACTGGATTCTTGCATGGTCTTAGTGATCCAAGGAAGGATTTTCCTCTCCCTCTCTCCTTTTCAAAAGGAGAGGCAGTGAATTATAACACCTCTCTTCCCCTGGCATTGCTCCACGCAGTTTCATGGCTGCTTGACAGGAGCTTGGGGTATGAATGAGCCATGGCAGCTTACCCTTGTCTGGGCTGGGGGAGTGACACACTCTCAGGCAGTGAGCTGGCTGAAGTGCTTCTTGCCTCTGGAAGAGCTCAACCTGTCCCCTCATAGCTCCTTAGCTTCTGCTGCCCTTCATCCCTGGCATGTCCACAGCTCCCATCACAGACCCTCCGCCCCAGGCTGGGGCTGCAGCCTGTGAGGGGTTAGTGACACTCTGGGGCTCAGCCCCGTGTGTTCCTCTCCTCAAGGGGAGATTCAGACCCTGCATTTTGCCCTGCAGGTTTGGTGTTTGGCAGGAGTTGGGGCCTCTTCTCCATGGAAGCGTATTTTGGCTGAGTGCTGAGGATCCCTGAGTGTTGCTCCTTGTCCAGCTGGGCTGCTGGTGTCTGCTTGTGTCTGGGAAATGAGCTCTGCGAGCTGCCTCTGCTGCTTTTATTAATGAAAAGCTTCTTTGTGCTTCTCATAAAGAGTTGCTCCCCTCCTTTGTTGCAGTCTGTGTGTCCCCTCCTCCCCCTTTCTGAGTTTCTTTTATGTCCTTTGTTTTGCTCTCTCTTCCTCACTCCACCTGCTGTGGGATGACTTGTCTGTGTTGTCCTTTCCCTGCTGGTGTCCTGCTGCCTTGGCTGTGCTGTCTGTGGGATTGCCCCTCCACCCCTCTGTGCTCCTGGGCTGGCCTCCCCCTTGGGCTGCTCTCCATCCCAGCTCCTACACTTCCTTGCTCTGGCTATCCTTGGGATACAAGTGGGTCTGACTTCTTCTAGAATTATTTCTCTGCTATTGTCCAGACCCTCCTTGATGCCTTACTCGTATGAGGTTTCTGTTCAAGGGCTGTATTGTGTATGTAAAAAAACCTTGTTTCAGCTGCAATTTGCCTTATAAAGTCATCTGTCAAAGAAGAATGTGTCACTTCTCGTGTGCCACAAGACCAACCCCAAACCCTAGAAAAATTTCAGTTGGCATTTTTTACTAGAGATTTCAAAAACATATAAAAAGGAGGAAAGTTTCTAGAGGCCCTGGAGTCAGTGCTGGTGGATGGTGGTGTGGTGTGCCAGAGGGAACCTGTGCCAGGCCAGCTCAGGTGGCCTCAAGCATATCACTTTCCCATTTTGCATGGACATGGCAGCAGTGGCACTTTCTTCCCCTGGAAAGCACTTGGAGCTGCACTGATGAAAACCATGATGCAAAAACAACCTGTGGGTCCTTTAAAGGGCAGCCTGGGCAGCAGGCAGAGGAGGAGGGTGACAGGGTCCTGTCAGCTGCTGATCCTCTTGGGTCTCCTGGCAAGAGCAGCTCCCAGGAGCACGAGGATGCTGCAGGCACAGGGGACACCACGGTGCTCTCTGCATTGCCCACCTGGCTCTGGCCAAAGCAGGTGGGTGCCCAGAGCATCCTCCTCTCTGTGGTCCAGGCAGCCCCTAGCTCGTGTTCCGTGCCCGCTGTCACCCGTGGCGCGGCGTGGCAGGAAGTGGCATGACCTCTGTTCCCACTAAACCTCACACCAGGAATGTCCAGCAAGAAAACTCGACTGGTCAGACCAGTTGTGCAGCCAGTGCAGTGGGGAGCACTCCAAAGAATGCATTAAGTACCACTTTGCAAGACAGGAAAGTGCCAGGCTGGGCTGGCAGCTGGGGTGACACAGCCGGTGGTGACTGGCTGAAAGCATTTTTAATGTCAGCTCTGTTACATTTTTACTGGGATACCCAATGGAAAAAAATGGTAATTATCTTGCTGAAAAATAGTGGTTGTTTGTTTCTTCTAAGCAGAAATGGTTGGCTTGTACACCAACGCTGTGTGTGTCCGTGCCAGAGGTCAAATGCGGAGAGGTTTAATATATTCAAGGGGGTTTTTTAACCCTTTCACTGTGGATTTTAGCACTAGCCTTCCTTGTGCCTCTGGTCCTGCAAGTGCTATTTTCCTTTGCTGTGTTGGCATTTCAACAGGGATGCTCCAAAGGGGGAGAAAAAGGATTTTTTTCCCTTAAGTTGGGAAGGAACAAGGCTGGAGGATGTCTTTAGTGAAAGCCCTAAGCTGAGCTGGGCAAGGGTGAAGTTTGGTTGTTGCAGTTTTTTTTCTATTCTACTAAAGGCTTTTTTCAGAGGCAAGAGAAAATAGCTTTTGCCTCCTTTACCTGCAGTTTCAAAGCAGAGGACACCAGAAAGAGGAATATTTACCCCAAATACATTTTAGGCAGCATGGAAACAGTTAAACTGGAAGGGAGCTATGTATCAGGAATTTTTCTGCATTACACCTCTTTTCCCCCTTTCTGCTCTGGGAGAGCAGGGTCCCTCCTGCAGCCCAATTTTCAGATGGAGAAGAGCAGGCAGTAGGAGGCAGGAAGCTTTAGCACAGCACTCAGAGATGAAAGCTGCCTGCAAGCACCTACCAGCCCACCGTTAATTGGGGAGAGCTCCAGGTTGGGCTGGGAGCCTGGAAACAGCTCTGCCAGCCTGGACTGACACATCCCCTTCTGCCAGGCTTCCTCTCTGCAGCTGTGCACTCACACACACAGGCAGGCTGCAGGAGGAGCAAGGCAAGCCCAGGTGAGTTACTGTGCACTGAGCTATGGCCAGCTTGCCAGGCCAGATTTTTGGCTCCTTGCCTGGATTTCTCAAGGCAGTGGCTGGAAGCCATGACTCCGTTGGTTCCTATGATGCAGGAGTTAAACTGGTGCAGCTGTTCCCCAACAGAGTTATTTTTATTTGAGTGGGGCTGTTTGCAGTGCACTTTCTTACTTCTGATGAGGAGCAGCTCTGCTGCCTGGCATGGATAAGACCCCTCTATTTTTTTTTTATTTTTTTTTTCCCTTCTCCAGGCATTTCGGGTGGCAGAGGAGGAGCTGGGGATCCCAGCCTTGCTGGATGCAGAGGATATGGTTGCTCTGAAGGTACCAGACAGGCTGAGCATCCTCACCTACGTTTCCCAGTATTATAACTACTTCCATGGACGGTCTCCTAGTAAGTACCATATTCCCTGGAGGGCTGGGAAGGATCAGGGCTTCATTTCATGCTTTCCCTTGCCTCCTGACAAGCTTGGGAAAAGCAAAATAAACTGCACAGAGGCTTTTTTGGTACCAGAACTGTTTCACTGGTGGGGGTCTGAACTCTTTGCACACCAGCCTACTGTTGCACCTGTGCTTTTGGAAGGGTACAGGGCCATGTCTTGTCTTTGAAACTACTGCCTTAAAATTTAAAAGACATTCTGAAATTTTTTATGGTCCACCAAGAGAAGAGCACTGAAGGTTCCTCTCCATGACCCCCACCTCAGCTTTCCATTCTTGAGCACCTCCACCCCTGTTGCAGTCTTTGCCACTCCTGAGGGCTGGTGAGAACAGGGAGTAGAACAAGGCTGAGCTTGTCTGTGAGGCTGTGCCAATGTGACAGCATCAGTGGTAGGGCTTGTACAGCACAGCAGCACTGAGGGAAGGAAGGAGAAGAAAATTATCACCCTAACTGACATAATTGTGATAGAAACTCTGTCAAACATAAAACAGAGCTGCCAAGGCATTATATTCATGTACTGGAGAGTTTAGCTGGGCTCACAGGAGCATTATTGTAGTCTTGGTTTATATTTGGCTTTAAGCTCACACAAAATGAAGTAATATGATGAACCAATTTTACAGGTTCCTCCAGAGGAAACTTTCTAAAGTGGGACATGAATGACTTAACTGGTTAAGGTGAATGTAAATGAAAATGTATTTAAAATGTCCTACATTCTGGAAAGAAAGCACAATTCACTCAGAGCTGCCTTTAATGTTTAAACTCTTCCTACTTCTCCACCTCTTTACACATTTAAGCATGCTTTTTCTCTCCCTCCACAACTTCTTCCCTCCTCCTCTTCACTTTTTATTTCTTATTTTAAAACTGTTCTGATTGAAATCAAACAAATCCCATCATTTTTATGCCAAGTGGTGAGAATCTGGGTCAGGCTGGGGTCTTTGCCCCCTCCCCCCTGCATCTTGTCTACCAAGCACAGCACATTTTTATACTCCCACAGTGTCCCTCAAAACACTTTGGTTGCATTCCTGTTGCTGGGGTGAATGTGAATGTCTGAAAATGAGCCCAGCCTGGAATGTGCCCTTTGACACCGAGCAGAGCCGTGGACTCACAGTCGTGCCCTTCAAGGGGTTCCAGCAGGACCATGAAACAAGCAGGGCACAGGAGGGCAGAGAGGGAGAGCAGGCAAGGTTTTAGTCAGGTCATGCTTTTGTGGACGAGCAGAATTGAAGCCACCCATCTTTGTGCTGGGCTTTGGGAATTCAGAAAGTGGCACAAATGGGAAGTGAGGGGCAGTGTGAGCCTGAGCTGTGTGCTGGGTCAGCTGTCCCCTGCTCCCTGCAGTGGAGTCCTGGGTGTTTATTTGGAGAGTTGGCTTTCTTGAGGGCAGACTGCTGGGAACTGGGCTCTCTCCCTGCTCCCTGCCCTTTCTGTGTTTACTGAGCAGGGTATAATCTCTTTTCAGATGAGTGGCCATTTAAATGTCACTTAGAAAGTGAAGCTGTGACTCAAATATCCCACAAGGAACACAGAGACATCTCATTCAGAATAGGAAGTGGTGCAAGAATAACATCCCTGTGAGGCACTTGGGGTTTGTGTCTGTAAAAACTTTGCACAAAGCCTTATTTCCCAGGGAAGTTTCCCTGCACTTCCCAGGGCACAGGGCACCATTTCCTGCTTGACTGAAGTGTGTTGGAGATTCTCTTTTCTCCACTTGTAGTGAATTTTGAGTGGTTCTATTTCATCTGCAAAGAAAAGGGAATTGGGCATTTTCAGGCTGCTTGTGGCAATTCTTGGTTTCCACATCAGCACCTCTATGGCACCTCCAAATCTTTGCAGAATTACCCATTTTTAGTGGTCATTCCCACGTTCAACAAGGCTGTTTGCTCTGTGGGAGTCCCAGCTGGGATGTGGGGTGGACACTTGCAGCAGTGAATGTTCAGGCTGTGTAGGAAGTCTGGAGCACAACAACTTGAATGAAGCAAACCCTCTGTTTGCAAACCCTTCAGCTCCTTAGCCATGACACCTCTGCCTGTTCCAGCAGGGCCTGTTTCAGTTAGGATCAGTTCCAACCAAACCATGGGAATTGAAAATCCAAGGTCTTGTTCTCACCATCGATGGATGGTGATTTGCATTTCTTCACTTTTGCATTTCTCTTAATGAAATTCCCTGAGAAGAGAAAAATCAGCAGTTTCAGAATGTTGTTACAATTCACTTGTTGCCTCTTGCCCCTCAGTCCAGTACAGAACTGCTCATGAAGGAAGTCTGTGTCTCCTTGTGTGCTTTTCATGTTACCCATCAGGCACCTCTGGAAATTCTTTGTAAATTACTGCTAAACCTGTGAGTTTTCCTTGTGTTTCCTTAAAAATATTCCCTTCTTCCATTCTTCCAGTTGGAGGCATGGCTGGCATCAAGCGTCCTCCCTCTGAATCTCCAGAGCAGCATCCTGGGAAGAAATCTGCTCCAGAGCCTCCTAAGCCAGTGCCACCAAAACTGCCTGCTGCCCACCCACCAGCCAGAGCTAAGCCAAAGGAAACCTCCCCAGTTACCACGGTAAGAAATGTGGCTTTTGGGTGTTCTTTATACCTTAAATATGTCCAGTGAGATGGAGAGTACTGGGCTAGTTCAAGGCTCCTGCTGGTAAGGATTTAGTCCCTAAATTTTCTGTTCTCTATGAGTGATTTAATCCAGAGGTCTGATCCTGTCATAGGTTGAGGTGGGAGTCACTGGAAAACCATCAGTCAGCCTGGATACATGGTGAACAGGATGGGGGTGTCTTAGGACATGGATATTTGGGATGGAGATTTTTACAGGATGTAGTGTTATTTTTGCTAGAAAACATTGATCCAATTATTGGATACAGTTTCAAAGCAGGGTAGGGATGAAAAGAAGGTAGAAGCCCTTTCCCAGCTAATTTAAATCAGAGACCTTTGCCTATAGGCAGACAGGGCACCCTGGTCCTCTTGTTTTGAGGGAACATATTCCCCATGCTCTGTCCTTCCAAGGCCTGTGCCACTTCTGTGACAAAGGGATTAGAGGGAGAGGGGATTTCCTGGATGTCACTCCTCTGTCCTGGCTGTGCATTCCAAACACTCGCCTTCTTGGGAGATTTGTAGCTGTGTCCAGGGCCATGGTCTTGTCTGCTCAGCCTCTGCTTCTCCCCACAGAAGAGGGTCCTGGCAGAGAGTGGGAATGTCCCCAGCAGCAGCTGTGGGGTCTGTGGCAAACACGTGCACCTGGTGCAGCGCTACTTGGTCGATGGGAAGCTCTACCACAGGAACTGCTTCAGGTACAGCAGCTCTTCAAGGCAGGGGCACAGCCCTGGGGGTCACAGAGGGCCAGCCTGCTTCTTTGGGACTGGAGAGAGTGGTGTGGCACATTTCATTCAGAGTGGAGGCAATCTGGGCTTGCTCTTGACCTGTGTGTAAGGGAAGCTGTCTCCACAGGTCTGTTTTCATCTACACCTCTCCTGCCTCAGGCTGTGCCATCAACAGCCCTTGTTCTGATGCCTGAGGAGTGTGCACACAGGGTCTGCTCACTGCCAGTGTGGTGCCTTCACCCTCCTGTGGATGGTGGAGTCGTGCCTGCACTCCCAGCTGTGTGTCTCCCAGCACTCTGGAGGATGTTTCCTGAGACTTTTGTATCCACAGGTGCAGGCAGTGTTGGAACTTGCTTCTTCCTGGAAGCTACAAAGCTGGGCCTGAGCCCGGAACGTTCATCTGTACCAGCCACCAGCAGCCAGACAGTGTCCAGATCTCTGGTCTCCACAGTACTGGGAAAAAGCCTGACAGTACCCCAGCCCCTGCTGCTGCCAGGGTGTTCCAGAAAGCAGCAGAACCCAAGAAACCAGAGCAGGTGTTGAAGAAACCCAGCCAGGAGGGCCTCACTAATTCAACCAAGCCATCTGTTTCATCTTCTGGAAGCTCTGGCTTCAAAAGTGTAAATACTCCATGGTCCTCCTCAGCTGTAAATAAATCAGATGACTGCAAAGGTGCCTCGTTGGGGAATAAAACAGATCCCCATGAAGGCACCCCATCAAAGCCTCCTTGGACATCCTCCACAACAAAGACACAGCAAGCCCGAGAAAACTTTTTTCGCTCTTTTGAATCCTCCAGCAATAAATCTTCTGAGACTCAAAAACAAGTCCAGTCTCCTCATGGCCCTGATAAAAGTGCCCCTGCCAGAACCACTGCAGAGGTCAGTCGAGTGAATGCTGGGAAGGATCAGGCACGTAACCATATTATACAGGCCCTGTCTGCATCAGGCACTTCTCCAAGCAGGCCAGGAGGACTCAGTGCCACTGGCTCCTCAGCACCTGGCAGGTAAGCACTATTTCTCTTTCCCTTTTTACTGCCAAGATTTTCCTTGGGATAATTTGAGAAGCCCCTGCATCTTTCTTTGCTTTGTCCTGACTGCTCTTGTGGCTCAGTTTTAAAGGCATGTAGAGGGACACATACAAATCATTGGAACAGAGGAAAAAAAAAGGTCCATCCTTTCAAAAAGACTCATTAAGTTGTTCTTTTTTGCAGTGGCAAGTTTTCTCCCACCAGTTCTCAGAGTCCAGGTCCAAAAACACAGTCCAGCAAAACAGGGTACCCAGCACCAAAGCAGGACAAGATTACAGACCCTGTGCCCAAGAGCCAGGCTGCCAGCAAACCTGTTGACTCTTTGCACAAGCCAGAGTCAAAAGGCACCAAAGGTGAGGATGAATGATTCACACAGTTCTGCTGGACACAGCACTCCAACTTTATGCCTTCCTCTTGGACCAGTATAGCAAATGTGTCCTGTCCTTTGTGTCTGTGTTTCCTGAGCTGTGGGGCTCAACATTCCTCCCTGTGTGCACTATCCCTGTGCAATTGCTCCCTCTAGCATGGTGAGCTCTACTACTCTGAGGATCTCCAGGTATTTGAAGTTGTACTTGCTGTCATCAAACACTGGGATCATGGTGGCTTTCAAAGGATCAGGTTTTCTCAGATGGGAGACCTTGCCAGAGCTTTGGGATGGTTTTTTATTGCAGTTGCAGGTCACCCAGCCTCCTTGTCTGTTTTGTACCAAGTTTCCATCATGGTGACTTTGCAGCAGGCCAGGGGATGATATCTGGGGGTTCCCAGTGTCCCAGGCACTTTCAGGTGGCTGGTATTTTTTGGGCCAGAAGAACTGTCTTTCGCAGTTTGCTGTGACTTTGTGGGGCTTTTTGTCTCTCCCTCTTCCTGCCCCAGCCTTTGGTCTCTGAGATCTGAGCTGTTTGTGTTGTATTGCTGTTGAAGGTGCCTATCCATGTACTCTGTGGCTGAATTTCTGTAACTGTGTAGGTTTTAAAGCATTTCATCTGAAAGACAAAATGCCACTGAGATTACCTACTGCCTATTGTATCTGAATGTGTCCATGTTAAACTTGTTGAGCTGGTGCTGGTTTGCTGCAATAACATCACAGTACCTACCCCAGTGCATGCCTTATCTCCTAGAATTCTCCTGAGACTCAAATCTGGCTTGTTTCTTTTTATTGGATGTTTTTGTTCTTCTGTATTTTTATTTACCTTGCTATGTTCTTTTCTTCAGGAAGCACAAATGTTGCTGACAACAAGTCTGAGAGCCCAGAAGGGTGGAGATCTCGCTTGAAGCCTGTGGCCAACAAGTGAGTGTCAGGCAGGTGGTGGATTTCCATGACAAATGTGACCATCCCAGGTGGAGATCCACACCAGGATGTCCAGAACTTTGCCTGTGGACCATTCTCCATGAGGGATTTTTCCTACCTTTGTCTTTTTCCTTTGCAGGGACCAAGATGGCTCTAAGAAACCTACTGATAACTCCCAGGTGGCAACAGGGAGCCCAGCACACAAGGAGCCAAAGCCAAGCCCATTAGTTGTCCCACCAGCAAAGCAGGACTCTGGTATGGAGGATAAAAGCTTTGCCTTCATTTTGCTGATCAGGAAGGGGCCAGGCATTGGTACTGCAAGGCTCAAGTGAGGAGTGTGTTGGTGGAGAATGTGCCTTGCTTTCAGGGATCTTTGCTTTCTGCATCTGCTTTAGCCATGTGGTGCCTTTATTTTGTGCCTTTGGGGGGTGGCCTTGCATCCTTCCCCAGGGAGAGGGACTCAGTATCTATAGGGTTCCCTTCTTCTGCAAGACAGCCAGCAAGATTCCACTTACTCTCTCTTGCATGATTGTATAATGTTGAGAAATCTTAGTGATGGTTCCCAGCTGTTTATTCTCCTCCCAAATGTTTATTCTCCTCTTACTCTGGCCTTGTAATGAGTGTTTTTTCCCCTGTTTACTTTGGGCTTATGCCCTTCATTATCATCAAGAGAGGAGGACTAGGACTAGAAGTGGAGTTTGGTAGTGGTGACTGCCAGAGACATTGGGCATTAAAGGGATTTTTATGAGATAAGGGTTGAAATTTCTTACCTAAAATCTGTCTGTGCTTCTTAATCCAGCTTCATCTGGTGGATTCACAAAGAAGTTGTTGATTCCCAGCTCGGATCTTATCAGGAGCTGTCAGAATTCAAAGCAAGACTGGAAAGACCCTGGAGGGTCTGCCAAGAAGGAAGAAGATGGCAACCAGTTGAAAACAAGCACTGCTACATGTAAGATCTCTTCTGCCTACCAAAGCCACTCTCTCCCCTGCACTGTCAGGAACATGGGTTATGTGGCCCATAGTTTTCTGTGACTAACCCTCTGGCTGCTGTCATGGGGGCAGAGCCTGTGTAATTGATTTTTATTAGCCAACTTGGCCTGAGCAGGAAGCAGCAAGGCCAGAGAATTCAGTGGGAAAGGAAGAAATTGAAATAGGAATTTTCAAGGTCCCTGCCCTGTCATTGTTTAGACTTAGTGCTATGAAGAGGACCATCTCCTAATTTGGGGAACTGGGATCTAGTTGATGTCTCTGTTCCTCTTCAGCTGAGAGGCTTTAGGAAATAAAAGGAATGCAGAGAAGTGTCATCCAGAGACTCCAGCTGGCAGGAACCACAGGAGCAGGAGCCAAGGCTGCTGTTTCTTTGATTTTCAAAGATGTCCTGTCCAGTTTGTCCCTACTCTTAATCCAGTTTCTTACTCCTGTTTGTTCAGCCACAGCTTTACTGTGCACCTCTCTTCCAGTGCCCAGTTATCCTTTCTCTGACATATCCCACCACGATGCTGAGGACATTTTCTGGAACTAACCTGATGTTTGCTGCTGTCCTGTTTGCTCAGCTTCTTCATCTCCCCATTCCTTGCCCCATCTTGCTGTGTCTTACCTGTCTGAAGTAGGAAATTCACACAGCAGGGCTCAGTCCTGCCCCTGATGTTTGTCTTGGAGCAAGCAGGATGGGTCCTGATGGCTCAATGGCCTCATGCCTTACTTTTTGTCAGCTGGTTCCAGCATTGTCCTTAGCCAGCACCTTTGACAGCTGCCAAACATTCAATCTCCAGTTGTGTTGTCTTTTTTTAAAAGTTTGGTGTGCCTCCTTTGCCAGCATTTTCCCAAAAACTTCCCACCTCCTCTTTCCTCAGACTCAGCCCCAGGGTTCAGCACTAGTCTCTCCCAAGAAGTGAGCTGTTAAGATAAGGGAGGCTGGCTTTATATCTGTCTTTCTAAAGGTTAGTGATTGCCATGGGGGAGGGCCATTGGGAAATTTTCCTGGCAGTCTCCCCCCACTTTTCCCCAGCTGAAAGGCTGGTTCCTGCTGCTGTCACTGGGCAGGCTGTGGGTTAGGGACAGAGCTGCTGCTGTTCTGTGTAGGTTTTTACCTCAGCACTCAGAGAGAGCTGTGAACAGCCAGCTGTTGTTCCTGCCCTCAGTCCTGGGGTTGTGTGGAGCTGTGGGTGGTGAGCATTTCTGTAGATCATTCATTTTCTTTGGTGGTAGGTGGTGTTTTCTGTTGAGAAAGGAGACTCCAGGGTTTTCCTGCCAACTGTCCTACTTCCAGCTTGCTGGCAAGCAGCCAACCCCTCCTGTGTCTGTCAAGCCACAACCTGAGGGTATCAGGGGATATCGGATCCTGAGCTGGTCACAGGGTGTCATTTTACAGGCTCTTCCCCTGCAGTGACCCTGGCCTTCTCTCCATCAGGGGTGCAGCTTTCTGCCGTGGTTGGAGGTGCTGCAGAGGCCACCTGGAAGGAGCCCAGATGCAGGACTGAGCTGGGAGAGGGAAGTGTTGTTTAGGCAGACAGCTCGAGGCAGGACAAGTCCCTCTTGGAGGAATCTTTAGGAGAAGTGTGAGTTGCAGGCAGTGCACAGGCAGCAGCATCCAGAGGGAAGAGATCCCTGACAGAGCCCAGCAGTGCAGGAACAGCACAGCCACATCCAGCATCTTCTCTCTTTGCAATCCTTCTAGAAAGCACAACAGAGCAAGGGCTGGGCACTGGAGAGCTGTCCTTGAGCTCTTCCTCAATCTCCAGAGAGTCTCAGGAGGCTCCCCTAGTCTGTCTGTCCTGTCCTTCTGCTTGTGTGTGCTGAGCCTGCATTGCTGCTGCCTTTGTTACAGCCCTGCTCTTTTGATAGCAGAGTTTTCCTTCCTTATCACATCATCCACTCACGCCTCTGTTCTCTCTCTGTGGTAATTATCCAGCCCAGCCCCTCGGGTATCCAAATACCTCACACTCTTCTGTAGTTATCCTTGCAGCACAGTTGGGCAGAGGAAGCTGAGGCACAGTGGAACAAATACACATTGCTTAAGGATTGATTTTAATAGGTGTCCAGAGCCTAAATAATGCTGTGTAGTGGGGCCTAGGGGACTTCTCACCTAGGAAGTGTTTTGTGGGAGGAATTGAACCTTAGTTTCCTGAGATCTACACTGAGGTCCCCTAGACCATCTTTGTTTCATCAGTATTTACTGATACTCCTTTGTGAAAGAGCACTAGAGGGACATTTTTGTATGTGTTTGCTGTGACAGTAACTCTGTCTTTCTGTGCTGTCCTCGGGAACCTTAATAAGGAATGGATTTTGCCACAACAAATATCTTTGGGTTTTAACAAGATAGTCAATGAACATGCAAGTCAGTATTCTTGGGTGGAAGTTCCAAAGTTACACCTGAACTCGGTGACTGTTTATACCCTGGGGTTGAAAGCAGCAACCTGTGACCTGAGTGACAAGGCACAAGGAGTAAATCAGGCTGTGAGGATATGTCTCTTACTTTGCTCAGGCACCTGGGTGCATGTGTATCATCTGTGACCTCTCTTGAGTAGCTGGGACCTGTTGTGCTCTGGTGGTATAGGCACTGTCCCACACCATAAAATTATTTAAAGGTTGTTGTGACTTTTTTTTCTCCCTTCTAGTTAAAGTCACTGTTCCAAAAAGCAAAGGGAAGCTTCAAGTGGTGTCCCCAACCAAGGTATGGCTGGAAACCAGGTGTAAGGGGAGCAGGCTGGGGTGGTTAAATATCCTTCTAGAGTGCTTATCCCCATATATCTAAGTTTGTCTTATTGGGAGGGTTTATTTGGATACCCAGGGAAAGGGTGAAAGGCTCTGGGGCAGAGACCAGTTGGAAAGCTGCTGGTTATCTTCATACAGGGAGACAATCAGAGCTGGAATGAGACAGAGCCAAACAAAACTGTGGTAGAGATTCATTCCCCACAGAAGGAGGGAGAATGTCTGCAGACTGACAGGTGTGGGGGGAGTTGCCACTGACTGCAGATGCGTCACAGCCTTGCAGTGGCCAGTGCTCTGTTGTGAGCAGCCAGCTCTGCCCTCTGCTGACCTGGCCCTCCCAGGCTGTGGCTCTGTGGCTGGGCTCCTTGTGCCCTTTCCCATCTCTGCTGTGACCTCAGCAGGCAGTCTCAGGGTTGCTGAGCTGTGTCTGATCTTACATTTTTTTTTCCCTAGCTGCACCCAGACTACCTCCCTGAGGAGAAAATTCAGGAGAAGGTTTGTGAGATCGAGAAGCAGCTGGACGAGCTGGAGCTGAAAGGAGTGGATCTGGAGAAGCAGCTGCGTGCCTGCGAGGGAGGTGAGGGAGCCCTGCTGCCAGCTCTGCTCTGCTGGGGAGGTTGGGGCTCATGTCCTACCCCTGGGCACTCTTGGCTCCATTTTTAGGAGCTCAGGCCACATGTGAGTCACCAGGTTGCCAGAGGTACCTGGTATGCAAAGATAAAGCCTGGGGAATTTTGAACCTTCTCTGCTGCTTTGTAATATATTTTTTTCTGTTAATTTGGCTGAGGATCAGAGTTTTGGGAGTCCTGTAGCAGAGGATCCATAAGCAGCTTCCTTGAATCCACAGGGAGTGAGCTGCATCCCTTGTACCCAGGGGCTCCAAAGATTGCCTGTTTTCACTTGAGGTTGCCTGGGGATCACTTAAGTCATCTTAGGCTCTCCCTCAAGAGACTGTGTGTTTGAGCCAGGGGGGCTGAACTGATGCAGCTTCTTGCCCTTTGTCTCCTCTTTAGATGAGTCTGAGGATGCTCTTATGGTGGATTGGTTCAAACTGATCCATGAGAAACAGCTGCTGCTCAGACAGGAATCAGAGCTGATGTACAAGTGAGTACAACCAGAAATTCTCCTGTCTACTTGTGCACTTCCTGTGAGCAGTGAAGGACAGGGAGTGTGACAGCCCAAAAAACTCGTGTGCCAGTTGGGGGGATGAGAAGGGTTGAGGGTGTCTCTGGGAGAACTGCCAGCATCATGATGTATTAGCTGGTGGGCTTTGAGCACCCAGGGTCTGTGAAGAACTCATGAGGAGGGAAACTTCAGAAATGTGATGGAGGAAGATTTCCCCTGAGCCACCAGCCCCTGCCCAGGTGGTGGGCAACACAGAGATGAGGCTTTAGCATGACAGGAGAAGGATCCAAGCCTGGGGCATGGCAGGGCAGTAACTCATCACTTGTGTCATTCCTTCCAGGATGAAACAGCAGAACCTGGAGGAGCAGCAGTGGAATATTGAGATGAAGCTGCGAAGCCTCATGAACAAACCAGGTTTGTAAGAACAAACAAAACAAAACTGGCCACACTGGGAGTCCTGCTGGCCCCAGGAGCCTCCCCTTTGTGTGCCAGCCCTGGGATGTCCTGCAGATCTGATGGCGCTGCAGGGATTGCAGGTGCACTCTGGGTGTCCCCTGGCAGGGGCAGACTCCCTGTGACATCCAGCCCACCTCTGCTTTGAGGGGGCATGCAGGACATGCCCTGAGTGTGAGGATTGCAAAATCAGCCCTGTGGGCTAATTTTAGGGGAGGTACTGCCTGTAGCTGTGAGATGGCTTCCCTTGTCTTGTGCAGAGGAACTGAAGACTGCCAGGGAGAAGGAGCAAGAGAAGGAGCTGCTGGAGTCGTACCTGAACACGGTCAATGACCGGAATAACATTGTGGATTGCCTGGGTGAGGACAGGCTCAGGTGAGGGTGCTCAGATGGTGGGAACTGAGCCAGCACTACTGTATTTCCACTGCTGTAGGGGTGGATGAGTGGCTGTAGTCCAGACTTCTGCTCCCTGAGAGGTGGGTGGTCACCTGTCATCAGCCATCTTGTCCTAAATGCTGCTGTCTTTGCATCCTTGGCAGCTGTTGGGAAGAGATCAGGACCTGTTGTCTCTCAAGCTAAAGCTGCTGTGAGAACAGGGCTGTGGAGATGTGGAATGCAGGGGAGGAGAGGAAGAGGCTGGAGATGGGGAGGCTGGAGGCAGTATGGGAGATGCAGGAGGAATCTGGGAACATGAAGTCAGGAATGTGCTCGTCTGCTGCAGCAAGTAGAAGAACAGCTGTAGCCAAGAACTGGATCTTTTCCAAGTTGAATGGAAAACTGCTGTGTCAAGTAGCTGGATTTGTGCCTCCTGATGCTGAGAACAGCCTCCATTTCTTGACCTCAGAGCACCAGGTCCTGCTTGTGGATTCTGGTACTGCCCAGGACAAGGTGGTGACAGCAGTGTGCTTGTCCCTGGTGGCAGTGAGCACAGTGAGCACCTCTGTAGCACCCCGGGCTACTGTGTCTCAGCTTCATTCATCTCCTGGGGTGTGCTGGTGTCTCACCACTCCATGAACTCGGATGATTGATCAGCCAGCTGGGAGGAGGTCTGGAAATCCCCACACAGGCCTTTGCTTTCAAGGGACCCAGATGGAATTTGCTGATGTCTAAGACTCTGACTGTTGGGTTTTTTCCTGCAGCCTTTCTCAGGGTATGCTGTGAAGGTTGGTCATTTCTTACTGGGGAATAAGAGCAGTATTTGCATGGGCTTTGGTATTTACCAGCTTGTCATGAGCACAGCAAAGTTTTCTAATGCCATGCTGTTCCATTACAGAGAGAAAGAAGAAGACCAGATGTTGGCAGACATGATACAGAGGTTGGGTAAGGGCCCTTTCTCCTCTTCCAGAGCAGCACTGGGGCTCACCGGGGCTGTGGGTCTCAACCTGCTCTGTGTCTGCTCCCTCTCCTGCAGATGGATCTCTTGAGAGCCAGGAGCCAGAGAGGAAGAAGAACAAGTTCCGCTTGTCCAAAATATGGAAGCAGAAAAAGCAAGAGTAAAGCTCAGGAGCTTGATGTTCCTTTTCCCAGTGGTCCAGAGAGACCCATCAAAGGTGTGGTCCTTCCTCAGTGCTGCTTTCTTGGAGCTGTGCAGGACTGTGAGAGGCCCCAAGAGGCCTATCAAAGGTGTGGTCCTTCCTGAGTGCTGCTTTCCTGGAGCCTCTGGACTGTGAGAGGCTCCTGTGCTCCCTGATGTGGAGACTGCAGGTTTGCTGAGCAAAGGGACAGTGTGAATCCCCTCTGGCCCTGGTATGGGGCCCAGGGATACCTTTCCCAGCACATGGACTTTAAGACTGTTTTCCTTCTTTGCCTCTGGGTCAGAGCTGGGTCAGCCTTGTTGGAGCTCGGGAGGGCAGAGCTCAGGTCAGTGCAGTCCTGCAAGCAGGAGCTGGCCCTGCATGGTGTCCCCTACCTGTCCCAGGGCTGCACCCAGGACACTGCTCTGGGCTGTGGAAGGGCTGTTGTCCCTCCCTTCCTCCCTCTCTGCTTGTGCTGTGGCTCTTTGGCCAGGATCAGAGATGCAGAGAGGGAGATGCTACAGGGCAAGAGGGATTGATGGTTTCTCTCTTACCACACCAGTGCAAACTGGAGGCTCCATGTCTGGGGGGAGCAGAGAGCAGAACCTCCTCTCTGTCTGGAGGGATCATCTTGGGATGTTCTCGACCCACAGCAGTTTCAGCAATAGTGATTTGTTTCCAGACCTCTTTTGGAAGTTGCTGTAGGCTGATTTCTCAAAGCCATGAGAGGCTGCTCACTGCTTCATTCCCTCTGTGGGGGAGATTTGTAGCCTCCTTATTTCTCTGACTGCTCAGTGAAGCAGTGTTTTTGTTGTCTGTGGCCTATCCTGATGAAAATGAACCGAACTATTATTTTAATAACCTGGTGCTAACTGGGAGCACAAGGGAATTCATGGGTTTGCCTCACCCCTGAGTTTTCTGCATGGGACCAATATTTCAGTTCCTCAGCTCCATCCCTGGACAGCCAGTGCCCTCAAGGGATGTTGTGGGTCACCCTGGTGATAGCAGGAATTCAGAAGCTGGTTCTGGGCTGTTGCAGGGAGCCTTTCCACTCTTCCTCAGTGCAGCCAGACCCTGCCCTGGCTGCACCCTCTGTTCCCAGTCAGCCTGGGGAGCAGGGATGGAGACAGCCGCGGAAAGATCCGATTAATTCATGGTGCCTGTGGTCTGTGTGGACCTCCTCCCTCCACGCCAGCTCCTCGAGGTTTCTCGGGGTGCTGCTCCCAGCAGGAGCAGGGATTCTGCCGGAGGAGCTTTGCTGTGCGGCAGAGCAGAGGCGTTGCGTCCCTTTCCCACGAGGTGGCACTGGGACTCTCCGGGCAGGGATGTGCTGGGGTGGGACCAGTGCCCGAGGGGCTTCCTGGAGCCCACAGCGGGACCGTGTATGTGCAAGTGCTGGGATAGCCCGAACCTGCATATGCTTTCGCCCAATAAAGAATTACTGCAGCAATTCTCAGCATCCAGTGTGGTTTGGGGACACTGTGGTATATGGCTGTCCTGGGAGCACTGACAGTCCCTCTCTGGAGCTTGGTGTACCTGTGATGGAGCAATCCCTGCCCACAGCCTGCAGGGCTGCACGTCCTGAGGGAGCAGTGGCACCAAGGGCTTTTTCACCCACTTTGTTTAGGTGTCAAACTCACCCCTGCTCTCAGGTAAACGCAATTCCCCCCTTGCTGCTTTAGCATCACACACATCCCAAAGCCTGTGGGGTCCCAGCCTGGCCAGCAGATGTGGGAGAGGAAGAGGCAGAGCTTGTTATGCACAGCTGGACCGTGGCATTGGTGACACGGGTGGCAGAACCGCGGTGTCACCAGTGGAAGCTGACGGAGGCTCTGCCACCACACTGCCCCTGAGGGCCTGTGCTCACCCAGGGGGAAGACAGACTGCTCTGTGGGGACATGCTGACCACAGGGCTGGCGTGCTGTGCCTTGCCATCCTGGTCTGCTTGTCAGGGAGCTCTTTCTTCCCTGGGGCTGTGTGTAAACATGAGGGGAGGGAGGAGGGCTCTTCCTCCAGACCTGGGCAAATCCCCAGAACTAAACCTGCCTTTGTGGGCTGCCAGCTGAGAGGAAGGGAGCTGAAACCAACTCTGCTGAAGGAGAGAAATACCTTTCCTGATGAGCTGTCCCAGGCTGTCATTATTGCTGGGCTTTCATCTTTTCAGGCTCTGATTCTCCAGCCTCAAGAAGTTTAGTCTGCATGGATTTGGAGGATGGTGGCAGCACCATCCAAACTCATCCAATCCTTCCCTCTCCAGCCTTCACCCACCTTGAAAACGGGCAGGAAATGGACCTCTGCAGGAATGTGATAACAAAGTGCTTAAACAACACCCCCAGGGCCCTGTGGTGGCAGTGGCTGGGCCTGCTGTAGGGTTTGCTTTTGTGAGAAGGCCAGGCTGTTGCCAGACGGGTACACCTGCTAGCTACCTGCTCCAAGAACAGGTTTTGAAGAGAAAACTGCTCCTTCTCCCATCTGGAGTCTGTTTGAGATGGTAGCCATGGTCTAAGGGATATGAGGTTCACCTGGAAATGCTGTGTGGGGTTAGGTTTAAGTGGTCTCTAAGTAGGAAAATACTGAGAGGGAGGGGAGGCAGAACCCAGCCTGCCTCACCATGCTGCTGGTGTGAGGCTGAATGCAAGACTAACCTCAGTTATTTCTACACCAAAGATGGGAGGGTAAATAGTGGAGCAGTGATCCAAACACATCCTGCTCAGAGTCCAGACTCTTGTCTGTATGGATGGAATGCTGTCTGGCTGTGGCCAGGGTGTACCAAAACCAAGCTCTGTACAGCCTGTCCCACAGCTCCTGCACACCCTGACTAATGCTGATGGTGACCATGAGAACTGGTTCCTCCTTCCTCTGCCTTGAATTTGGGACTCATAGGATTTGCACTTCCATCATTCTCCTAATCCAATGCTTTAAACGAGCCCTAGAAGAACTAAGCTGTTGGCTAAGGTGGAGAAAAGGAATGGCTTTTCTCCAGCTGGCTGCTTTTAGCTGAGCTGATTCCCCTGCCTGACCCCTGTTTGCTCTCCTGGCACAAGCAGCTTTGCTCACCCCGTGGAAGTGCTCCAGAAGGCAAAGCAAGAGGATTTGGCCTTGGGACTGAGCAGCAAGGGAGGTGTTGGGAAGCTCTCGACTGCCTCTCCACAGTGGTCACTCCTGAGTAATTAGGCAATCCAGGCACCCTCCTATAACTGAGTGGGAATCAAATTCCTCTTCCTTCTCCATGAGAAAGGGCTGTTTGTGCTCTGCTCCAGCCCCACCAGCCGCCGAGCCCCGAGGTCAGGCTGGCAGGGGGTTGACAGATACATTGCTGTGTGCATGTGGGTGTCTGCATTTCGGTGATGACTGAGGCCTTAATTACTCTTCTAGGTCAGCTGCTCCACTTCCAAAATGGTTTTGAGGGGGCTGAGCTTCCTGCTCATTTCCTGATGGCCTCCAGTCGGGTTCGTTGCCTCACCAGCTCCTGGATACCTGGAGTGCTGCTGCTGCTGCTTTCTTTGTAGCTGAAGAGAAGTGTGGGGGCTGCACAGGGCCTGGGGGCTGCACCCTGAGCCTCTGCCATTTCGGAGGCTCTTGGGGATCCTTCTGCAGGTTTGGGGTGCTGTGGGCTCTGTCACTTCCAGACTTGCAGATGAAGCTGTGATTAGGCTCTCTGTGTGTGTGTGTGTGTGTGTGTGTGTGTGTGTGTCTCTCTCTCTTCTGCTGTTTTCTTTAATTACAATCTCCGAGGTAATTTCTGACGCATCATTAACAGTTCTGAGTAAACAAGGGGAATTCTCCAAATTATTTGCCATGAGCACAAAGGGAAATCGACTTTCATAGTCTCCCTCTTCATCCAAGTAAGAAGCTGATCTGCAGTGAGCATGGGGATGCTGTGGCTGCCCTCTGATGCTTTGAGTCTCTTTGAGACAGAGCAGCAACACATCCAGCTTTTCCAGCTGACTGAGGCCAATTCTGCCCACAGCTTTTTGTCCCCACTGCTGAGCAAAGTGGCTGGGACTTGTCACCATTGCAAAGTGCAAAGTGCTTCTTGCCCTGAGAGCTTTGGGTGCTGCCTTTGAGTGCTCACCTCTTGTTTCCAGCTGGATGAGTCGGAACAGGGGTTGCTCAGGAGATGGGGCAGTCCAAAAACATCCTCAAGACTGTCTCAGCTTGGAAGGTAACACCCTGGTCATGGCTGTTGGGTTGAAGGGTAATACCTGAGACCAGCATGGATTTAATGAGGGAAAGAAAGAAGGAGTACTGATATGGAGAGAGTGCAGGGTTGGGGAGGGAAGGAAGGAACATTGACACAGAAGAACTTGGAGCCCAGAAAATGAAGTCTGGTCCAAAGCAAGAACTCACAGGGATGCTGGTGTGCCCTGTGAGAGCCACAAACACACCTGGCAGTGGGAGGAGGTGGCTGGAGAGGACAGGATGGGAGAGCATTCTAACCCAGCACAGGGCTCAGGGGAAAGGGGCCTCATCAGAGGGGTGGCACATGGAGCAGGCAGTGCCTCTGTTGGAGCATCCCTACCCCTGCCCTGCTCTGACAGCCCCTTCCTTCACCCAGGCTCCAGCACAGGCAAAGCATCTGCAGCAGCAGCCGGGGGAGCGGAGATTATTTATATTCATGCTGCAGCTCTGCCAGCCGTGCCTCTGTTATCTGCCATGCATGAATATTGTTTGAATACGGAGTTTGTCGTGACTATTCTTCCGCGTGAAACGAGGGATTTGCTGTGGGATGGGAGCCCTCCCTCTGGCTGTCAGTCAGGAGGGGTTTCCTTTTCCTGTCTCGTTGGAAGCCGCGTCCCCAGCAAGGTGAGACAGTGGACACTTTTTCTCTTGTTAATATCCATGTCTAATCTCCTCTCAGAGGGGCCCTTTGTCCTAGACTGTAGCCAAGATGAGTAATTCAGGGATAGATGAGACGCTATAATTGGTTTGTGACAAATTAAAACATTTTTCCTTCGGAGCTGAGAGCAGGACTGTGGTCTGGAGCTGTCAAGCGTCACAGGGGAGGGTGATTTTCGGAGTAAGCGCATTGCAAATTGGCTCCAGATATGCCTTGGAGTCTGAAATTAAACTCCAGCTGGTGACTCTTCTCAGTTGGGGTTTTATTTTAGGGGAGACAAAGGGAGCATGTGTGTGGAGGGACAGCCTGATCGATACAGAGAATGTGACTGCTCTTTACATCATGCCATGAGCTGGGAACCAAACTGGGCCATGCTGGGGATGCTGGGAAGCACCCAGAGCTGTGGTGGGACTGAGCAGGGCAAGCACCAGGGCTCACCACTGCCTGTGTTTCCTTCACACTTCTCTCAGTGGTTCCTCCATCACGTCCCAGAAAGGAAGAACCATGACGGAAAGCTGCAGATCATACCATCTCCTCTCTCATGGTCACAAGTGGCTGCCAGCTGCAGAACCTCTTCAGGAGACACAGGCTGGTCCTTGCCCTCTAATAATTCTTTTACTGAGCCAAAAAGAGTCCCTTACCTCCACCCAGAGATCAGGGGACTAGCTAAAATTCAGGAACATAGAGATCATCAGGACAGACAGCTTGATGACACACTTGGTTTGACCCTAATGTGTTTAGGAGCTGGTCTAGGGCAAAGGGGTGGAGGTGGGAGGAAGAGGAGCTCCTGATGCTCAGCACAGCTGCACAGAGAGAGCTACAGCAGCAGCATCTCCACCTTGCAGTGAAGATGGGTGGAGAATGAAGGAATGCTTGGAAAGGACGTGGGCCTGTAAAGGAGGTGTAAAAGGCACAAGAGGAATCAGCATGTGGGCTGGTTTGTGTGTAGATGGTGGTGGGGAAGAAAGCCTTGAGATCTTGTATCTGATACAGAAGAAAAGGGAGGCCCAAGGAAAGGGTGCTGTGAGTTTGCAGGAAGGCTGTGTCTCAAAATGAACCAAACAGTCTGGAAGAGATAGTCCTAGCTGTGAAAACAGGGTAAGTGCACAGGCTGTCAGTGGGTTGGAAGAGTTCAGACCCTGGAGGTGCTGGGTGAAGAAAGGAGGAGATCTGGGCATCTCTTAGATATGAGGAGTAAAACGAGCAGGCCACGGTGGCAGGGTGATGGGTACGGGAGTTGGGGGGCTTGGAAGGAAAGATCAGAGGATCTGGTTTAGCAATGGAAAGTGCATAGATGCAGCAAATCCTGAAAGGCAGCATCAGATGGTGAGCTGTGACTGGTGTCACTGGCATTAAGATGTTAGCTAATCCGGTTTAAGGGGATAAGCCCAAGAAAAACTGTGAAGACCTAAATTGGAGCTTGTCACTCTCCTGTGGAAAGCAGAAGTGTGGAGGAGGAGGAGGAGGATTTGCTGAAAGAGGCCCCTGGATTGTTGGTCAGAAACAGAGTGAGTGGAGGATGGCTGTGAAGATGAAGGGTCAAGAAGTATCAGGTGGGAATGAAACAGGAAGGACAGGAGTCACCAAAAGTAAAGAAACCCAGGAGCCTTGTGGTGTGCACCGTGTCTCTATTAATAACTGACCTGTAGCCCATCCTAGTGGTGAAGCTGGCTAGGTAGCAGGGAATCTACAGAAACCCAGTGATTGTGGTCTGGGAAGCTTAAATGATGCATATCAAAGCCAGGATGTAAATTGCACAAGTGTGATGTAGGTCTGGCACTAAAGTGATAAGAGTCATATCAAGGGAATAACTTAATTAACTGGTCTTGATCAAAGAACTATATGAATTCAATAGCCCAGTTTTCAGTGCTAAATGATGAAGTTTAGAAAAACTGTACTTGACACAATTATCAATTTTCCTGTCCGAGGAGCTTTGAAGTGCTATTAAGAAGGGACAGTCTGTTGTTCTGTTTAGGACAACGTTCTTCCCTCCAGTGATCAGGAGGCAGAGGGGCTCTCTCTCCTTTCAAGTGCTCATTTGAAATGGTCTGAAGCATAATAAACACTGGATGTCAAGGGGAATGGTACTGTGGATTTCACAAATTAATTGTTTCAGATGATGTAAATCAGGAGCACAGAGCTGTCCTTTCCCTGCCATCCAGAAAAAAAGAAAAAAAAACCCCAAAACAAACAAATACCACAAAACAACCCAACAAAAACACCAACCACAAAACCTGTTTATTTCCCTACAGCTTTCATTTTGCTCATATTTTTGGATGGGAAGTGATCCCATTTAACTTCCATCAGTCCTGGACCATCCAGACCCTCTGACAAGCAAGATGCTGGGTATGAGGAAGGAATGAGTCAGGCTGTACAAAGGCTTCTGGAAGGCTTTGAAATGCTGAATGCCATGTCTGTCTATCCAATTTGGATGTGTCTATATGGACCACAGTGTTGGTGTCTATCACAAGTTGGGTTCTTGTGCTCAGAGGGAGAGGGAAGTGTGTGGCCAGGATGAACCACAGTGGCCCAGATTCAGGTGCTTGTCCAGCTGAGCATTTTCCTGCTGATGGATTCCTCATGCTGCCTCACACACTGCTGCACTTGGGTTTGCACCTGGATTAACCTGCCCAACTTCACAGTTATTTTGAGGGAGATGGGGTGTGGGGCACACTGCATCTCCACCATTGCATGTGCCCACCTTCATTTGCTGGTGGCTTCTCTCCCCTCCCTCCAGCCCATCTGGTGTCCTTAAGACTCACTCTTTTGCTTAGGTGTAGTGCAGGAGATGGGTCTTTGCTGTTACTTTGGCAGGCCTCCACCAGGGATTCCAGAGAGGCACCTGCACATTTAGATGTGCCTTCTGGAAAAGGAGCCTAAACCTTGTCAGTGACAGTGGTGGCAGTAAAGCCCTACTGCTTCCAGCTACTTCCACCTGTGAACAGACTTGCCTGCCCTTCTCCATTCTCTGGGCACTGTGTCCTTTCCACTGGTGAGTATCTCATTCCAAGGCAGGGAAAACTGGGAATTGTCTTGTCTGTCCAGTGCAGTGTGAGGCTGCTGTGGAAAGCTGAGAAACCTCAGAAAGTCCCTTGGGAAATTGAAGATTAATTCAATTTCTTTACTACTCCAGGACTTCCCTCCGCAGAACACAGATGGACTCTGAAATGAGGTGGTTCCTCCTCCTGGGCAGAGAGAGGGAATGATTTCCAAAGCAAGCCCAAGTTGCTCTTGCTTGGGTCTTCCCCAGAATAAGACGAGCGATGGCAGTGGGATGATTCCCTCTCCGAGCCACACCGCTGGTTTTTCTCCAGGAGATGGAAGGAAGCTGGGTGCTGGTAGCCAGGAGGCAGAGCTGCAGCTGGCCATGCCGGCTCCGAACAGCGAGGGCAATTAGAGATCAGAAGAGCTGGGGTGGCTTCGTCACATTTCCCTGCTGCTGTTCTGGAGGTGATAATATAATTCATATCAGAAGAGTTAGTGGGCTGAAAATGAATTGGAGAAATCAATCCAGAGGGTATAAATGAATTAGCATGTAAATGAGGACACTTGCTCTACATAGTTTAATATTGCCTGCAGCTGTAAATAATTCCAGGGATGGAATCAAAAGCCGCAAACAACTTCATTTTTGTGCTCCTCCCCCGTCCGGGAGCACCTGCAGCTACGACCGACCCACCCTTGCAGAATCATCGCATTGCAAGGGAATTAAGGGAGATGAGATGTATAAACTTTTTCCTTTCCTCCCCTGACTGGCCATTATTTACAAGACTGCTGCTCCCAGTTCTGTGCGTGGAGTCCCTGTTTGTGCATGCACACGGCAGTGTGAGTGGTGGGGAGGGGGAGCTGGGGACCAGCCAGCGGTGAGACCTCGTGCAGCGCGCCACGAGCATCCCGGTCACCCTGTGGTGGGCTGGTGTGTGTGTGAAATAGCAATTTCTCACCAAACAGCTGCAGAATGAAAGCTCTCAGTTGGGGTGGGGGATTTAACCCTCCTGGGGTGCCTGAGGGTGGGAGAGGTGGGTGCTTGGAGAGCAGGAGCTGGCTGGGGTAGCACCTTGGTTCTTGGAGCTGTCTGGAGAGGAGGCATTTCCAAGGAATGGGGAAACATTTGCATGGGAGGATTGCACACTTATGTGCAGTCTGGGAAAACTGGAAGAAGTGCAGAGCCAGGTCATCAGAGTAGTGAAGGTGTCAAGAAGCCCCCTTATGAGAGACTAAAGGAGCACAGCTTATTTAGCCTAATGAAAGGAAGGCTGAGAGATGTGATTGCACAGGCAGATAAACACAAGAGAGGGAGAGGAGCTAGTTAAGCTAAAGGCCAATGTTGATACCAAAACATGCAGATACAAACTAGTCATGAATAAATTTCATGGGGAAATGAGATGGAAGTGCCTAAGCACCAGAGCAGAGACTATGGATGAGCGCTGGAGAGTCCACACAACCAGGCTGCTCTTGCGCTGGCGTTTGACTGTAAAACAGGATTACAGGAGCAGATCCCTCGAGATCAGGCAACTACATTTTGTGATCTGGGAAGTTCTGCCTGTTGCCAAAAGCCCCGTTATTATTCTGGCAGGGGAAGGATGCAGATCTGAGGAAGGGCATATGTCTCTTCGAGTGACTCCAAGAGCGGTTGTTGAGAGCTTTTGGAGTGATGCTGATGACAGGAGGTTAAAGATGATCCTCAGCAGTCTTTTATCAGTACTTCCCTCTTGTTTTTTGACACTGACAGATCACTGAGTTCCCTCTTTCATCAGGTTGGAGTTTCAGGTTCTGCACTAACTAGATCTCCCAGGTGGACTGGAAACACTGATTAAGATGGATAGAGTGAAAGCAAGTCCATTAAATTGTTAATAAAGAATATTACACACATACCTTAATCTGCAGCTAGCCTGACACTTTATAAAAGTACATTAGGATATAATCCAATTGAAGCCACAATATCGAGAACATCTTATCTCATCACAAATTGAAATTATATCATATTCCTCATTTCTTAAATTAAAAAGCTAAAACCTTTTAGTTTGCTCTCATATGCTTGTGTAAAACTTAATCAGTGGTTTTAACAACATTATTTTTCAATATGGGCCATTTCTGCTCTCATTTATTTACAAGAGAGAACTTCCTGGTAGAAGAAGTGATTCAATTTGCAGGAGGATACATCAAGCACTTAAGGATTTTGTAGGGATTGATTGATTATTTATCGTGTTATCTTGCCTGGAGACGTCTGATATGCCTGTGCTTTTGCTATCTCTCATTCCACCTAATGCTCTCCCTCCGCGTCTCGCTCCCCTCCAGTGCCACGGGCACTCTTCCCTTGCACACACGTGTCTGGAAAGGGGGCCAGGGAGGCAGGGCTGAGGTTCTCTCTACTGGGACAAAGACACTGGACTGGGCAGATGGGAGAGATTCATTTCACTGGGAGATAGCACAGAGGTGAGAGGTGGAAGGGTGGTTTGAAGTTCTGCTGGTTTGAACCACAGGCTGCGGCACTTCTCCGGGTGCAGCTCCTTGCAGGGGAAGGAGCTGGGACACAGAGAGGCTGGATGGTTTTCTGGAAGTGCCCCCAGGAGCAGAAAACAGCTCTGAAGGACTCTAGATGGTAGCTGGTCACCTGGGGCCACACTTCCCAGGTGGTCATAATTACTTTCAAGGTGAAGCACTGGATGATGTCCTGGAACATCCCAGCTGAGCTGTCCCAGTGATGCAGTGGCAGTGGCTTCTCCAGGGATCTTTGCAAAAACATCCTGACACTTATGAGGGATCTGGTGACCTGATATGGCCAGCACTGGGGTGCAGAGAGAAAGGGGCCACCTCTTCATGCTTAAAGGAAGCCACTCTCACAGCAATGCCTGATTGTCTCCCACTGCTGCGCTGTGGCAGAGGGGCTCATTAGCAATGACAATTAGCATGTCCATCATGGAGGTGTCAACCCAAGGCCTAAGGGGTGACATGCAAGGTCTCCATTTGAGGGGGGATGACCCTCAGGAGCCCTGCAAGGGGGCTGTGTCTTGAGCTTTGTCTTGAACAGTGGCCACTCTTTGGCACTGGAACATGAGTGGGAGAAGGAGGAATGATGTCAGTGGGAGCTCTTGGCCTCCTGTCCCTTGGTGGGGCATTTGATACAGCAAGAAAGAAAACTTTTTTGATTTTATGCAAGTAAACAATGACAGTGGAAACTCCAACCAAACCCTCGAGCATTTGGACTGTGGTTGTAGGCACTGGGAACCAGAACATGTGAGGTTTATTCTTTTCTCTGCTGCAGATTTTGGCAAATCGCTCTCCCTGCCATAGTTTTCCCTGAGCAGTTTGAGATCAGCTGGGTTTATTCTTTTATGAGTACTGGAGTGCAGGAATTGCTGTCTTCTGGTGAAAATAAATACAAAAATCCTGAAGCACGACTCCAAAGAGAGATGAGCCTGCAAAAAAAAAAGCACCGCACTGGAAAGGGAGTATGTTTGGTTTGTCTTATTTTTCTTTTGCTTTCTGGGATTTTAGGATTCCTGTTGCAGGGATTGCACCAAGATGACAAACTAGAGAGTTTTCAAAATGGAAACACAATCCCCTGACTCCAGGAGCTCAGACTTAAATATCAACAAATAACTCAGGATGTGGTGCGAGTGCTGATGGAGCAGCTGACTCGGTGAGCGTGAGGTGAGCAGCTCAGGAGCCCCACAGAGCCCCACAGTCCTGATTTGCTGAACCCAGTGGAATGAATTCCTGCACTGGATGATCCATGTGCATGGGCCTCCGTGGGATCACAGCCAACATTTGCCAAGAGCTGTGAGATGCTTGGATGAAAGAGACCACAGAAGTGCAAAGTATTACTTTTTCATGATTGCTGCAATTGCTATCCTTGGGGCTGTCCAAATACCGTTGTTCCAAGTGAAAATATAAAACCCTTTTGGCACGTTTTTGTTTTGTGTTGTGATAAATAGAAATGCAGGAGGGGAAAAAAAAATCTTCTCCTAAGAGCGAGAGAAGGAAAAGCAGCCCCTGTGCAATTTGTTACACATCTCGTATGTCTCTGACTGCTAGCTGCAGAGATATTTAGAGGGAATATTTAGCCAACCCAGTGCACAGCCTCTGGAGTCCCGGCTTCTGCTTTGGTCCATGCTTGGTTGAACCTTTACAGCAGCTTTATGGTTTTTCAGCACAGCATTTCAGGAGAGGCTTTGATTCTGGAGGATGCCAACTGCGCCGAGTGAAGCTAAGATGATTAATCAAATTATTTGAAGGGCGTTCGCCAGAGCTGGGCAGTGACCAGTCTCTGTCCTAATCTCTGGATTGAGATGTCAAACCAGCCTCCAGCTCGGAGCACTGAGCTCGCCAGGAGGCAGAGGGTGGAAAGAAATCTCCAGCAGCAAACAGCCTGGCAGGGCTGCCCGTGGTGGGGAGGGAAGCTGGCCATCAGGGGCCATGGGCTGCTGCTGCCCAGTGGGCAGGGGGAGGCTGGGGGGCTTTGTGTGTCGGCAAGGCTGGACAAAGCTTCTCTGGCTGTGATGGAACAGGAACAAGGTGATGGTTGTGGC
Source organism: Passer montanus (assembly GCF_014805655.1). Taxonomy (NCBI): domain Eukaryota; kingdom Metazoa; phylum Chordata; class Aves; order Passeriformes; family Passeridae; genus Passer; species Passer montanus. Next base: position 5,165,910 of record NW_024373256.1, read on the forward strand.
TCATGCTGCCTTCCTCCCACCAGGCTGCAGGGAAGAAGGGGGAATGGTGGGGATGTGCAGAGCTCCTGCACCTCCCAGCTGGCCACAGGGTGAGGAGGGATCTCTGCTCCCATGTCAGTTTAGTTTGTGGCTGAGCAGGATGGAGGTGTAGAAGAGATACAGGCACTGACCGAGTCATTTTGAACTTGGTGCCCGTGTCAGGTGCTGTGGGGAACTGGGGCTTTGGTTGGGAATGATGCAGGATGGGTGGTGTGGGATGAGGTTGGCAGAGGGCTCCAGGAGATGAGAAACACAGTGGGAAGCAGGGGCTTTGGCTCCGTGACGTGCTTTTCCCTTCAGGGACCAGCTGGGTTTTTGCCCACTCTGTTCAGTGAGTGCTTGGTTATATTCCCAGTTAAGGATGAAGCCAAAGCACCTGAGAAGGAGAAGGCACACGCTGCAGCAGCACAGCCCAGGGCTGGGGCTGAGGGGAAAGCCACTCGCAGGGGACGAGGGACCTCCTGTGCCCTCCTTGCCCTGCTGCTCTCGGGCTGCAGGCAGATGGGCTTTCCCAGTGCCAGGGCGAGCACTTGGCACTGCCGCTGAGGGAATTGCAGGTCTCCAGCTGGCTGGGCGGGGCAGCATCTCTGCTTCCAGGTGAGCCCGAAGCGCGCCGGGATCCCCTTTGCTGCAGGAGCCGACAGCCCTGAGCCGCTCACGGACACTGCCCCGAGCATCCTCCCCGGCACACTGCGGGGCTGATTTCCTGCCCACCACTCCACTCTTCCTCTGCAAACCCCTCTTTGCGTCTCTCCTCCAGCCCCACCCCGGGCCGGAGCGGGGCCCCGCTCGCCACCTGCGCGGCTCCGCTGGCCCCCGGCCACTGCCCACCACTCCACTCTTCCTCTGCAAACCCCTCTTTGCGTCTCTCTTCCAGCCCCACCCCGGGCCGGAGCGGCGCCGGGCCCCGCTCGCCACCTGCGCGGCTCCGCTGGCCCCCGGCCAGCCCCGCTCGGCCGAGCTGCCGCCTCCGCTGCCCGCGGCGCCGCCGGCACGTGTGGCCATCAGCTGATGGCGAGGATGACTCAGCCGGCAGCTGTCGGGCCCCTAAAATAATGACAAAAACAATTAGCAGTCCAAGCAGTAGCCTCTCCTTAATTATCTCCTCCGAGTTTAATTAACTAGCTAAATTATCAGCAGTAATGTAGGCATTAATTATGTCAAATTACAGTGTAAAAATCACAAAGTGTGGAAAATGTCAATTCAGCTGCGCTCACCTGCCGGGCTGAGGCAGTGCCGGTGACAGAGGCTCAGCCTGGCACCGGGGAAGGGCTGCTCCTCCTCCCCGGGGATCAGCATCCTGCCACGGCAGCCTCAGTGACACCGCGGGGACACCAGCACCGATGCCGAAGGAGCCGGTGGCACAGTTTTAGTTGGGAGCCGGTGGGGGCTGCCTGGATGGGTGCTGGAGTGGGGAGGGGGAACATTTTGGCTCTGGCAGAGGGAGGGGAAGGAGCATGGCTCCCCAAACCAGATGGCTTGGATGCTGAATTATTAAATTATGAATATTAATACAAATCAGACACGGAAGAGGTAATAATTTTGCTGCCCTACAGAAATAATTAACATAATTTTGATAAATTACATGATAAGAGAATCTCAAAATTGAGGTAGATTTATCTTAATTAATATCTTGGACTTGCTCCGAAAGGTAAATTGTTCCACTGGGGACTGGGGAAGGGTGAAGAAGGGGTCCCTGGCTCTGTGAGCCAGACCTTTCCCAGGGTTGGCATGGTGGGGAGGACAGGGCACTCCCCCAGGCTGCACCCCAGCCCTGGCTCTGAGGGTGCAATGTCAGGGTCATTTCCACCCCCACAGGGACACCGAGTGACTTATTTCAGGTTGCATGGGTTGGTCAGAGAGCAGAAGTCTGAATTGGTGTCTCCAAGCTCCTTTGGACCCAGAGCCAGGCTCCCCTGGGCTCTGCCAGGCATTTTTCCACAGCACTGAGGTCTGAGCCACAAATGGCTTCACCAACAACTGCTGCCCAAGTGTCCCTTGGCTTTGCTTCAGGTGCCCCTGCTCAGGCACACGAGCATTGCAACCCGTGTGACTGTTCCACCCATCCATCCATCCATCCATCCATCCATCCATCCATCCATCCAGCCATCCACCATCCATCCTCACGGACACTCTGGGCAACTTCAGCAAGTTCAGGGGTTTGCTTTTTGCTGGTGAACAACCACAGGCTGAACCAATGTTGTTGGGGACAAGCCACGCTGGAAATTAGCCTGGAAGTAGTTATTGAGTGATTTGCTTCACCATCCCTCACTGTAGTGCTGCCACTGTCCTGTGTGGTTTTCCTTTGGCTGCATGACTCCAGGTAAGTCCATGTCCCTCTCCACGTGTGTGTGTGATGAGCAGTGCCCTTCCCTTTTGCAATCGGGGCACTGCCCATCAGTGTTTGTGTTGGTGCTGCTGCTCATCAGCTCTGCCTGCAAAGGTGGAAATCTGCCCAAAAATTTATGTACACACAGGGTGTGCAAAATTGCTTTATATTATAATTGCATAAAATGTAGTACTTAAATCTCAGAGTCATCCAGGAAGATGTAATCTTCCAGCAGTGGCTTAACCCCCAGAACATCCCCCAGGCACAGGCAATGCTGGTACAGATGTGTGCATGGAGATCATCCATAGCTTGTGGCATCAAAGCTGCAACTGGAATTACAGGGCTAATTGCAAAATTAAAGTCAGTTATTGTTTACTATGACATTTTTGTAATGTCAGATCAGGTGATGCAGGAGGAGATGTTGTCTGTACATCCATATTGTCCATTTAAGTGTCCAGAGCTGTGGCCCCACCACAGTTCTTCCTGGAGCCTGGTTATGTTTCAAGTATGTGTCTGCTGAAAGGGCTTAGAGCTTGGTTACTTGACATGTTTCTGACACAGGGAGCAGGAGGAGAGCAAGGAGCAGCCAGGAGAGGCTGTTCTCAGGAGGCTTCAGTCTTGGTCTCGAGCTTGAGAGGTTTTTAGATTCACATCCATGTGTTTGCCAGCTTAATTGGCAAAAGCTTTAATTTTTCAGAAGGGTTAGAAATCTTGTTGATCTGTTCCCACTGGCAGGATTTAAAGCCTCAAACACTTTACTTTTTTCAAAGAGCTGTACAAATGTTAACTAATACAGCCCCAGTTAAGCATAATCTCTAGATGGGGAAACAGAGTCACACACTGCATGAGTGCCTCAAACTGGATGGGGAGTTGCTGGGTCCTTGTCCTGTGCTTCATCCAGAAGGCACTGTCATCTCTTCCAAGCCTTCCCCGCTCTGCCTGATCCCCTTGCCTTGCTGCTGTAAAACCAAGCTGTATTTAATTGTTTTTGGCTGCACAGAAAATAACAAAAAGGGAAAATCCAAAGCCACTGATTGCTGCCATGCCAAGGCACGGGCTGGAAGCAGAGACTTCTCACCATATGACAGCTTGGTGCAACCAGGTGAGACCAGGGATGGTGCCCAGGATAATAAGGGGTATTCTTGGAGCACGGTAGGAAACTGTATTGGGAATATCATTCATGGAAAATGCACAACAGGAGATCCTGTGCCCTGCTGGGGACTTCCAACTCTGGACTAACACTCATTGCTGTTGTGGAGCATGTGAGCCAGCACCCCACCTGGTCACTCTGCCACCCCTGCTGCTCCCCACCCCGCTTGTGGGGTGGCAGAAGAGGGAGGTTTACCTTGGGGTCCCCTCTTGTGAACCCCATCAAACAGCCCCCGTGGCTGGAGCTGTTGGCAGCCCCAGCAGCAGAGAGGGAGTGAAACCACTGTGTGTGCCCAGTGCTGGAGATGCTGCTCAAACAAGGGCACCGTGCTGAGGGACACTGAGCTCCGTGCCACCCGTGCCCTGGGCTGGGGCACCGAGCTGCTGGGCAGCCCTTCCTCACACACAGCTGCTTGGCACGCAGCTCTGGCAGGGCAGGGGCTCCTCCTTTCACCCATCTGTGCATTTTCCGTGTGGAGCAGAGTTTCTGGCGTTGCAGGAATGCCCCGGTGCTTCCCGGGGGAGCTGCTGTGAGCAGGGCTCACGCTGTGTGTAGATGTATGCGCACACACACACACACAGGGATGGCCTGGCACAAACCCCCGCACGTCCAAGGACTCAATCTGAGCCCAGCCTTAACCCCTTCACTGCTGCAGGAGGCAAATCCTGGCGCTCAGCGCTGCCAGGAGTGGGGGACATGCACCTGGTGGTACTTAAAGCCATTGAGAGGGGAAGAACGTGGCTGGTTCTTGGGGGGATCAGGTTGTTCAGCTGTATCCAAAGTAGGGGATGGAGAGGAAGTTGAAGCCCGGTGTAATGTAAGGCAGAAAGGAAGGATTTTAGGTCTGGGTGGAAGGAGGGTTGGATGGAGAGTGGGGTTGGAAGAACAGCCCCTTTCAGGCACCAACTCTGAGCTGGAGGAGGAGGGTGTGGAAGGGAGGGAAACTGAGGCAGGGAAATAGATGGACACATACGGAGAGGGGCAGTTGTTGGTGTGACCACCCTGCTTCTGCTTGACAGGGAGCTCTGTGTGGGGAGAAGGAATCCAGGCTGAGACAGCAGGAGAGTGCAGGAGCCATCCCTACACACACACATATGGGTGCGAGCAAGATGCTCCCACCTGGGAGAGCACATCTGTGCTGCAGAGCTGATGGAAACCTCATCATTCCCCTCCTCTTGCAAACTCCCCTCTGCTGGGGCTGGGTGAGGGGAGACTGGCACTGCTTCTGCCTTTTGTGGTTGCTGTTTCCACTTTGTTTCAGGTTTCTCCTCTGTTGGGACTTTGGGCCTTCCCGTTCCCCAGTAATTATATAATTACTTCACAACATGCTGCAGGAATAGTCAGGGAGACGGCTACAGCTAGCACAACAATGGTGACAAGTAAAACATTAATTTCTGGAGTTCTTTTAATTAATTCATCAGGAATCGTGCTGTGCGGGATGATTACGTTAAAGTGTTTAATTACAAATTTATATGTAATGATGCACTTTAATTACTTTGGACTGGTACAATATTATTGGGCCTTTTCCCAAGATTCCTGGCACTGGGTTTGGGCTTCACATAAGCAGTGCCATGGATGCTTGTGCCTCTAAATTATTTACATGGCATGGGAGAAATCCGGTCCTGATTGATGAGAGCAAATTTTTCCCTGAGCTGAACGGGAGCAAGGGCCTTGGGGAATGCGGAGAGGGAAGGTCAGTGTGGCGTGTGTGTGTCAGGCAGAACATCAGGGCATTTTTTGTTGGAAGAATCGAGGTTAATCTGGTGGAAACTGAAGTGATAGAGAGCCAGGCACGATAAATATTTATCAAAGGGACCAGTGTCAGGATTGTGGTTCACCAATGCAGATATGTCCTGGATGGATCTCATGAAGAGCCCTTGCCAAGCACGTTGGGTGGTTTCTCCAGCTCCCCTCCTTTTGCTTGTCCCCCTTGCCTTTGTCTTGCCTGTCTTTGTGTGCATATGTGTGTGTGTGTGTGTGTGCACACTCATTTTCTTTCCCTTTAGGCTCCCATTTTCCCCTCATCCAGTCTCTATTTGCCTCCGTGCACAGGGAGCATCTGTCATTCTTCTTTCTCCTTTGTCAGCATCCTCCCAGGCTAGACAGACCCCAGAGGGATGGCCATGCTGTTAGAGAGGCCTGGGAGCTAAAGGGCTTCAAGTAAGTTTAGGGTTATCCTGTCTTCGAGCTGCTCTACGTGCAAAATTGCCAGATGTGTAGTACATATTTATATATATATATATGGATTATTTATGTATAGGTAGATGTATCTATGCTACACAAAGTAGTCTGCAGCACAGGCAGCACCCTGCTGTTTAGGGTGCACAGCTTCTAGCACACAAGGATCTCACAAAACATGAGTTTTGTTTGTATTTAGGGATCAGTATCTGGCAAGGAAGAAATCAGACTATTTCCTTCTCTAGAGAGAGGGAAAGAGGGGTCAGCTTTGGGTTTGCACTGATGGGTCCTGGCAGGTGCGCTGCTGAAGTCTGGTGTAGTGTCTGGTGTAGTGTCACTGTCTTGCAGTGGGTTTATGTCAGTGCAATTGCAACCAGAATTTGCTGGCAAATAGCAGCAAATGGACCCTGTGAGATGCTCTGCTCCAGTGCAGCCGTGACTTTGCATGCTTATTTTCTGTGCAGTTGCACAGATGATGCACAGCTTTGCCCAGGACTGCAGGGTCCTGGGGTCCAAGGCACTTAGCTGTGTTCTCTGACTTTGAACACACAAAAGAAGTCACTTGCATGTGCTGATGCCACACTGCCACTCTCTGTGGGTGCAGGTTGCTTTTAGGGATGTGCCAGTTTCTGGGGGAACTGGCTAGGAAGGCATGAGAATTTTCATGTGAGTTGGGAGAGGTGCCTGGACAGAGGCAGGTGAGGATTGCCCTCGTGGCCAGCACCCATTGCTCAGGGGCTGCTTTGCTGCAGTGGGGCCATCACGAGGGTGAGCAGGTCAGAAAGAATCCCTCCAGGATGCAAAATACACATCTCCCTGCTGACTCACAACTGCTGCTGCTGCTGTAGCTGAAGAGGTGGGGGAAGCCCTTTTTCCCAGGGGAAGGGCAGATGTTTGCAAGCACAGCTCATTCCAGAAATTTTGTCTCCTGTCAGGCTTTGCAGAGGCCGCTGCAGCCTGTGGGAATGGCCCCTCACTGTGCACAGGAGGGAGGGAAACCCTTGTCCCTGGAGCTTTCCTGTGCCCTTTTCCTTTGCAAATGTGTTTTTGTAACTTGTGACCACATTTTGGCAGAGAGCTGGGAGCGCTGGACAGCTCAGGGAGAGCAGAAGCATCTCTCACCACAGCTCAGGCCAGAGCTGGTCCCAGAGTTTGGCATTGCACGTGTGAGGTCATGCCACCCCTTTCCTGCCAGTCCTCACTGGGAAGGGATTTGGGAGTGATGGCAGGAGCAGGGCTTTCCTGGAGGGTGGGTGAGATTTAAGGAGCTGTGATCACAGTACAGGCAAAATGTGTGAGCATCATGGAAAGCAAACCAAATGGACTTAGGTTTATTCTAACATCCTTGAGTGGGACATACCCTGCCCAGATTTGTAGTAGCCATGGATTCTGCCCTCATGGACTTTGTTAGAATGCCAGGCAGGCTTCAGGTGTGGGTTTTTTTTTTTCTTGGTTTTTTGTTGTTTTTTTTTTTTTGGGGGGGGGGTTTGGGGGGTTTTTGGGGTTTTTTTTTGTTTGTTTGGGTTTTTTGTTTGCTTGGCTTTTTTTGAGGGTTTTTTGTTTTTGTTTTTTTGGGGTTTTTTGGTTTTTATTTTGTTTGGTTTTTTGGTTTTGGTTTTGTTTGAATTCCCTTTGACCTTACTCCAGCCACCCAGAAATGGTTTTCGTGCTGGTACCTCCTCATGGATGAGCAGGTAGGACACTACACGCACAGCCACCTATCCCAGGTGTGCTGTGCCAGTCAGAGGCGCGGGCAGCTTTCCAGGGCAGAGCCGCCAGGCAGAGAGATTCATCTTGCCGTGAATAATTCCCGCTCGTGGCTCTGGTGCCGCCCGCACCAGCCGGTCCAGGCGCTGGAAGCAGCGGCTGCTGCTGCGCAGGAGCCCCAGGAGCTCCTGCCGTGTGCCACCTCCCCATCGCCCGATGCTGGGGGGCTTGGCAGGGACAGGAGCCGGTGCCCGGGCTGCTCTGAAGCACCTGCCCGCGGCTCCGCGGCTCCCCCGGAGCGGCCGCGGCCGGCCCCGCACGCTGCCCCGCGGCTGGCGGCGGGCTGGCGCTGCTGGGGAACGCTCCCCGGCCGTGCCAGGGCCAGATGGTGTTTGCCATCCCCGGCAGGCCCCAGCTGAGCGCTGCCCGGCGGGCCAAAGCCGCCGCAGATGCTGCGCCGTGCCCCGCAGCCGCCCCGGCAGCGCCGCGGGACCTGCGGGACCTGCCCCGGCTGGGGGGAGATGGGGGAAAGAAGGGCCCGGGACCCCCAAAATGGGAATTGTGAATAACGAGGTGGTGCGAGAGGAGGTGCAGGTGTACTCGGTGAGGTCGTGGAGGAGTGGGAGAGGGCAGGGCAGCACCAGGGGTGGCTGGGATGTGGGGTATGGGACATGGGATATGGGACAAGGGATATGGAATATGGGACAAGGGATATGGGACATGGGATATGGGACATGGGAGAGGGCAGGGCAGCACCAGGGGTGGCTGGGATGTGGGGTATGGGACATGGGACATGGGACATGGGATATGGGAGATGGGACATGGGACATGGGATATGGGATATGGAACATGGACATAGGATATGGGACATGGGATATGGGATATGGGATATGGGACATGGGGCATGGGACATGGGACATGGGGCATGGGATATGGGATATGGGGGGTGGGATATGGGATATGGGACATGGGATATGGGGTATGGGATATGGGGTACGGGATATGGGATATGGCCATGGGGCATGGGATATGGAACATGGACATAGGATATGGGACATGGGATATGGGGCATTGGACATGGGATATGGGAAATGGGAGGTGGGATATGGGATCTGGGACATGGGATATGGAATATGGGACATGGGACGTGGGATATGGGATATGGAATATGGAACATGGGATATGGAACTTGTCTCCTTCCACACAGAGCCCATCCCCAGCAGGATCCCCTTTTCCCTTTGCACAGCACAGGGCCATCTGCCCAACCATGTCCCCACCAGCCCCAGGAAAAGGTTCTGGGAAACTGCTGGGGGATATCTAACTTCTTCTCAGGAGCAAACCCCAAATGGTCCTGAGCACAATTGATGGGAGAATATAGTTTCTGCCTGTTTTGGATTTACTTTGGTAAACTGCACTCACTCGGGGCTCAGTCTATAATTTATTGAAAAGAACCAGACTGGAAACCAGCTTCATACTGTGAGTAATTTCTAGCATCGTGTAATCTATCACCACGAGACAGGGCACTTTGTTTCTCTGAAAAATTATTTTTATACTTGGCTTAGTAACAACAACAATTATTATTATTAATATTAATAACTACTTGTGTAAGGCCTTTCATGCGTGGTTTAGGAAGTGTTTTGCACATGGGTCAGTAGGTGCTGGCTGCATCTCATGGGAAGGGAAACTGAGGCACAGATTTGGCCACTGCCTCACTCAGGCTCACCCTGGTGTGCAGCATCCTCACTCCCAAAATGCAGCCTGGTTACTGCTGCCCTTTGTGTATTTCAAAAATACCTGAGGCTTTAGTGGTGAAGGAGATGAGGAAGTTATTTTCTTTAAAATTTAGGTCTACTTAGGTTCAAAAAAATTATTAAGCATAGTCCAGAAAGAAATAGGCCCTGCCACATCCTGGTGGCTGGAGCTCATCCCCTGGGAGAGTGCAGAAACAAGAACAACATCTCAGCTTGGAAACAGCAGCTCAAATGTTCCCTGCATTAGTATTAATGTAGAAAATGTTAGAAAGTATTAATGTAGAAAACATTAGAAGCTTTCTCTCAGGCTGGCTGGCTCCCTGGTGCCTGGCCTGTGGCCACTGAAGCCCCAGCACTGCTGTCCCAGCACAGGGACATCTGCTGGGTGTGGGGCTCAGGACCTTCCCCACTGCAGTGGTGCCAGGGCTGAGCTCTGTGGGATGCCCATCCTTCACTCGTGCTGCCAGCCTCACCAGCCTGGATTGTTAATAACACCATGCAGGGATCTCCCAGCCCCTCTTCCAGAGTGGAAAAATGCCATTTCTGGGTAGAGAGCAGCAAGAGCTGCTGCTGCAAATACACCTGGGATGGGGAGAGAGCCCCCAGCTCGGCTCCAGGGTGGACAGGAGTGGATGGGGACACTTCACCCTCTCTGTCCTCTCTGCTGCTCAGGCCACCTCCAAACTAAACATGGCTGGTCTGGACACGAGTGAACTTAGAGAGTGAAACTACTCCAGGTGACAATTGCATTCTTCTATGGAAATGGTGTAAACTTTGCATCAATCCCTCATTTGAGACCCTGTTTTATCAGGAACGAGAGAGCTCTTCAGCTGAACTCTGTCCCTGTCTCTTTCCACTTCTTGCTTTATGGCAAGAATAATAATATTTAACATTTATGGAACACTTTACATCTCCAAATTCCATTTGCAGGTGTTAACTAATGAAGGCCTGGGTTGCTCCTGTGAACTGGAGGGGTGTGCAATGTTATCTTCTGCATTCTCAGGTGGAAAATTCAAGGCAGGAGGGGAGGTTGGGCAGGATCAGCACTGGATGCTGAACTTCCTGCTTGACCAAGGCAGCATCCCTCAGTGCCTCTCTGGGGACATCATCTCTGGGTTTACTAACAAAATCTTCTCATCTAATAAGAAAAGAGGGTAAAAAATATTAGAAAAAAATCCTTTCTTAACTCTCATTAGGATTTTCAGTTTTCTTTTGGCAGTTTTTTCCCTTTATTTCTTTAATACAATGAAAAATGTTTGGAGCAGACACACGTTCCTTAATCCTGTAGAGTGGCAATATAATCTTCATTTGTTCACAGTCATTCAACCTGAATCATCCTTGAGCACTGAAGCTGATGTGTAGCACGGTGATAAATCCACCCACCACCTCAGTGTAGGTGCTTCCATATAAAACACAGTAAGCCAGCCCAGGGACAGGGGGACAGCACTCTTTCCTGCACCCTGGATCATGTTGGACTGAAGCCTTTTCAGGAATGGCCCTTTCTGCTCAGTTTGCTGTGCCAAAGTCAGATTTTTAGGATTTACTGTGCAGGTGCATGGTTGTCTGTGCTGTCCCTCTGTCCAGGCTTTCTGGACATTAGCACTTCCAGCAGGGTCATGTGGCACCTCTGATAAATTCACCATTTCCACCTGGAAAAGAGCTGTAGAAAGCTGTGCTGGAGGAGCCCTGGTGTTGGTGAATTAGCCAGGAACTGGATTATTACTGGATCATTCACTGGTAGTGAATTATCCCAGGGGGACTGAGCTGTCACTGCCTGGTGACAGCTGGGGGAGCAGGGCCCCAGGAGAGGAGCCCACACACAACACCAGGCATCAGATGGAAAAGCAAAGTGCTGCCACTGCCAGACCCACCGTCTCTGCCTGCAGCAGTCAGTGAGAAGGGCAGGCAGAAGCCTGGGGAAAGCCAGGGTGCACATAACTTTTTTTCCCCCCCCAACTTTTCTCAGATTTCCCAGGACTTCTGAGGGTTCTGCTCCATGGCAGAGTGAGGAAGCCAATAGATGGCACTGTGCTGTTTCTGGAGGAGCCCAGCCTTTCTGGAGGCCAGAGATGGGATGCCCGAATGCTGGAGAAGCCTTGCACTCCAGGGAAGTGTCTCCCCATCAAAAGCACAACCAAAGTCTCACCGTGGACAAGGCTCCATGGCCAAAGCACTGTGCAAAGCAGGGATATTTGTACACAGCCGTGGGATGTTATCTGCTAACAGGGAAAAGGAGGCAAAACCCTCCAGCAAACTAGGTCAGTGTTAGAAAAGTTCAGATTCTCATCAGGGAATGTTTTTCTCCCTGCAGCCTCGGGGCTGTGCCAGTGCCCAGCTGAGGAAATCAGCTGTGGGAGCTGATGATTTTGGCAGGAGGGCAGGGCTCCCAAGAGTGTGGCTGTGTCAGCTGGTGGCCCTTGTCTGGAGTTTGATTTTAGCCCTGGGGACTCTGGCAGTTCAGCACCAGCAGAACAGAAGTGAGGGATGCTGAGGGTGGCTCCTGGTGATAAACCCCTGCCTGTTTTTCCATCAAACCTCCCCTGTGTGAGAGTGCTCTTTATTTCACACATCCTGAGGTCTGTGCTTGCTGCTGCAGGAGCAGAGACATGTTCATGGCTCCAGCTGCTGATTTAGGGTGAGTTAGCCCCACCACTCAAATGTGCCTGCCTTCCAAGCTGACCCTAACTCATTTCCAGGCCAGTATTGTGGAGCCCTGTGGAGCCCTTCCCCAGTGCCTCCAGTCCCACCTGGTGGGAATCACTGATATCCTGGTCTTCCTTGATTTCAGCTCCCTGAAGAGGTCTAAGCAATGAGATAAGGCCCTGTATTGATACTGCATCCTCCACTGAACAGCAAGTAGGTGGGAGGGGGAAGCCTGGTCCCAAACCCAGGACTAGGAGCTGCTCTTACCTGGCAGCTGCATCTGAGCAGGTGTCAAGGTGGGGTATGCTCAGAATGGCCCAATTTTCCCAATTTTCTTGCCTTAAACCACCAGACCCATCCCAGGGAGCGGGGCCAGCAGTGAGTGTGAGAACAGCTCCTCACCCAGCCAAGCATTCTCTCCAATTCTCATTACTACAATTTGCTGTTCTCTTTTCCCCTCCCTCCCTCTTCTAAAGCCCCTCTCCAGGTGCAATCCAGCAGAGGTGTGCAGTGTCTGCTGCCAGGTCCTGAGCATCCCCCAGAGCCACTGTGCCCCCTCTGAGGACGTGCTTGGCACCTGCACAGCCCCCCAGGCCTGACCCTGCTGCCATTCAGTGCCACCTTTCAAATCACCCAAGTCAAATCAGGGTAAGTAGTTATATCAGGCTGAGCCCTGCCTTGTCAATCTTTACATCATTCAAAGGCAATTTAGCCTATTCATTCATAACGAGAGGCTATTGATTGAATAATCTCTGTTATTAGTGCTTGGGTAGAACTTGTTCTTTGTTGTATTTTAATATTGGGTGTGTTGGTAGCTTAAACCTACCTCTGTTGTGCCCTGCTGTAACTGCCACTGCAATTACAGTAAAGAGCATGAGCAGATAGTTGATTAAGCCTTGCAGAGATTATTACAAAGCAAGGCCTCGTTCTGAATGCACATATTTCAGAAGAAACAGCATAAAGAAGCATGCACGTGTGAATTCCTAGAATCTGCAAGCACAATTTATCCTTGCAGGTCAATAGCTCATATTGTCTGCTCTGCCAAATTGTTCAAACATATACAATGCTCTCAAAACATTCCTTAATTAGATTCTAGAGAACATTGACACACAAACAAAAGATATTAATATCAAGGATTTCAGCATCAAATGTAGTTTACACAGATCAAAGAACATTTTTGGTGCAAGGAGGTTATGAATGTGACAGGTTGTTACTCCACAAGTGCAGAATATGACAAGAGGGGAAGCAGTGATCAGAGAGCAGAGCACAAAAAGGAATGAGTACAGACTCGTGAGGGACATGGGCAAAATAAAGCTGCAGAAACAGAGGGAAAAGGAAGATTATTGGAGAGGCAGGGAAAGCATCTCTCAGGAAACAATACTCCCTAAAATGGACATGGAGCTTTTGGAGGGTGTGGGGTTGTGAATTGCTGGGGTAGAATGAGATTTGTCCCCTCCCATAAGGATGACATCTTAAGAGCAAGATCCCAAACTTGAAAATGTTTGTAGGCGAAGTCTTTCTTGAAATCACTGAAAGGAGACTTGGTCCTTGGCTGGGAGCCTTTTGGACCTTAAATGTTTGATCTGTGTTTGCTTGAAACTGGGATGAGGCAGTGAAGGGGTGAAGGAAGAGGGTGTGGAGATGAGGGAGAGAGGGACAGGTCAGAGTCAGGGGTGGGCTATCAAATGTGCAGCCCCAGCCAGGCCTTGGGTCCTGGGGGCAATGAGATAGGAAAGGGATGAAATATAATTAACAATTGTCTGTCCTGAGTTTCACAAACTGCTGAGAACAGGGACACATCTGCATATGTCCAGTGTGTGGGAGAATGATGGTTTGCTTGGGATGAGGATGTGCTGATGCCATCCCTTTGGAACAGCTCCAGGGTCTGAGAGATCCTTGCTGGAGCCTCAGTGATCCCGGGGTGAGCAGGACTGCCCCAAATCTGCAGCCTGAGCTGGGGAAATGCTCAGTCTGGTCAGCAGCTCTGAATCCAGCTCATCCACAGCGCCTGGAACAGAAAATTACTCTCTGGTGGCTACCCGGAACAAAAGCAAGGAGCTGGAAAGAAAATATTGGAAATGGATGTAAGGGTAGGCACAAAGTAGCAGGCCCGGAAAACAAGCAAACAGCTAAAAGAGCAAGCCAAGGGGAAGTCAATAAAATTGACTTAAAATACATATGAATGAAAAAAATTAATAAGCCAAAGCTGTATTTAATGTCAATATTGTTGTAGTAGTCTGAGAAATCATGAATAAATAAAAGCAGATGGTGGATTGATCATCCAACACCAAGAAAGGCACTTGTGAAGAATATTTTCTTCTCAAGGCAGACAGACTCATATGTGTGTGTCTCATTTACTTTAATGGGAGTCATGTTTGCAAACTCCTCTGCATTAGGAAACAGGTAAACCTCAGTGGTTAAGGCTTGTTTTGACACAATTATTTCCTTTTTCTCCTGGAAAGTATTAACTTCTGCTTTGAAAGAGTTCCACATGCATATTACACTGTATATCACAGCAACCTGCCAAATCCACTGTAAATTATTCAAAAATAGGCTGACAAATCAAGGACTAGCATTTTAAAGTGAGGGTAATTTGCAGCATTATTTAAGAGCTCCCTCTCCCTTCAACTTTTCCCAATGAGCACTAAAAGCAAACTGTCCCTGCTGGTTCTGACAAGGGAAGGATTGCCCTTATTTCCAATTCTGGCTGAAAGGCTGGGACCTGCACCTCATTCCTCAGAGATGCTGGGGGCTCTCAGAGCCAATCACACTCAAAAAAGCTCAGCTCCCTGCCCAGCTTTTCATCTACTGATTTTTCCTCATGGATAGTGCATTGCAATATCCTATTTAAAATATTGGAAAGAGGGGAAACTGCACCACATTGAGCTCCCAGCACAGAGGACTTGCTATTAGGCCCTACTGCAGAAGATTGTTTAAGCATGCACTTTCAGGAAAATCTTATTTTTTATTAGGCTCTTTCATTAGAAAATCCTTAGTTACACTGCAGGTGCAGAGGCCAAGGAATTTTTCTGTCTCTCTATCACTACTTCTCAATGCCATGGCATGCAGACCTCAGAGACTGCAATAACACCCTTAATGTCCCTTTGAAAATGCATTATTTGTCTTAAAGATGTAACTCCTACATGAGAGTAAGAAAGAAGTGGCCAGGCACAAAATAGTCAGCATGCTCAACGATGCAGATTTTTACTCCAACTTTATTCCTACTCATCAACAGGGAACACAACGAATTTTTAGTTTTTCTCAGAGATCTGAACTCAGCTGTGCCCAAGCATGGTGTGGATGGCTCATCCCACCACTGCTTTGGAAGGGAGCTGGGTGTGAAGGCAGAGACACGAGGAGAGCAGGGAGTGTCCCTGTTTCATGGTGGCTCAGGTCAGGGTCTCTGAGGGCCACTGAGCAGGAGTGGGTGAGCTGGAGGGGCCCTGCACAGCTCAGGAGCAGAGCAGCTTCAAGCACACCCCTGGGTTTGTACCATGTACTGACCGTGTTTCTCTGAGCCTTAAGCAAGTCATGCTTAGAAAATCTCTGCTGTAGCCTTTGAGATGGGCTGGTTTGCATTTTGACCCCTTTCTGAAGCCATGGAGATGCCAGGAAAATTTTGTTTACTGAAAGTGGCTTGATGTGGAGCCTCTGTGCATGGGTTAGCCATTACACACCTCAGGAGATGCTGAGCTGCCTGCTGAATATGGTCTGATCCTGTCAGGTTCCCAAGATGGTGCAGAGGAAGCCCAAAGGCTCTTTGTTTATCTCTGGCACAATTTATGTCTTGTTTCAAAGCTGGTTTTGTAGCCTGGGTGTTCTTGTTTGCACTGTGCCCATTACTGCGAGATGCAATTTATGGCTCGTGCTCTTCAAGTGTTTGACAGTTCTGGTTTATCTGCCCCAGGAGCTTTGTCTTTCCCCTGGAAATGATTAGGTGGTTGAGAATTGACTCGAGGAGCTATCAGGAGGAATAGGCAAGAGGAACAGTAGCAGCCTGTAGGAAACTCAGGAGACCTGTATCAACAGGTATTTCAGGAATAACTTGCAGAGCTGTGAACTTGATTGCCCCTGGACTCCAACCCAGCTGATAAAGTCAGGTGTGACCCATGGCCTGCCCAGCCTGTGCAAACCTCTGCTGTGAGGTCCTGGGTGTGCAGGGCTGTGGGAGCAGGGTGGAGGCTGGCTCTGCCTGCAGCCATGAAACCAAAAATCCCAAAAGCAGCAGTCAGGACTGACTATGCAATAATGAATTGGGGCAGAGTGGCTGGAAAGCTGCCCAGTGGAAAAGGACCTGGGGATGATGGTGAGCACTGGCTGAGCCCGAGCCAGAGTGTGCCCAGGTGGCCAAAAAGGCCAATGACACCTGGCTTGTATCAGCAGTAATGTGGCCAGTAGAACAAGGACAGTGATCATCTCCCTGTGCTGGGCACTGGCGGAGCTGCACCTCAGATCCTGTGCTCAGTTCAGGGCCCCCCAATCCAAAAAAACACATTGAGGGGCTGAATCAAGGCCAGACAAGGATAACAGAGATCAGAAAGGGTCTGGAGCACTACTCTGAACAGGAGTGGCTGAGGGAGCTGCAGCTCAGCCTGGAGGAACCTTCTCACTCCCTACAGCTCACTGAGAGGAGGCTGTAGCCAGGAGGGGTCAGTCTCCTCTCCCAAGTAACAAGCAATAGGATGACAGGAGAGGGCTTCAGGCTGCACCAGGGGAGGTTTAGATTGGATTTTATGAAAAGATTCATCACCAAAGAGTTGTCAAGCACTGGAACAGGGCTGCCTGGAGCAGTGGTGGAGTCACCATCCCTGGAGGTATTTAAACCTGTAGATGTGGCACTTGGGGACGTGGTTTAGTGGTGACCTTGGCAGTGCCAAATTAATTGTTGGGCTTGGTGATCTTAAAGGTCCTTTCTCACCCAAATAATTCTTTTATTCTGTGATTGAAAATGCTGCTAAGTGTTGGGTGCTCATGGATGTGAGCACCCTTAGCACCAGCAGCACAGGGACAGGAGAGTTGTGTTGAATTCACGGGGAAGAAGATCCAGTTTTGCAGTGAAAAGATGGACCAGGCCCTTGTGACAAGATGCAAACACACAAGGCAGGTAAGGGATGGTGCTGACTGCCAGGCAGAGGTGGAAAAGGCTGAAGGGAGATTTGGTTTAGATTTAGGAAATCCTGAAGGCAGTGGATAATCTGGACACAGAATGGTTCTTCACCAAATCCTGTAAATACAAGAACAAGAGGCACTCAATTGAAAGCATAAGAGATTAGGTTTGAGATAGATAAAAGAGCTCTTCTGGACACGGCAGGTAGTGAACTTTGGGAACTTACTGCCACAGGAGGAAAAGGGGATTAGACAAACTCATGGAAACAGCTTTATAAGTAGCAGCTAAAATCCCTGGCCAAGCGTGCACCCTCCAGTATCTCTGCCAGGGATCACGAGGGAAGTGGAAAGCAGCAGGGGGAGCACACTTTTCTGAAACACCATCTCCTGCTGTGCCCATCAGAGACAGTGTGCCAGGCTGGACATCCCTGTGGATGCAGCCAGCCAGGGCATCCTGCTCAGCGAGCTGCCTGGCACCGGGGCTGGCACACTCCCCTGGCAGCCGTGCAAAGGCCATCATCCTGCAGCTCCTTCTGCACCGAGGGGCGAGTGGCACAGCTGCTGGGGTGGTGCTTGGCCCCCGTGCTCGGGGCAGGGGCTCTGCTGCTGCCCTGCTTCCCGTGCTCGCCGTGCTGCTCTGAGCCCCAGCCGCGGCAGCTGCCCAGAGAGCTCCTCGCCGCCGCAGCAGAAGACACATGGATCAATTAACTCAGTTGCTGGGTTTCGCTTTTGAATCAATTAGCTGGAACTGAAATTAACTAAAAATATCCTTTGCTTATTAACAGACTGAACTAATTGCAACAAAAGGTGGAGGGAAAAAAAAAGGGGGGAACACGGTGATGTTGTTTGTCACAGTGAATCTCAGCCTTCATCTTGATTGCAAATATTCCTCATTTACGGGGTGGACTAATGATTCCACAACCTCCAAACTGGTTGTGTCATTCCATGATGAGGCAGCTGTGTTTCCCACTATCTCCAGCACATCCCAGCTCTGCAGGGCCAGGATGGGGCCTGTCCAAAACCCACTCTTATATCCACCAAGTCTCCTGCCCCGGCTGCTCCACGGGGCCTGGCAGCATGCAGCCCTCTTTGTCTTGCCTTCCATCCCTTTGTTTCTGGCTTCAGTTCTTTGTTTGTCTGGTTTTTCCCTCTTTTTGTTGTTTGCATCCATCATTTCTCTCTTGGCCTCACCATTCTCTCTCCTTCTTCCTGTGTGCCTCCAGGGATTTCCATCCATTCCCCCCAGCCCTTCCTTTCTCCCCATTTCCACCATCCTCTTCCCCTTCCCTCTGTCCACAGCACTATCCTGCTCCTTCCCTCTGCCTTCCCAGCTGCAATTAGAGCTAATCAGATACCTGAGCAGCTCTGCAAAGCTATTAGTGTCTCCACTCTCATCCCAGGGGGAGCTGAGCAGAGCTGGACAATTAGGCTTTTCCACGCGGCCCCCAGTCTGATAAACACAATAACCAGCGTGGGGCTGTGGGCACACCTCTGCCACCAGCCCAGAGAACATCCCTGGCCAGGCTGGGACTCCCTTGGTGGCATCCAGCACGGGGGTGCTCCTGAGGAGCACACCTGGCCACCTGTGCGTGCCCTCTGTGTGGATCCCCGCTTTGGGGAGCCCGGGGGTGTTTTTGGCGGGGCAGAGCCTCTGTGGCAGGGCTGACGTGCAGGGTTTGTTGCAGAGAATTTCCCCGCTCGCTCCGCAGCCCAGCGCACCCCTCCTGCTGCTGGATCTATGAGCTGTGTGTGTGTTTTGTAATTAAGCAGTTAATTGCACTGGAGTTCTTGATTAGCTTTGGGGGATGGTAATGTTCTAGCAGGATGAGATGTTGTGTACAGTTCAGAATCATTTACAGAAATTGGAGCTAATTTTGCTGTCTGTGCTTATTACTGCATTAATTTAATTTGGGTTGCTTTTAGCTCATTAACACATCTAATTAATTCGTTGACATCACTATTAAGATGTCTCTTTGAAATTGGCGTCTCCAGATAATCAGGATGGAAGAGGCTGACAGATCAGGCGCGAAGCTGACTGGGAAAATGGGGAAGGAAAAAAAAAAGGGACGACTAATGAATTTTCCATCAGAATCACACGGTTTGTCAGAGTTGGTATCAGAGAGACAGAGACAGAGCTGGTGAGACAGAGAAAGGGCACGAGAGAGACAGCAGTGGTAAAGAGAGACTTTCTTTCAAAAATATTATATTTGTTAGGAGAGCAAGCAAGATGTGTGAGAGGACAATAAATATTCTTTAGTGAATCGACGTCAAGACTGCATATTTCTTAGTTAATTTTCCCTTCCTCTCTCCCTGGTTTCCTGTTGCAGCCTTTTGGCTGTTTTCATTTCTCTTCTGCACCACAAATGATTTTGTTCTCCCAGTCCTGGGGGCTTCTCTGGCCCCATTGGGCTGGGGACTGTGTGTTGTCCCTTCTGCCACCACAGGTCCTGCTCTGCCAAGGACAGGGGAGGCTGCAGGGATGGGAGATCCTCTGTGCCCTGTGCTGCAGAGAGGGCAGGGTTCAGGGGGTGGATGGACAATTGTAAGCAATTAAATTACAGTGCTTTAATGAGTTTGCACAGAGCAAAGCCTCACTGTTTGGCGATGTGCTGGCCTGGCTGCATTTGTGAAATAAAACAGCTTAGCTTAAGCCTGCCCTCACAGTGGTTGTAGCAGAAGAGAAATGTCCTGTGGGTTTGGAAGGGCGGTTGTGGCGTGCTGGATTGGGAGGAAAGTCACACAAAGACTTTCCCAGGAGCTGCTGGTCCCATAGAGGGGCTGTGGGGTAGAGCAGAGGTGGCTGTGGGGCACCCAGGGCAGCCCACC
Organism: Passer montanus; assembly: GCF_014805655.1. Lineage (NCBI taxonomy): Eukaryota > Metazoa > Chordata > Aves > Passeriformes > Passeridae > Passer > Passer montanus. The sequence continues at coordinate 5,185,639 of NW_024373256.1, forward strand.
TGCCACCCTGGCTCTGAGAGAAAGTAAAAACACCCTTGGTGACATTTGAGGTGACATTGAGCTGGAGCCTGGGACACCACTGGAGCCTGGGAAATCCACTGCACATGGGCAAATGTGAATAAATCCAGCAAGAGGAAGCTGGTAGTAAGGAGACAAATAACACCTTGACCAGGCAAGAGCTGGGGCCCTTGTCCAGGGCATAAACTCATGGCCCCTGCTTGTGTTTTCTCCTGCAGATTACCCCCATCCAACTCAGAATTCACAGCCTCTTTCTATTCCACATTCCTTCTGAGAGACAGAAAGTGGGACAGAAACAGTAGAAACAGCCCCACTTCAGCCCCATTTTCAGCCTTTTTGGATTCACAGAATCCCCAGGTTTTCACAGGGCATGTGCAGACCTCTCCACATGCTCACAATTTGTGCTGACCGACAGCAAACCAGCTTTCCTTGCTTACCTTCCACAACTGCTGATGGCTCCCTCTGGAATCTGTGGGCAAACACATTGAAAACACCAACCCCATCAACCCACCACACTCCCAGCCACATTCTGCACACACCAGTCAGCATGCTTGTTCCTGGAAGCATTTTCAGTGGAGTTGGTAACATCATCTGGGCTACAAACATAATGTTTCCTTCTCCCCATCTCTGTGGCCCTCCCAAGGGAGGTGCAATGTGGATGGAGGCAATAGAAGGAGCATTTTCACTGGGAATAGCTATGCTGCAGAAAGGCTCTTGTAAAACAGCTTCAAACTAATTGATTTTAAAAGAGAAGAAAATCTCAAATTGCAGTAGAAAGGCTGCTGTGGAGGGAGAGGATGATTTCAAAGGGTCTGTGCATGGCACCTGACTCCTTGGGAGGAGCTCCAAGGCTCTGAGGTCAGTGTGCTGCCCAGTGTGCTGAACCAGGCAGAGCAGCCCTGTGCCCCTCACTCCCTGTCCTCATCAGATCACTGTCTGTGTGCCCTCTCAGGCTGGAAAAGCCACATGGAGAAAGCAATTTCTGCCTTACAGCAATTACCAGCCTCGCTCAGAGGGAGCAAGGGGATGGATGAGTCCTGGCAGAGGAGGCTCCAAGGTCCCTCCAGGCAGGGTCTGGGTGATGGTGAAGGGTTGCAGAGATGAAATCTCCTTCATTACTTGCTTTGCTTTGCCAGAGCTCCCTCAGGAGAAGCTGCTGGTGGTGGATGGAGGTGAAGAGCCACGACCTTCCCATTACAGGGACAAAGGCAGCTGAGCTCTGAGCTGTGCACTGCAGGATGGATACAGGGAGGCTGTGCCCTTTGACCAGGGATGTCAGCCTAGGAACCACATGGTAGGCAGGCACCTACCTGGTTTTCAAAGGTACCAAACCAGCCTGGGGCAGGGTATAAACAGAGGAGGCTGGTTAAAGAGCTCTTTTCTGGCAGTCTTGCTTTGTCCTGGTGCCATTGAGCTGAACCACCCGGGCCAGTGACACCGTGGGTGCTGTTATCTGTTCTCCTTCCCAAATGCAGATCAAATCCTTTCAGCCCACCCCAAAAGAGAGAAGCCCAAGATCATGCTGAAAAGCCACAGGAGTGGAATTGGCTTCCTCGGATTCCTTGTCCAGCAGCAGTGCTAAAATGGAGCATGTCTGTGGGTCTCTTCTATCTGTGACTGGGGAGGAAAAAGACCCACAAGTATCCCCACACTGTTGATCTAAAATCGAACCTGAGCAGGTCTGGTCTTCCTCCCCTGCATCACAAAGCTCCCTGAGAGGAGCACAGGGTGATTTACTCCAATGCTGAGCTGCAGCTCCCACCTGGGGAGGAGAAGTTTGCTCCAATTCCTATTCAATTTCATTCAAGGGAAGAGAATATTAGAAACTCCACTCTTTAGCACTTCATTAAACACTTTAGTTTAATAGCATCCTCCAGGGAATCCCAATCTGGACCACGTGAGCCAGGAGTAAACAGCTGCATCAATTAACCCCATAATCTCAAGGGTGCTGTTAGAAGGTGAGATACCCTTAGAAAGTGCATATGCCTGCAATTAGGCTTAAAATACTTAAGTGTCAATAGCCTTAGTTATTTGTGCTCCCTGCTATTGATCTTGCTTATGTTTTCCACATTAAACAGTCTTTCTTACTTCATCAATAAATTAAGTGCTGTTTAGATTTATTCACTTTTTCTATTAAATAGTGCAAACTCCTGAGCTCCTGGCTCTGAGATGAGGGTCTCCAGCCCTCTTTGCTGGCAGCTCCATCTTGCTTTTGTTCCAGCAGCTGGGGAAAGCAGCAGCAGGATGGAAACAAATGCAGGAACTACTGCCTTGGGTTGACCATTAACAAAGCTCAGGCAGGGAAAAGGAGGCATTTCGTCTGGGTTTGCTGGATTTGCTCTTTTATATGTTTGTTAGACCAGATTTGGAGGAGACCTTAGAGAAGGCCAGCTTTCCATACCATGAACATAAAAGAAATGTTTGAGTTTCTGCCAGGTGGGGATTTGAGGAAGGGACAGTTTCTACAAGTCCATGCAGAAGATGCTTTTCCTGGCTTTTCTCCAGAGTAAAAAACTTTGGGAAGAGTTTTAAATCATCTGAAATGGCAACCAAGCAGGCAGTGAACCTGTTCTTTTTCTTCCTCATGCTTTCCATCAGCTTCATTGCTGATTGCAGTCTCTTCCTTCCTATTATTTGACCCCAAATCAGGTGTATGCACAGAATGTGGCTGTGCTGTGTTGCTGGCTAGAAGCTGGGCCCATTCTGGGAAATTCAGGTGTTCCAGAAAGGTGTGAAACAGTGAGGAGATCTTTCCTGCAGAGCAGGTTGAAAAGAGGGCTTGAGAGGGGAAAAGTTTTATGATTGCTTCTGTTTTTCAGTTTGACTTTTAAGTCCTAATTCTTACTTATCTGGGTGTGGACCAAGGCTGTGGTCCTGCTGCAGGGTAAGTCTTGTGCAGAGGGTTGAGCACACTGAATGAAGCAGCAGCTTTTGCCAAGGGCTGGTGGCATCATACGCTGAAAAGATCTATTATCCTCTTTGTTCTGTAAGTTCTGCAACTGACTTCTCTCATTTTCAACCTATCCTTTAAAGACCTTGTGTCTTTCTGTAAGGGAATTGTGACACTCAGGGTTTTGGTTTAGTCATGGAGTTGGAATTGCTCTCTTAACAGCCGGACTCTGTGATTTTTTCCAACCCAAATGATTCTATGATTATTTTCATGGTCAATTTTATTTCCTTTGGTCATCCAGGCTTTTTTGTGTTATGCTTAATGACTGTTGTTTCATGAGGAGCATGCCTGAAAACAACAGGAAAACTTAGGGCACTTAAAAGAACAGTCATTCAGGCAGTCCACATTCTTTAGTTTGCTGTTCCCTGCCCATCTGGTGTGTACCAGTGCATGCAGAATTTTATTTTTACCCAGGCATTCCTGACTGGAGGGAGGCTGGCAGGCCCTTGTTGTTGCAATTAAACCGTGTGCTACTTTCCATAACTCATTAGCCCTTTAGTTTCTGGATTAATTCAATGTGCAAATAATGTCACAAATTGAATATTAGTAGACTTCTATTGAGGATTAAGAGGCAGTAAAAGCATATCACTGTGTCTTCATTGTGCTTTGCATGACTGTGGTTTGTCCAGCGTGGCCAGTGGTTTGTTAACCACCCAAGAGCTCACTGCCTCCTCTCCTTGGCTGGTTTGGCAGGTGTAGCCCAGAATTAGATGAGGAAAACAACATGTGAATATGGAGGTATGGCAAAGGAATCACTGCAAGGCGTCCAAACTCTTTTTTTCAAAGGAGAGCTTTTCCTGAGGATGGCCCCAGCTCTGCTAGAGATGCTCCCACACACACCCAGCAGCCCCTGGTCAGCTAAATGGGCTGTGCTTGCTCTGAGTTAGGCACTTCACCTGTGCCATGGCTTGGGTTTGGCAATGGGTTTATTGCCTCCAACTATTTTCAGATGCACAGTTGAGGTGGGACTGCTAAAACCAGCCTGAGCATCCCTACTATTGCTCAGGCATGGAGCAGAAAAATCAGGGTTTGGAAGGGTTGTCCCACCCCAGGCAAAGATCTCTGTGAGGACCCCAGTGCCTGCTCCCAGGGCTGTGGGTTTGGGACCCATGGAGGGCAGTGCCAGTCCCACACGAGCCCAAAGCTTTTAACCTCAGAGGTTTTGATAATTTCATGGTGGGCAGGATGATTCCATGCCACAAGAACTTTCAGGGCATTGAGAAGCAATACGGGTGCAGCTTTCTTTTAATGCACTGAAGTGGAGGCAAATTTCAGTCTAATAATGTAAAGCAGCAATAACCATTATAATTAATTTATATAAAAAACATTATAAAATTACACTTGATGCATTTAAATCCCATCCAGGAGCAGTGCTCGTTTTCCAGTTAAGCTATGGGTTGTGCTAAGGCAGACGGGGAAAGAGGTATTTCAATATGTCTTATAATTTTATATTCTTTCTAATATCTCTCATGCTAATTTCATTATGCAACACAGTCAGCACAATGATGTAATTATTGAAAAGTAATTTTGCAATAAATGGATTTAAATGTGTTCAAGTCCATTGTAAATTCAATCTCTTGGTAAAGGTGGATTGAACAGGCAGGAAAAAGGGAGCAGGGATGTTGCTGGGTGAAAACTGAGAAGTCCTGAGCATCCCACATCGAGCATCTGCTTACACCAACTAATAACATCCACTTCAGATGGAGACCACTCTCAGAGCCAGCCTCCCTCCCTCTGAGCCCCCAGAGCTGCTCCTTGCAAAGGGCACTTCCAGCATTCATTGTGGGAGAAATTTTGGATCAGTCGAGTCTCTCCCAGAGCAAGGCACTGCCATTTCTGAGTGTCTGTGCTGCTTTCAGCAAAGTGGGTCCTGTGTGGGTGTCTTAGTCTGGATTAAGGGCTCAGTTACTGGGCAGGGACATAAAGATATTCTTCTGCATAAGACATGGGAGATGTGATTTCTATTCCTGGCTCTGTCAGAAACTTCCTGTGTGATACTGGGCAAGCAGTATATCATCTCTGTGCTTCCATTTCCTCATGTGCACAATAGGGATAAGGAGTGCTTCCCCAGCTCATCGGTGAAATTAATGTAACATATGTAAAGTGCATGTATATCCCCAGATGAAAGGTGCCATTGTAATAATATTCAAATTATTATGGAAAATAGATAAAGCGACCAACCCCTGCTAAATGATCGTCTAGCTTTTCACCAGATTCATGAGATCCATGCTAAATGTGATAAGAAAACTTCAGATGTCAAGTGGTTTAGAGTCAGGCTCTGCTCATGAAATGGAGCTGGCTGTGCCTTTTAAGTGGAGGATGAGATAGCAAAGAATTTGGGGCTGGGAAAGTTGTTGCAGTGGTTAAGCTGCCTCAGTTTATTGGATACCACCATTAATGTCAAGGAAGAGGCTGGGGGGTGCATCACCTCATGGCCAAATCAGGACCAGGGGACCCTTCTGTGACACTGAAATCAAGGTGACAAAGCAGGGGCTGTTTGGCCTTTCTGACCTCAGCATACAAACCTGGGGTGTCCCAGAAAGGCCACGTGAGGGTGGCAGTGACAAAGGGGACGCTGGACGAATTGGCTTTGTAGGAATCCTTCACCCACAGGGATTCTGTCAGATCTCACCTAGAGGCAAAGGAAAGAGTTGTGCTGTCCCTTGCAGAGCAGCAGCAGGTACTGCAGTGGGAGGATGGTCAGGTCTCAGCACATGGGTGATGACACCTCTCTGCTGTCCTTTGTGCACCTCCCCTTTCCCTCAGCCTCCCTGCAAGGTCTGCTTGGGCAGGACAAGGCTTCCACACAAGCAGTACCCATGCTCCTGGCACCAGTGGGACTGTGTGTTTCCTCTGAACAAATCGATCTCCTGGAGTTCCCTTCCATTGGGAAGGGGGTGCTGGCTTGGCCTCTGAAAGAGCCATGTTGGGGATCACTGAAAACCTGAGCTCGCAGCAGATTTGACTCTAAAACGGCTGTGCTGGTCTCTCCTGGCACCATTGTACAGTTGCCCAGCACCAAATGCTCAGTTATAGACAAAATTGAATTTACAATTTGCTTTTGGGCAATGTGTAAATTGGCCCTTCATTGATTATTAATGAAGTGCTAATTGCTCTTTGCAACCAATTTTTATGCAAATGCTATTAGTGCTATTTGCACAGTCCTGCAATTTACAGTTTTACATTTGCAATGGCCTGGTGAAAAGATGTGAAAAGATGACAGCTTGTCCTAAAAGAAAACAAGAAGGGGAGGAGGGATGCAATTGCAAAACTTGCAAAACTTGGAGTAGCAAAATAACACAATTAGGAACGAGAAAACATAAAAAACCCAAACCAACAAAACACGAACAAACAAACTCTCTCTCTTTATTGATTGTTACAGATTCAGCGTTGACAGGGGTTGTTCTGAATGTAACAGGATCCCACGGCAGATGTAAACCAGACTCCAGGCATTTGCTGCGTGTTTCACCGAGGAGGTCAGCGTACGAATTTGCCTGTGAAAACATTGATGCGAGGCTGCCAGCATTACCCATTCAAGAGCCGGGTGCTTTTCCCGGTGACAAATGACGTGGTGTTAGTTTGTGAATCAGTGGGCAGCTGCTGAGCTGCTCTGCCGAGGAGCTCTTCTCCAAGGTAACACCTCTCCCTTGGTGGGGCCGGGAGCTGAGCACTCCCCATCACCTGCCCAGGCTGGTGGGAACCCACAGAGCTCCTGCCCTGCTCTGCCAGCACACCGGGTGTCTTTGCACCTCCTTTACTTCTGCATCTGAGCAGAACCTTGTAAGGTTCTACAAGGAGTTATGTTTTGGCTGGCTCCTGCAGAATGGGAGTGTTGTAGGTCTCATTCTGCTCCTAGAGAATGAGGGTTTCCAGTCAGGACTTGTTTGCAGCTACAATTTTCTTAGAGGCTCTGGATGTTCCTATCTGCTCTGAGGCTTCCCAGGAAGCCTCACAAAATCAGACTCAGCTCCAAGCTGCTCCCTGATGGCTTCACCTCTATCAGACAAACTTCTCAGTGAATTTAACTGCTGGTGTTTGGGGCAGCAGAGTGGCCTCATCTCCTGCTGGGGGACAGATGTTGCTGGTGGCACAGGGCTTGCTGAGTCCCTAACAGAGGTGGTTTTTAATTTAGGTAGGACAGGCAGTCATCATTAGGACCCAGAGGAGGAAAAAGCAAGTGAATCACTGTCCAAGTGTGTTACCCTCATTCAGGTGTCATTAAGGGCCTGGAATCATAGCATGGTTTGAGTTGGAAGGGGCCTTAAACATCATCTTGTTTCAACCCCTCTGCCATGGGCAGGGATGCCTTTCACCATCCCAGGTTGCTCCAAGCTCCATCCACCTTCACTTTGGACAATTCCAGGCATCCACAGCTCCTCGGGACAACCTCTGTCAGAGCCTCTCCACTCTCACAGGGAAGAATTGTGATCTAAACCTGCCTCTGTCAGCCTGAATTCCCCCTTGTCCCATCCCTCCCTCCCCTTGTCTGAAGTCCCTCTGTGGCTCTCCTGCAGACCCCTCTGGGCTCTGGGGCAGGAGCCTGGCTCCATACCTGGCTTCACAGCAGAGCATTTGATGCCAGCCAAGCTCTCCCTGCTGCTCCACTGCCACGAGCAGCTGCCCCTTGCAGGACTTTGCCATGGTGCTGCCCCGAACCTCTCCTTGCCTGCTCCCTTTCCTCAGGCAGCAATCCCTCAGGAATTCTGCTCCTGCCTCGCTCTTGTTGCCAGCACAGGAGATTTCCCCTGGCTTTGCTGACAGCACGGGTTTCCCCAGCTGCTCCTGGCGGTTCCTGCGTGGTTGCTGGTGGAGCAGGGATCTGGGGGTGCCAGGGATGCTGCAGGCACGGAGCACTGCTGGAGCCATCAGCCGGGTTTGCCCCGCGGAGCGCCGGGTGCGGGGCTTGGCACGGACACAGACACGGGCACAGACACACAGACACGGGCACAGCGTGTCACTCCTTTCCAGGCACCCTGCCTGCTGCCCTGGGAGCCTGTCCCCACGCCAGTCCCCATCCCTGATCTCACCAGCAGCCACAGGGACCCCAGTGCCTCCCCAGCCCTATTGTATTTGAGTTTCCCCCAGATGAAGAATCTGCCTCCATGTTCTCAGAAGGTGATTTATTATTTTATAATGCTATATTATATTAAAGAATACTAAACTATACTGTACTAAAGAATACAGAAAGGATAATTAGAGAAGGCTAAAAAGATAATAATGAAAACTCGTGATTCTTTCCAGAGTCCTGACCCAACAGTCCAATGAGTGAAAACAACCCACAGCAGAAACCAATGAAACAATCACCTGTGGGTAAACAGTCTCCAAACACATTCCAAAGCAGCAAAACACAGGAGAAGCAAATGAGATAAAAATTTGTTTTCCTTTTTTACTGATGCTTCTCAGCTTCCCAGGAGAAAAATCCTGGGCAAAGGAATTTTTCCAGAAAATGTGAATGCCACACAGCCCCACTTGCTCCTTGCACACCCCACTCTGGGACACCCTACTCTGGCCACTGCCTCTTCACCCTGAGCTGGTGCTTTGCTGGGCATCACAGAGACCTGCCATCCCCAGGGTTTGGCCCCAGAGGATGCTTTACAGCTGCTCAGAGCATGATGAGTATGTCTGTATTATCATGAATGTTTTGTGGAAAGATCACCTAGGAAATAGTTTAGAGGGAGGTATAATATTTGTTTTTAACCCTGGGAAAATTGTTTGGATGTGACTTAGTGTTACTGTAAGTTACCCTTGGTTTTGGGGATGTAATCTGCTTTTTCTTGTTGGATGTGGTCCTAGTCTGATTGAGGATCCAGGTATGACAGCTGAGGCTCCAGAAATTGGGAATGCAACCAAACCAACCCAGAGGTAAGAAAAACCCAGATGCCTTCCCCCAGAAAATCCATTTGATGCCTGGGCTAAAATATGCATTGTGCCCAGGAAAGAGCTTTTTCAGCCTAGAAAAACCCAAGGAGCTGAACTTGGCCTTGGCCTGAGGTGGCTGGTGACACTGGACGAGCCTCCTGGTACTTTAAGGTGCCTGCAACAGCACTCCCAGCCCCCAGGAGCAATGCTCCAGGGCAAATATCCTGCATGCAGCCCAGCAGGAGCCCCAAAAGACAGGGAACAGCCCCACTGTCCCCCTCCAGGAGAAAAAGGGCTGCAGCTTCAATTTAAACAATTGTTGCCAGGCTTTCATCAGTGACTCCTTGGTCTCTGAGACAGGATCCCTTGTTAGCAGGGCACTATCTGGGGACACCCCCTGTTGCCAAGGCACCTTGACTGGAGGGACTTTCTGCTCCTCTTTCTGCTCCTTCCTCTCACCTCTTGTTTTCCAAAGCAGCCCTGGCTTGGCAGAGCATCTCAGCTCTGTGGGCACAGACGTGCACAAAGCTGACTGCACCCCAAACAGCTCTGCCCTGCCGTGGGCTCTTGGCTCTCTGCTCTTTGTTTTAGCAGAGATGGAGGAGAGATTGTTTTGCTGGAGCACTGAGCACCCTGTGGGCCAGTTCGTTCAGCTTTGTCACCAGGATGCATCCTGAGGTCCCAGCCTGGCAGATCAGTGCTGGGCTTCCCTTGGCCACGTGGGCACCTGAGGAAGGGCAAACATGGGATGGTGAGATAGGAAAGGAATAAACTCGTTTAAGCTGTTTTAACTTTCAGATTCCCTCCAGGCTTAAAGCACGCTTCCATTTCCAGCATTTTCTTCTGTTTCCTTTCCAACACCTGGTTTGGAAGACTGTTCTATCAATGAAATGGGAACAAAGTTGTGTTTTCCCTGACTCCTTGGCATTGAGTGTCTGCCATCAGCAGTGGCAGTCTGGGTGGGTTTGTTCCATTCACCCTTAGTCTCCAGGCAGCACAGGGAGGTTCAGAAGATGGAGGAGGAATCTCCATCATTCTCTTCTCCCATATAAGAACACTTCTCTGCAAGTGCTGCTGGATTTTCTTGTCCATAAAAATGTCCCTCCTCCACATGGCAAACAAAACCCAGGAAGAAATCATGGACCTCATTTTTTAGGACCAGCATCCGAGCAGGACCTCATTTCAAACCCCCCAAATTTGAGGAATATGTATTTTAAATCTAACGTTTTTAAAAGAAGCAGTAAAGATTTAATTTTATTTTTATTAAATACTAAATTGATGACGGCTGACACTTTATTAAAGTGTCAAAGTGAGTGTTCCTACATTCTAATTACTTATTCTAACAAGGAGGCAGAGCTGTGCGTGCTGGCGTGTGCAGGCGAGGGGCGCTCCTGGTAACTAACACCTATTAAACCATCATTTGCACCTAGAGGCATCTCATTAATATCTCAACTGGTGAGTCTGTGCTGCCAGTGCCTACCTGACCCAGGGTGTTGACAGGAGAAATGGCTCCGGGAGGCTTTTCCTCGCTCCAGGCTTTCCTGTACAAATAATTCCTATAAAATTAATAACGACTATTCCACTTAATTGAATTCCTGATAAATGAAGATTCTTCCAGGCGCCTGTTAAAAGCATCCAAGAGATGCAGGGAGGGGTGCTGCACCTCATTCTGGGGGCAGTTTTGTTCCTCTCCTCTCTCCTATTCTTGCTTCCTTTGTCTCTCCGAGCCTCTTCCACCCTGTTCATCTCTCCTGCTCTTCCCTCCTTGTCATTCTACTCCTTCCTTTCCTGGCCATGTCTTCTCTTTTCTGCAGCAGTTTTCTTTCTGATCTCCCATTTGACCCCCTTCCACTTCCCTGGCTCTGCTTGGATCCAGGGTACCTATCTCAGTGACTGATTTTCCTTCTGGAGCCTTCTCCTTATTTCCTCTCTTCTCCTTCCATCTTTATTTCCCTTTCATCCATCTTCCATTTGGCTCTTTATCTCACCAGTAAGACCCATTTCTCTCAGGTTTCCTTCCAGGCCCTGAAAATATTTTTTTTTTAGGAATCTCCTCACTGATGTGAGCTCTCTCTTGGATGAGGTTGTGGCATTTCATCTTCAGAGCCATCCAGTCATCAAAAAGATATTTCCTCTCCCAAAGTGGAGTTTGTCATCCTCAAAAGCTGATGGAACATGAATCCATCCCACCTCCTCCATACCGGTGTATAGAGAGGAGATTGTCCTCAAGCCAGAGTTTATATGACCACCCCTTGGATGCCAAATCATTACCAGAGAAGTAATGGGTCTCTAGGAGGGACACATTGGAGTTTTGGGGCTTTTTATTGCCTTGCTGCTCTTATCTCGTGTAGCTGCATTACTGGTGTTTGGTCATCAGTTGTTGAGGCTTGCTTTTGTCATTCCTTTAATAAACATAAAAATAACCACTAGAAAATCATATTCCATGTTTATTTTATTCCAATTAGAAAAACAAACTAGGAAGTAGACTTAATATTAAAAACACCAACTCGAGATTCAAAGCAAGTAACTTAAAAATAAATAAATACATAATGGAAAAAATATCATTAAATAACACATGAATAACAAGTAAATAGGATTTTAATCTTGCTAGGAGAGGCTACTTTTTTCATCACTAAAGGTGACTCACAAGCAGCATCACTCTGGGAAAGTTAAAAGTGGTAATTCAACAAGACTCGAGGATTGTGTGGGACTCAAAGGGATAAAACAACCTTGCAGGGGGCTCTCCTTCCTCCATCTTCTGGTGATGAATGAAACTGGAAAGCCAGATCAGCTCAGAGCTACTGAAAAATAAAAGATGATCACGTCCTCAAGCCCAGGAAGGCTGGAAATCACTGCCAGGGCATGATGCTGAAAGCTGAACAGAGTTCAAAAGGAGGTTCAGCATTTTTATGGGTGACTACATCCAGACTTGGTATTATTATTATTATTATTATTATTATTATTATTATTATTATTATTATTATTAACAACAGCAGTGGTGATGGTCTAGAGAGATCTCTGTGTGCCTGTGCCAGGACTCCACTAACCAGCAAAGCTCATTACCCTCAAAACAGGGTTTCTTCCACCAGTTTCTGCTGCCTCCAGTGGTAGAGCTGAGACGAAGCCTGAGAGCTCTGGGGCACCTGGAAATGGGACTGCTGTGCTCAGTTTGCACTTGAGTTGAGTGTTTCTGTTCACATCTTCTGTGGAGACATCCAGAACACAGATGAAAATGAGAAAGGGAGGGGAAAAGTCAGGGAAGGAAAAGATTGGGTTTATGGTGGTGGTGGGAAAACCAGAAGGAGGAAGGAGAAAATCTGAAAGAAAGGAGAAACAGGTGGAGAAGGAAAAGGATTTATTCTGACAGGCAGTAGGGGATGACAGGGGACAGTTCCAGCAGGTGAGCACCTCCCACTGAAATCCAAAGGCACTTACTTGGGGCAGGTCTTTAGCAATGTAGCAAAGCAAAGCAGAACAAAGCAGAAAAGTTGATTCTTTTGATGTCTGGTACTGGGCTGGTGGGTGAGCTAGGAAAGCAGAAAGAGGCAAACAGGAGCTGGGAAGAAGAACACAGGGAATAAGAACAATTTCATGTAAGCGAAGAGTGCAGAGAGCATTTGGACTGATCCGTGTGTGTAGAATGGTCTAATGTTTTAATCTAAAAGAAGTGACAGCCAAAAGTTGTGAAGATTTGCAGAGGAGGTAGCTAATGCTGTGTTTGCTGTGCAGAGAGGACGGGCAGGCGTGGCAGGAGCAGGGGCTGTGCTCCTTCCCTGCCTCGCAGCTGGTCATTGATGTGGGGGTAATTTAAGGCAGAACTTGGCCTTTCTTACATATTTCACTTACCCCCTTGATTTTAATTGACCCTGTTATGGGCATTTCAAGCATCTCATGAGCCTGTGGTGCCTCATTTCCCAGGTCAGAGGGAGGTGAGTGCTCCTCTGCCAGAGGGAAAGGGAGTGCAGTGCAGAAGCTTTGGGATGGAGAGAGGGCCAAGAGTGGGTGTTGAACATGGGTGCACCTTGTAATATTCCTATAGTGGCTTTGCCTGCCTTCATTCACCCTCCTTTTCCTTACACCATCCCTCTTTCTTTGCTCTGATTAAGAATATATTTGTTTGTACTCATGGCTTTTGCAGGAGCACATTTAGTTCTGACATCACAGCCAGGAGACCATTGGGAGCTTCCCTGTGTCCCTTGGACAGAGCGCTGGGTTTGGAGGGGGGCTCAGGGTGCTGGGTCTCCTGTGCCCATCGTGCAGGGTCCCCAGGGCTGGCACACATGGCTTGGGCACTGCAGGACAGGGTGCCCTGCCCCGGGGGGCACCCAGGTGTGTGCCCCACTCCCTCCGTGGCAGTGGATGGGGCAGGCTGCTCGGAGGTACAGCTGCCCGGCCTCAGAGCAGTGTTTATTTTCCAGGCTGAAAGGAAGCTGGTGATCCCAAAGCCCTCTGTGTTTAGCCAGACCTCTCATTCACTTGCAGAGGAAACCCATGTCAGCCGCTCCCCTTTGTCTCCCCTGAGCTATTGCTTTGAATCTGAAAGGATTGGGTGCAGATTTCAAGGGATGTTCAGACAAAGGCTGTTTGAACAGCACTTGTGTAAATAATCCATGAAAAACTCTTTGAATAACGTCAATGAAATTTTCTCTGAATTTGCTATTCTTTTTCTCCAGCGGCAGAAAGAAGTGGAAGTCAGGAAAGGGAGGAGAGCGGGAGGAAGGGAGGGAGAGAGGGAGGAAAGGGGTGGGAGAAGCACTGACACTTTTTTCTCTCTGCCAACTTCTCTCAATGCCAAGAAGTAGCTTGACTTAGGAAAAAAAAAAATCTCTTTGTTATTTTCGCAGCTTTAAGAATAATCTCATACGGGACCTCCGTGTCCTCAAACTTCTCCGTACATTAAATGTAAGGGGACACCCTCGCATTTCGCAGCAAGGGGAATGCCGAGCCAGTTAATTATTAGCCGCGTGGTTTAATGTTCACTTGCTGTACATATGTACGAAACAATTCCCCTTCAGCATGTCGTTTAGTTTGCATTAAAATGGAGATAATTGTTTTGATGCCAAATGTTCCCGTCCCGCCTCCCCCATCCTTCATACAGTTTACACAAATTACAGCCTCAGACAAGGGGGACAAAAAGTCTTTGATTCGGTTCCTTTTGAAGACATCCAAATTGAATCCCGTGCTGTGTTTGGGGACACCTCAGGCCGGGCTGGGCGAGGAGGGGGACGGGGGGGATCTCCGGGATGGGACCGGGATGGGACCGCCCCGGGAAGGGGCTGGGGGCTCTCGGCTTCCTCGGGAGCCGGTTCGGTGGATGTCCAGGAGATGGAGCAGTGCTTCTGTGGCCTCTGCCGCCGGTGTCCCTAACGAGCCAGTCTGTCTGAACTCGGAATGAATTTTGTTCCCTTTTCATCACTCCCTGATGTCCAGCTGCTCCTGTCAACACCTTCTTATAGCATGTAATTCATCGCTCGGAGTGACAGCTGGGGCCGTGGGGCTGGGGCCGGCTCCTCCTGCCATCGGCTGCACCCAGGCAGGGTCCCTGGCCAGAGCAGGGCTTCCCTCGCCCCTCCCGCACCTGGGGCTCACAGCCACCGAAACCAAGGGCGTCCCCGACCTCGGCGAGGGAGAGAGAATGATGCATCTGACTCCATCTTATTAGAAGGCTAATTAATTTCTTTATTATTCTATACCATGTACCTTTCGTCTAAACTGACTCACTCTGCGTGATGCATCTGACTCCATCTTATTAGAAGGCTAATTAATTACTTTATTATTCTATACCATGTATGTTTCGTGTTTCGTCTAAACTGACTCACTCTGCACAGAACTGCACAGAACTGCACCCATCATCGATTCTCCCTTGGCTGTCACCCGACAGTCCTCACACACACACACACACACTTTTGGCCCTGACCGGCCAAGGAAACAAAGCATCCTCACTTTGGATAAACAATCTCCATATTGCATTCTACTTTGGCACAACACAGCCACAGCAAGTGCTAAGAATTGTGTTTTCCCTTTCTCTGAGGGTCAGAGAATGCGAATCTCAGGAATATTCTTGGGAAGAATTGTGCCTTGCTTTTCTCCGTGGAGAGAATGTGGCAACACACAACTCTCCAAAGGATTCCCCCGACAAACCCAGGAGCAGCCCGGCTCGCCCTGTCCCCTCCTGCTCTCCCTGGGGAACCCTTGGTGGGGTTTTTGCAGAGCTTCTCCCTCCAGAGCCATCCCCAGAGGAGCTGCAGGGCTGGGGGAGGCTGCTGAGCAGGGAACAAGGCGCTGCTGCCAGGAGGGAGGATGGCCGTGCTCCTGCAGGATGCAGCCACCCGAGCACCGACCATCCAGGGCTTTCATTCCTGAGGTCTGGCTGATTTTGACTGTAGGTCAAAGCAGGAGCAACCTTGTCCCCGGATTTATGGGCTTGCACCCAAATAATGAATAGTGGCTGTCACCCCATGCATCCCCAAGGCACACCTAACGTGTGAGGTTTTGCTAATGCACAAAAATGTGCAGCTTCGTTTTGTACCCATCCCCAACCCAAATGCCCTCTTCTCTTCAGTTTATACATCAGTTTCTAATAATTATTCTTTAACTCAGCACTTCTGCCTTCAATTCTTCCCCCGTACCTTCCTGCTTTCCCATAATTTATTCTATATTTCACCCATTTCTTGTCCTCATTTATAATTCTTTATTTTATTACTTTGCATAATATCCTTTTAGGATTTGTCATAAAATAAATTCTGCCACCTCTGTCTTCTCACTTCTGCTCTCAAGTGTCAGCGAATGCTCTTCTGAAGCAGTTTCCAATGACTCCCAAACCCCTGTGCTGGAATTACCCCAACCCCAATCCTGGAGGATCTGGGAAGCCTTTCCAAAGGAATCAAAGCCCTGAGTGACACCTGGAAAGAAGACTCTGAGTGTCAATCCAGGGAGAACCTCTAGTCACGTTCTCTTGCTATGGTGAAATCCTGACAAGGGCAGAATCATCATCTCATGATTGACCAAATCTCAATTAAAAATACTGATGGCTGAGTGAATGAGGAGTTGAGGAGAAAAACTACTGACATATTGATGTCCAATCTGTCCTGGAAAGCAGGAAAGAACATAGGGAAACTGAGGCACAGACCTCTAATCCACATCCTTCAAGGTGTGAGATGCTTGGCTCTCTTTGAATCCCAAAGGCAGAGACATTTTTGACAGTTTGTGTCTGGTTCACCTGTTCAAGGTCACACAGGACACTTGAAGGATAGTAGTGAAGAAAACAGAATGAAAATTTTCTGTGGTTCATCCCAGAATTTTAACTTTTTTCACTGAAATGTGGCCCAGCATGAGGAAGAGCAGAGGACTTGGATGAGCTTCTCTATGTTTCAGTGCACTTAATCTCCACAGAAAATAGAAATTATTTTTGTAAAATTGGATCCCAAATGCTGTTGTCTACTGGAGAAGAAGGTGAATGAGGAGCCATGAATTTCCAGTTACCTCCAGGGAGTGGAAATTTGAAAATTTCTCAATAACATCCATGCAGGGTGAAGGATTTGGGAAAACTGTGAGAATACTGATTGATAAGTTGTCCTTGCTGCCCGGATACAGGGAGATGCCAGAACATGAGGTTGTGATGAGGCTCCCTTGCCCTTGGAAATTCCTTTTCAAAAGGTGAGCACCCAGGAAGGACCATTTCTATGAGAGGCAGTAGAGCCTTAATGCAGACATGAGACCTGTAAGGGGAGGAGGTTGCATTCAACAGAGGAAAGAAACAATCAACCCCCAGCCCTGGTAATGTGGGCCTCTCCTGGAAAGCACCTTTTTTCCTGCAGACAAGAAGAGGTCCCTTTCCACACTCTTGCAGCAAAGTTTGGGGCCATTCCTGGAGGGGCTATGCAGGGAACCAGGAATCTGTGGTTCATTTCAGTTTTTAGAGGGTCCTGATAGGAGATTATAGAAACAAATGAAAGAATCTGTCTGTGCCCAAAATCTGTAATGGTTTCTCCACCACAGGCCTCTTACCTGCCTCCAGAGTTGTGGCATCATGCACTAAGGCTCATGAACCCTTTTGAAGGCTCTTTTTGAACAAACCCAGCCCCAAAGGCAGCTTTGTGTGTGAGAACCACGTGGTGTCATTTGCCATCCCCTTGATTTTCAAGATTCTTGGATCTGAAGCTCAAAGTAAAACACACAAGAACAAAACCTCAGAGGAACGAGATGGAAAATATGGAAAACATCCTCCTGGTTTTCTGTGCTGGATAAAACCCACCAGCTTCATCTTCCTAATGCGTTTTATTTTGTTTTGTTTTGTTTGGGTTGGTTTTTTTTCCCCTAGTATGGAGAAATCCCTGTGTGGTTTGGGTTTGCGAGAAGGATTTTCCCTTCATGCGCTGCCACAAGCACTGAGATCAGCTGAGGCACTCGAGTGAACGGATCCTGGATGTAATTGTCTGAGGGCTGCTGCCAGCTTTTTTCAGAGGAGGGACTGACTGGCTGTGTTTCAGTTCCACCTCTGCCTTGACAGAGCCTGTCTCCTTTAATCATTAGAGTTCAGTGCACGGCTCTCGCCTGGCACAAGCTGGAATTTCATTTGTTTTGGAGGGAGATTGCTTCTTTTGTTAGTTTAGGTCTTTTGGTTCCAGTTGTGTAAACTGGGACGAGCTGATCCCATTGGCTCTGAGGAGCTGACAGCCAGGAGAAGGCTGGTCTGCCATTCAGTTCTGGGGTTTGGTTTTAAATCTTTAATACGTTCTGGTTTCTATAATGAGGCACATTTTACGAACCACAAAGTGTGAGTGTGTGTTTTTCCCAAACTCAGGGCAGTCAACACAAGTTCAGCACCATAAACTGAGTTTCCTGAGCAAACTGAGTTGTGAATTTATTCAAATGAAAGTGAATGTTGTGTTATTACAGCCTTGCAAAACTATAGTTAATTTATGGTAGTATAAAATCCATATTTTTTAATGACAGTGACACTGCCAAAATCTTTGCAGATGCAAAAACAGCTTCACAGGAGAATTTCAATCTAACATCAACAGGAGATTTGGAAGATGAATTGTGCAAGGATCTCCCTCCTCCAAAGATGCTGCTTTGTTTTGCTTTTTAGCATTTGGTTTGTCTCTAATATTATCTGGTTTATGATGTTTTAATTATTGCTGTTTATTTATTATAATCATATTTTAATTGTTTGTGTAGTGCCTTGAGTGCCTTGGCAGGGGGGCGTATTATAAATTAAATTATTATTAAAATGTTATCATTATGTGTACCTACTCCAAACTAAGCTAGAGCAGGGAACACACTCAACTGCCTGGAATTAATTTGTCCCTCTTCTTTTCCTTTGTCTCTACTTGGGAGCATAGTTCAAAGGGTTGGAGAGAGGAAAGGATCTTTCACTGAGTTCTCCTGGGGCAAAGCAAGCGAGGGGAGCTTTGCTCTGGTCTCCCTTGGGGACCCCATGCTGCCTCCCTTGGGTCCCAGGGATGAATTTAGGGGAAAGGTGTGTTCTGTGAGTTGGGCAGAGGTTGGAGTTATTTTTTAGAGGGGCTGGTGGATGTCTGCTGCAGTACAACAGCATTTCCTAGTTCTTAAATTAAAAGGTACAGTGTCACGTGTCCTTATGGTGTGCTTGGAGGGCTTGGAGCTGTCTGAACCCCACTTTCCATGTCCTGACCTGTCTGGTTTGCTGCAGAAATCACTGTGGGTCCCAGCAGGGTCCCAGCCACCCCAGAGAAACCCCACCTGGTGAGACCACAAAAAGCTCTCAAAATCCCAGCCAAGGTTTCAGCCTCTGGCCCCATTCCTGGTGCACAGGGTTGATGCTGTCACTCCTCCACTTCTGCTCTGGCCTCTTTGGGGTTTCCACGAGGCAGAGACCAGTGGCCATCCCAAGGCCAAACAGGACAGCTAGGAAAAATCTGAAGAGTCACATTCTCTTCATTTCATTTCACTTCACGTGTCTCCCTGCAGGTTTTCTCAGACCCCTCTGTCCCAGCACGGCCTGGCTGTTGGTGTTGCACCATGAGCACACATAACCCTTCCCTGGAACACCCCCATTTTCTAGGATTGAAGCTCACCAAGCCCTCAGTCCAACAGATCTCACCAAGACTCTTTGTCCAGCATGGAAAAGAAGGATTTCCCCCCTCCTTCAAACCTCCTTATCACTTGCTCAGAGTCTCAGGTAGGAATTATTTGGGTTCTCCATGAATAATAATCTGCTGCAGGGATGCTGGAGGTACTTGGGTGTTATGGTGATAGGAGCCCCATGAGTACCATTGATGGATTAGTGATAATGTGAAGGGTTTTCTTATATTAGCCATCAGTTTGCTAATGAATATTAAGAGACAGTTGTCATATGAGCATCTCTGCCCTTTGGAGCTGGTGGCAAACTTCACACCTTCAGCTCTCCTAATAAGACAGTATTTCATCCTGCTCAAATGCTTATTATAGCTAGTCTGATAGGTACTGTAAGATCTCATTATTTATCTATATGCTTTATTTTGGGTAGATAATAGAAAAATTTGTCTAGAAGGGCAGCAATTTATTCCTACCATTTAGGAATGAAACTGTGATTTTAACTTATTCCAGTCTGTGGACTCCTGAATGAGGGTTTCCAGTAGAAAAACTTTAATATGTCTTTGTTTCGTGGCCTGCTACAGACCTCAGTTCACAACCCATGGGTAGACTGGAGGCCACGAGAGGGAATTGGGTTTGGTGTTTCTGCAGAATTCCTAATTCCTCAATAAACCCACAGGGTTTCACTAACTGCTGCCCCATGGTGGCATCAGAGAGGGTCAGCAAAAGCAGCTGCTCCTGCAGGCACTGGGTGTCAGTCTGAGGAGAAGCCATTTCTCTGTCTCCTCCATTCCTTCTGTTTAACCAGAGCCACATGCCAGGCACCTTCTCCCTGCCTGAGAGGCATCCATTCATTGCTCCTGCTTTGGGCACTGCAGCTCATCCTCTGCTTTTCCCACTCCTCCCTGGCACGTCCCCAGGGATCTCCAGACAGGGCTCAGCTGCTGCCCTCCTCCATCTGCACAGCCTCTTCCTCAGGCCCTTTCTGCCTGGCTGTGATGGGAAGGGAGCTGCAATTCCCTGTGCTGCCCCATCCTCCAGCAAAGCCCTGTAATCCTGCACCCAGGGGCTGTTTGCTCCTGTCTGCCTGGTTTGTGGCTCTGCCACTGAAGGGTCCTAATTTGGTGTCATGTTGAGAGAAGACCAGAAGGCAGGGCAGGGCTCCTGAGGGTTGGGGTCTGCTCCTGATTTTACAACCATGCAAAGCGTGAGCTTGGGAAAGGGTATTAGCTAAAACCAAGCACCCACCGGTCGTGTTGTTGCTCTGCATCTGCTTTCCTGGCTTAAGGTTTTAATTTTATTGTCTTTGTTGATGATCATTACAAAACTGAAGATGTTTAGGCATAAAGACTTTGAGCTCCTCCGATTTTCTGAGTCTGTAGTAGAGCAAGTAACCCTTTGCTCAGGAAAAAGACATCTTTAGACCCCCTGTACCTGCCTCACTTCTGCCTGAGCTTCTGATAATGGAGTGACATGTCCCAAATCTCACTCTTCCCATGCAAAATTAGGTTGTGTTACCCAAAGCAGATACCACAATGGCTGATTTCTTTATTTCTTCCTCTAAGGAGCTTACACAAGAAATCTCAGGCTGGGAAAAACAGGTCCCACCATCCTCATTGGGGGTAACAAAAAGGAAAATCCCACTCTTTTCCAGGGGTTTTTGTCTTGGATTGGGAGGGCATAGTGAGGCAAACCCCCATGCCTCCCTCCCATGCTGGTGAGAGTGGATGTAGCCATGGGATATGTGTAATATAATTACACTGCCCTGTGATGAACCACGCTTAACTCAGCTCCGTTCCTCCCACTAATCCACCCCCAGTGGGATTTCTCCTGATGCCACAGACTCTGCAGGCTTCAAGAGTGGTCTTTACAACACAACACCAAACCAACAACCTGCCACTGGCTGGGGGCTGTGTTTTCCCCCAGGACAAAGCAGCTGGCACCCTGGTTCATTCCTCTGCCCACAGCCCAGCAGGCACTGCTCACTCTCGTGCCTCGTGTGCCCTGGCACTCTGGGGAGCCCAGCTCCCAGGACCATCAGGGCTCAGACCTGCAGATTTACACCCCCAGCCTTTTCCATGGAGTTCTCTGGATTTGTAAGAGGGCAGGAGGTGACCTGCAGAATTTAACAATGGGTGCTAACCTCGACTGTAACCAAATTGGGCTGGAGCACTGGAGCACTAGCTGTTGTATTGGGAACTAAGTTGTAACCCGCCTAGAAAATAGTATTCATTCCTTTTCTTGTACTAACATTTTTTTCCGATGATTCAGGGCGTGTTCTGGCTGCATCTGTACTGGGGAGGGATCAGCAGGACAACAGGAGTTTCTAGCCCAGATGGCCTCCATCCTTTTCTACTACCTAGCTGAAACCAGAGGAGCTTTTAACTGAGAACAAATGATTTTAGGCCCTCTTCATGCTGCCACTCTTCAGCTATGTTTGAAAATGTTATCCCCAATGCCTGATGTGCCTGTAACATGTTTTAACTTCCATGTGACTAAATCTGGGCTCTTGCAGGTCTGCAGCACAGCTCCTGGTTTGCCTGGCTGAAAATCAACTCTATATGTGCATTTGCATACCAGAGCTGGGCTAGGATCCCACCAGCCAGCCAGTTCATTCCCTGTGCAGACAGGTTCTTACTGTATCTCTTTCCAGACAAGAAAGCCCTTGTGACTGAGATGCTAAAAATAACAAATGTGTCTTCATGCCTGCAGTAAGATGGGCCATGGGTGGGCACAGCCTGGCTTTTAAAGGGTTAAGGAGGCTGTGTCCTTGGTGACATGCAATTTATGATCTTGTGAATCCTTTTTTAATTATTTTGCTGTGACAGAGGTGGAAATATCCAACTTCAAACGACTGGCTTTATTGATATGCTGCTATTTGTGCCTCTGTGGAGGAACAATCCCATAAAAGCAATAAATTAGAAAAACCCCTTTTCTCATCAGAGAGAGAGATACTTTCTGGCTGGGAGCAAGAGACCTGGTGCAAAGGCATTTCAGCTCCACGAAGGGGCTCTCTGTGATCTGTGGTGAAAAGCCTTTTCTTACAAACCAGGCACATTTACAGTGCACCCAACTACTCAGCTCCAAGTCGGGCTCATTGCACATGGCTGGAGTTTGGAATCTTTGTCTGCATTCATGGATGTTGGCTGAACATCTGTAAAATGTTTATGGCTTTGTGGCTGCTCACACTGGTTAGTTATTTACCATATTTGCTCTGAGACAATGATCAGAAAGCACATTTTAGGACAGAGAAAGGGATTTCAAAGTACAATTAACTGATGCTGTTGGAGAGGAGCTGATTGAGGCCAAAATGGCTGTGTTTATTTGCAGACACAAATGACTGGTTTTCACCACAGAGAACGCAACAAAATCCATCTCATGAATCCAGATGAGAGCAAATATGACATTGTATTTTTTTCTTTTTTTAGTGTAAATAGTTGCCCATAACAGAGATGTACAGGCCTGGCCACAGGAGTACCCGAGCACAGCCATACAAACACCAGCAGTTATGAAATGATTTGTGCTTCCAGCTGCATTTGGCAGCTGCCAGAGCTGAGCTGGGCTCTGCCAGCATGTGTGGAGTGAGCATTGGCTTGGGTCTGACTAGTCAGTGGCACGTGAGCCAGCCTCTTCTCCTCTCTTTGGGCAGGCACAGTCTGATGTGGAGCAAAAAACGCAGGGAGACTCGCCCTGGGCCCCAGGGATGATCACCAACCCATCCCTGCTAGCACAAAGGAATTGCAGACTTTGGGGAAATCTATTCCATGCTTGTCCTGGTCAAATCCCCTGTCTGTAAGTGCAGCTATGGTCTCCTCAGTACCAGCCCTGGAAAGAGAGGGAGACTTCACCAAGGCTGAGCTCACACGTTTTTAACAAAAGTCAAGCATCTGCCCCAAGTCTTGTGTTTGCCAAAGGGGAGACAGCAGTGTACCTCAAGCCGTAGTCTCTAATCTGTTTTTGTTAAGAGTATCTGTGAAATATCTGCTCTTCTTGTACCAGTGACAAATTGTATTGTACCCCAGAACCCCACTCATTTCAGAAGCTGGCCTTTGGCAGCAACTTTTTCTGGCACCCAGTCTGGCCCAGGTCTGAATTGATGATCTCAAGGTGAAATTGCTCCAAATGCCATCATTATTCCCTGGAAACACCCAAGAAGCAGAAGATGAGACCTGATTATTTTATTGCACCATGGCATAAATCAGAAATGCCTTCACTGAAGTCCCAGGCACTTCCCACACTCCAGCAGAGGTACCAGAAAAAGATGATTCAGTCTCTGAGTTTTTACCTGCTGTTGATCCAGTCCTGAGATGCTGCAGTAAATGGGATATTGCTTTTGACTTACACAGATGCTGGATCAAGCCTCCAGTGATTAACATTCAACACCTGTGCTTCAATCAAGGTACTTTTCTGTAGTAACATCATTTATGTTGAAACTTCTTCCCCTTCAGTCACTGATCTTCAGGCTTATCTGCCTTAGCCTGGTGTAAATCCAGGGTAACGCTGCTCTTATTGGAGTTATTCCTAATCAGCACTGGTTTAAATGAAATCTGAATGTGACCCACAGGTGACATGGTTTCAGGGCCTTGTAAAGACCAAGTTCCCTGGGTTATATATCCCCCCCATCCATGCTGACCAGCACAAAGCAAGGAGGATGAGACACTATTGCATTTTCCTTCCTTGACGTGGCAAAATTCACTGTGCAGTGGGGTAAAACTCCCTGTTTACAAACAGTGTTTTCACGGGTATGGAACCACCTCCCTCTGTGCCAGCCCATCCTCAGGGTTTGTCCTCCAAATTTATAAAACTTCTAGGTTTGACACATGCTGCACTGTGAGAGGCTGAACAGAGCCAGTCCAAGGGATGGAGAACATTTCCCATCCAGGGAGAAAGGGACCAGGCAGGAAAACAATCCTGCCTTTAGGAAACCCTGTCTGCTGGCTTGATCATCTGTGTGGGCCGCCCATCCTCTAGATAAGGGGGTTTTCCCACAGCTCCATAACATCCCATTCATGATCTCCAGCCCAGCTCCATCCTTTGTTCACACCCCATCAGAACCAGGGCTTCAGGCTGGACTGGGCACGCAGCTGGGGGTGTCTGCCAGCTCAGAGCCCACCCAGGATGGGTTTCCAGAGCCCATTTCCAGCAGCACCTTGCCATGCCCATGGAAAGATGAAGCCCCACCAGTGAAGGGCAGCACAGGACTAACCCCCCTGCCCTGCACAGAGCTGGAGCCAACTGGACCTTGGCACAAAGTGATCTTTTGCTGCTGCTTGGTCACATCTTGAAGGTCACTGGTGAGGCCAGGCAAGGAGAAGCCAATGTCTGCCACCTCGGTGGGCCTCGTGGGCATGTTCACACCCCCAGCCTTGCGACCCCTCAGGAAATCATCCCACTAGAGGGCACTGGGAGTCGATTTTCCATTCCCTTGTCTTAGTTTCTGCTCTTTATTTGAGTTTCTCCTTGCTTAGCGTTCTCCCCACCTCTCCCTCCTCTTTGCTGGCCAGCTCAGACTGTTTAAATTGGAAATTATTTGTATTACTGTCTGTAAATAATAGATGAGGGAGTGAAGTGGAGTTGGTGTCCCTTCCATAAACTCCTCCTCACTTTAATTAGTGCGAAACAGCCTGGTGAGAATGCGAGCTGCCTTGATGCTGGTAATTAAAATTGAAACCACTGAAAAGCTGCTCTATTTTTTATCGGAGCTGCTGTTCGGAGCCGGGAGCCTGCGGACGGCTCTGCAGTAAAGAGTGATAATGAAGGTGTGAATTCCCGGAGGGAGGAGGGGCAGCTGTAGCGATGGCTGAACTTACACCAGATGAAAATGCAGGAGCAATTAGAGGTGGCTGTGTACAAGCTGGGCATCGGAGATTAGTTGGCACCTTGGGAACATGGCAGGGAGGGACAGGGAAGGGGGAGATATTTTTCTCCATTTGGAAAAAAAAAAATATTAATAATAATAATAATAATAAAAATAAGGTGGTAACTTAAAATAAAGACAAACATGTGCAGTGTGCCTGCCTGAGGAAGGGGTGGGAGGGATGGTGGGAGATGGGGCTGCAGTAGGGAGCATGTGGGGTTGGAGACAAGGGGGTGTCTTGCATTGGGAAACAGCAGCATTGGTCACACTGGGTTTTTCAGGAGCTCCCCAGCTGCCCTTGCAGAAAAGGCATGGCCTTGCTGCCATCCCCAGGTGTGCTGCTCCTGAATGTGCATCTGAATACCTCTGCACGTCCTCTGTGTGCCCATGAGCTGAACCAAAGCCACGTGGTGACCACTGAGGACTTCTTCTCATCTTCTGTTAGGCTGTGGATCAGACCCCACCTCTGAAAAATAACTGTTGAGTATCCAGGAGTGATGGAAAATGGAAGAGCACAGAGAGCTTGGTTATTCTTGGCCAAAGAGGAGTTTGGGAAGAGTTGCTCTAAGTAATCAGATGTGGTTATTAATTGTTTCCACACATTCATCTCAGTGTGTGCTCCACCAAACAGTTGATAGTGTCTGCTGGGCAGCAGAAAATATGTCAGATAATATAATGTATATACATTCTCTGTCTATGGGAAGAGCTGTAAACCTGCAAAATCTTCTTCTGGCTACAGGCACCCTGCAAGGAAAACACTCCCTGAACAAAACCACATGAGACAGAGCTGCTCTGGGGGAAGAGAACTCCTCCAACCTCCAAGAGCTGGTGGGAGCCTCCCCCCAAAGGACACCCCACCTGTTAGCTGCTGACACTGGGGGACACCCAAGGGTGTCAAACTGGCAATTTAGACTGAACAGAAATTTTGTAGAAAGGAACTTAGAGAGGCTGTGAATTGCCTGCCCTGACTCAGTTGTGGTTTCAGGCTGTTGGGTGCTTCTTGATCAGGAGCTGCTTACGTAGGGTGCAGCTCCATGGCACTAATGCTTTCCCAATGGGAATTTAGGCTCCAAAGTAGGGAAAGCTCACACTTTCTGTAGGAAGTTTCAATACTGAAATGAAAAGCCAAAATTTAAAAACTGACCATGGAAGGAGCAAACTTAACATATCCTACAACATCATGATATTGGAAAAGATCTGTGAAATAAATAGCCTGTGCATTAGTGTCCTTATGCACCAGGAAAGAGGAAAAACATTGCTTATTTTGAAACACACACTTGGACTTCACCTGCATGAAGGATTCTGCTAAATGTTCATTGAAATGTTCAGCACACTTGGTTTCCTAACAAACCTCATGGCTTTGTAGAACAAGCATTTTCTGGTGAAAAGCTGCTCAGCTGTTTTTCTTTGTCAATGAGTCACAGTAACAAAATATTTTTACACTTGAAATTTATCACTTGATCTCCTGAAGGAAGAATCTGGGAGAAGACTGAGGGCAAAGGAAGGAGAGCTGGGATGCCCATGGCTGGGGTTTTGTTTGTTTTCAGTTAATGTGATATTCTCAGGAATATGCTGATCCAGGTATAATGGACTGTCCACAATGCTGATGAGTGCCTCAGCATATTAGTAAGATCTCCATGGTTCATATTTATCTCCTACATCTTCTCTGCCTGTGAGTTTCTAAGGTTTCTCTGTGATTTCATCTGTGAGGTGCAAGCATCCCTCAGAGAGACTTTGCTAAACCCTCCAGAGTTTGGAAACTGGCAATTTATAAACCCAGGGGATGGGCAAGTTTAGAATCATTTGAGGCTTACAGACTCTGAACAATTGTGTTTTCACTTGTTTTTGCTTTGTTGTAATGGGGCTGTTTTGTTTTATTATGAACCAGACAGGCCTTGCAGTTGAATCAAGCCTTTGTGCACTGTTGTATGCTCTGCCCAACATTGTTTTCTCAGGCAGTAGGTTGTATTCTCTCACCTGCCAGGCATGATACAAAATGTGATTGAGCAGATTTCAAAACTGAGAGGGGGTTTTCTCAAGCCTACAGGACATGTTTATTTATCAACTTTTCACACACTGGTCAGGGGCTTTATTTATTTAAACCAAAGAGGAGGTAGAACAGATTTGTATCTGAGCCATCTTGTGTACAAATACTTGGGACTCTGTGTCTTTCTGCTTTGCCAAATAATGTTTTCAAGACAACTGAGCTGTCACTTTGTTAGAAGGAAAAATATGACTCTTCAGAAACGCTTATTTCCTTTACTGAATGCTAGGAAATTTCCAGGGGAAAAGAACTTATTAGGATAGAACTAAGTTAGAAGATAAATTGAAATTCTTTGATTGAAAGTAATGTTATTAAAAAGTTTTAATTATTGAGAAGAAAATGTAGGAAAGGCACTCAGAGCTAACATAAAAATGATTGGAAACTGGTAATTAAAACAAAATGCTTGGAAATTAAACATCACAAAATATGAAACTGCAAACATGGCTCTGATTCATTGCAACACTTAAAATTTGGGATTGCTATCAAGTGGCAGTTGGTTTGAATTCTGTGGGTCTATGTTGATGCTGAAAGTTGGGCAAATGCTGCAGGACTTTCCTGGCTGAGGCCACCAGGCTTCAGGTCCCATCCTCATCCTTCCCCTTCCCACCTCTTGCCATCCCCCATTTAGATTTCCACTCTAAAGCTAAACTTGTTGCTCTTTCTGAGGATATCTGGATGCCACCTTCCCTAGGTGTTTGTAAAGTTCATCAGTTTCACCCTCCCAAACAGTTAAAGCTTTGTTTTGCACTCCCACTACAATTACTTAAGCACAGAGCCGTGTCCCTTTGCCAAGCACCAACTTCAGCAAAGGCTGCTTTCCTCCAGTGGCAGCCTCTGGATTTCTCCACAAACATCTCCAGAACATCCCTGGGATCTTGCAGAGCCAGGTCTGGGTTTCCTCAGGAACACTTTGTGAGGGAGCTGCCTTCAATCAGTTGTTCCCATGGTCACAGGGCAGGTTTGGGGGTCTGCTTCACCCAAACACTGTAGGAGCCCTTGCAGCAGCAAGGCTAGGAAGTACCAGCATGCTGCTCCTGGAGTTTGTGCACCAGAAAAGCCACCACTCCTCTGAAAGTCACAGCCAGACAAAACCCATCCAGTCACCTCCTCTGTGACCACGCTGGGTTTTTCTACACGATCAGAGCAGTGAATGTCACCTTGTTGCCATCTCTGATGGACAGACTGCCTCATCCTCTCCCCCAGGAGAAACATCCGAGCCCCACAGGGGACCTGGCTCCTGCCACCTCCTTTGCCCACAGTGCTCTTTCCCAGGAGAGACCGAGAGAGAGCAATCTTAGACTTGGAAGAAGGTAATTTGAATTGGATGTGAAGTTGTTACTAATTTAATGTTTATCCAATAACAAGGACTTTGTAAAACCCCTTACCTTTTCATGAGCCTCAGGTAACACTGTCAATTCATAATTGCTATGATTCCTTTATCCTGTGGTTTAATAAATAATTTACCTAAATTATTAAAATGAAAATTTCAACATTATTAAAAATTAACCAGGTTAAATGAGCAAACAGTAAATAGTGCTGGGATTGTCCTGCGTGACAGGAGTCCACAGCTTTTATTGTCTTTTTCCCAGGCGCAGAGGGGACATTCCTCCCTCCCCCCTCTTCCTCCTCCCTCCCTCCACTTCCACTGCTCTACTCTTGTCTTTCACAAACTCCTCTCCTTGATATTAGTTTTCTTCACTGCCTGTTCTTTCATCTCTGTGTCCTGTTCTCCAGTGCTGGTTTGCTCTTCCTTCCCATGAACCCTCTCCCTCGCTGCTGTGGCGCCAGGCATCCATCTCCTCTCTGCACACTCTATTCTGCACACATATGTAGCACAAGATGCCTGGTGGGCCTTTTTGTGCTTTTTTTCCTTTGATCCGTGCCTGGCAGTGCCATCTGATGCCAGGAGGACACAGATCCAGGAGAACATGTGATCTCCAAAGAGCAGGGAGTTTGTCAGGTCTTCAGGATATGGGCTGCTTCCATTCATGAAAAATTTATTAAATTCTGACTGCTCTTAAAGGATCGCAGCTCTGTCATTTTTAATTGAAACATTCAGTTTGCCCAAAATGAAGTGCTCCATCTTCCAGGCTGTATCTCTTGCCAGATTTTTTTTTCTTCTCTGTAATTCCTGCTGAACTGCTCCTTCTGCTGTTTTCTGGCAGAATTCCTCATTGACTTAAAAGGGTTCCCCCCCTCCAGGCTTCATCCCATCCATTTTCCCTTTCAGCACATGGGAGTCCTGGAAATGGCCTTTCCTCCTGCCTGGCATTTTTTCACACAGAACACTTGCACCAGCACAGACCTCGGGGCACACAGCTGATCTTCTCCTGAGAGAATGAGGCACCCAGCTCCTGCTGAGTTTGGGTAAGAGCTTGGTGCCAGCAGGCCTGTCCATCCCTTCTCCAGGGTGCCCCTAACACCACTCCACATCCCCTGCAGACTCCTGGGCTCTGAAAGGCAGGTGTGGACTTCTCAATGTGCACTAATCGTGCTCTTCTTTTTCTTCTGCTCCTAAGAGACCATGAAGGGAGTCAGGCAATATTTGCTGCCAAAATTTAGGTTTGTTGACAGGCCCCTTCCTATCCCTTTCTGAGCAGCCCTTTTGTAGTTCCCAGCCTTGTTACAGTCCTGTTTAGGATGGAAAATTAAGGGAAAGATCCCACCTGCATGCAGAAGCAGTGGTGGTGTGAGCCACAAGGATAATTCAGCTGGAATGTGTCCAGGAGACCTGGAGTGCTTGCTCCTACAACATGCTCTTGAGAGGTGAAGCCCCAAGGGTATGGTCAAAGGGGAGGCAAATGAATGCACTGTGGAAGTGGTGAGACCCAGAGCCCATAAAACAGGGGAGATGTGTCCGTGGGGAACGTGGCATTTATTGACTGCCCTGTCACGTGGCATGGCCCTTTCCTTCCACAGTCAAGGCTGATATCTGAATTACTTTGGATTTTAACCACAATTAAAGAGCTAATCAAGGTCAACAGCTCCTTTCAAATACAGTTTAGTACAAAATCCTAATGCAGGAATTACACAAATTGATATTGTCAATATAATGGATTCGAAGCAATTGTGCTAAACAAGGTTGTATCAAGTCTGCACTCTGTATTAGGTGAGGGCTAATTCTGTCTAGCAGCAGTGGAGATGAACAGAAAAACAGATACATCAAGGCTTCACAGTCTGGATTTATTACCAAGGTGGTTTTTACTCCCCTCAAAGAATTCATTAGTCTAAGAAAACAGTGCAGTTCCGAGGATTCAGTTCCATTCAGAAGGCAGAACACACAAAATTGAATGCATGCGCTCTCTCGGTCTAATCTATAGGAGACAGAAGGAAGGGACAGTCAAGAGAAATTATGAGCCTAGAGAATAAATCTGAACAGCAGCCCTTGGTAGAAAAGGAGGTGACAAAAGACTCTGCTCGGGTACCCAAATGGATTGCACTACTTGAGACATCTTAAAGTATCCAAGACACCAGGCATGGCTGGAAGATGTGACAAGAGACCTGTAGAAAACCCATATTCTCCCAGCACGGCAGAGCTCCAGAGTGTCTCAAATGAACCCTAGGAGATCTAACTCTCTCACACCAAGTGACATTCCAGCCTTGTTTTGCTTTTCCTCCGAGTTCCTTAAAGGTTTCACCAATGAGTTTCTCCCCAGCTTTGTAGACATGACGTAACCCTTTCCCTGCATCTCAGCATCCACCTTTTGATTCCTCTCCTCAGAGGAAGTGTGTGGAGTGACCCCAGCCCTTGCTCCCACCCTCCAAACTGCTTTGGAATGGTGGGAGACAGCCAACTTTTCCGGGGTCCGTGTGAAAGAAGCTAAATGGGAACACGGAGGTGGTAATGGAGTGGAAGCAGAGCAAGGAAAGCTTCACTGATGGATTATTAAACACTGTCAAAGTTTCAGCAGAGTGGAAAACTTGGAGGCAGGAGTAGTAACCCATGAAAAATCACCTCTTCCTTTTCCTGTCCATGGCAGGGCAGCGTGTCCAGATCAAAGCCACCCGTCGCTGCTCGGCCTCAGTCACACGATTTACGAGGCACTGGGGCACCAGCCCATTAACAGCCCTGGTAATTCATTGCAAGGGCTACAGGAGGTGTAAATCCCCTCCCCTCAGGACTTAGACATTTGCCCAGTTGTCCCCCCAGTCACTGGACCTGGACATCAGTAGGGCTGATGTTCTGAATGAGAAGGGACACAAGGATGAGCAACAGGGAAGGAAAGAACACTTGGGAGAGTATGTGATGGTTGGAGTGGGTGGGAGAAGCATGACCCAAGAGGGAGAGCCATTTTCCTTTCTTATGCACCCATTAAGAAAATCTCCTTGGTTTTAATTGCATTCTGACCTTCCAGAGCTCCTCCTGGCTGTTTCCCTTGGGATTGGCCTTGGAGAAGGAACATGATTCACGCACATGGGCAGCTGGGAGGCCTCTGTGCTTTCTCAAGGTCTGTGAGATATTGTGCTCCCCACACAGGGCAATCCTTGCTGCCAGAACCTGGTTTAGAGGCTCAACAACACCAAAATCACTGATGGCTGCAGGTCACAGCAGCTAAGGTGAGATACAAGGTCCCAACACCATTTGGAAGCTGAAGACCCAGAAATTCCTAGGTGGAGAACCTTCATCTAGTATTCTACCACTTTACTGGCAGCACTCAGACATACTGTCTTCTCTTACTCTTCTGCAACGTGCCTACAATCAAAAACAGCTTTGCAGAAAGCAAATGCTGTGTTGCTTTCCAAAGATAACAAATACCAGGTTTACTCTTTGTTTTCTTGTGTCTGGCTACACCATCCATTTGATCTCACTCCCTTTCTCTCTGTCTTTACCTTCCCCATAGTCTGACAGTCCCATTTCTTATTTCCCATCACCATTTCTTGTGCTATACTTCATTTTCCTTGCACTAGTATCCTTCTGCTCCTTAATGCTTGGCTCCAGCTTTTTCAGGGGCTTTCAAAAAGTTCCCTCTGTTTAGTCTTCCCTGACTTTTTAAATTCTGCTGTTCCCTTGCATGCTCAACTCTTTAACATTAGCTAATATTTGGTGTCAGAAAACTTGTCTCAGCTTTATGACTAGGTTTAAAACATCTATATATTAACAATAAAACTTTGAATGTGAGTTTTCCTCTTCAACAATCGGTACACTAGAATTAAATCCTCATCAGAGGTGCTTGCCTTTAAGGGCAGCAGTGGAGATAAATAGGCTCTGAAGCAGAAATGGAAGGCTCACCAGTCACATTCAGTAAGTGAGATAAGATGGCCAGATCAGTGGAGTGTTTTCTTGCAAAAATCTTTCAAATTTCTATTAAAAAGGGGCCTTTTAAAAATTAATTCCACTGCGGCTTCTTTTGTGTCATTTCTAAGTTGCTACTTATCATTTCTTTTTGAAGCAAGACTACAAACAGATTTCCATCAATTTCCCTCAGAAACTCATTTTCTGTTTCATACTATGAAGTTCACAAGAAATATGGCTAATTTCCCAACCACTGGTTGCTGTGCACTTCACCCCATGGTCTCAGGGCCAGGCAGATGTGCCTGCAAGACAGGAGAGCACTGCTTTACTGGTTTGGCTCTGCATGGGACAGGGAAGTGACCAGCTAAAATGAGATGGAAGTGGTCAGAGTATTTTCTGTTCCTCCTCAGAGGGCAAACCTGGCCCTTAAAGCATGACCAAGAATGAGAATCTGGCAATGATCTTTGGTTAAAAGATAACCAGAAAGGAGGTAAATGGAGAGAAAGTGCAAATGAGAAGATACTGGTCTAGCTGGGGGGAAAGGCTTTGTTAGGGTAACAATTTGGAAGGGAAATCTATGAGATTTGGGTTTATACATGCCTGGCTATTGAAAATGTGATTTAGACACTTCGGTGCTTTTTAGGTGGAAGAAATTCAACTCTCGTTAAGTGGAACAATTCCATGAACTGCTTGTAGTAAAGTTTGGACGCTTTGTCAGTCTTGACTTTCTGGAAGCAGAACTCAGCCTCACATGCAGCTCCTCCAGGGTCCACAGCTCTGGGAAGACACAAGAAGGAGATGAGGCAAGGTTTTGATGGCTTCTCTGTGTTACTTTCTCAGAAAGGAGCCTCATAAATGTTCGTGGATGTTGCCCTGGGATTTACAGCCTGTTTAGAACTCAGGGTTATGGTACATTCCCTCCTCTAAAGGCAGATGGCTCATCTTTACCAATGAGAAGACAAAGGATGAGATGAAGCCCTTCAGCAGAGGGAGAAATGAAGCAGGGCCATGAGAGGACAAACCTTTGATACTGCAGAAGGGAAGTCCAGCATGGGAAAGGGCAGAGTCTCCACCAGGTCTTGAAACACATGTGAAACCCATCAGGGTCATTGTTCCCATGGTATTCTGTTGTCTGAGCCATAACATGACACCCAGCAGGGAGGGAAAGGCATCCTGTGGGTAGGGGGAAGAGCTATCTGTGCTTTTAAGAGGTTGGCTGGGAATTAAGGGAATACTTTATGGTGGTTACACTCTGAATTTATAGTTTCCTCCTCTTGCTTTTTAATGTTCTCCTGCCAAATTACCTGTGGTTTGTCCCATAACATCCAGCTGCCCTGTGGTCTGACATGTCCCAGCACCACCTGGGACACATGAAAGAATATAAAAAAATCTGTCAGAGAAGAGAAGGGCTGCAAATGTAGATTCTTTTCTGGACCTAAACCCTAATTGTCCAGACTTTTGGTTCAGGATTTAATAGATTTGCTCTCATGTGATAGGACGATGGTGACATTATGACACAGATCAGAACTTTCTTATTCCAAAAGTGTGAGTGGGCACCCTGTTTTCAAGAAGACTTTTGGCTGTGAAGTTCAGAAAACATCTACTGCCCATTAATAACATCTCTGTCTTATTGTTTAGAGGTCTGAGCTACTCTGCACACATCTGTTCTCAAGAGATAGAAGAATGTTCATCATCAGTATCTCCCAGAGCTTCAGAGCACAGTACTACTCAGAGAAGACCTTCTGGTACTTCCCATTGTGTTTCTGGAGAAGCTAAAATCAGGTCACACATAGCTGCTAATAAAAAAGAAATCCTGTTCTGAAAACTTGCTGGCCATTCATTACTTGAAGGTGAGTTGTTGCCCCAGAGTGAAGGATTTGGGAACCTTTGTAATGCATTTTTGGAAACCTGACCACTTTCTGTGGATGTCTAGCCTTCAAAGCAGACCCTCAAAATAAGGCTGTGTAGTCCCAAGGGAGAAAGTCTACTGGTAGTAGAGAAGAGAAGAGAAAATAAAGCCTTCTCCACGGGTGGCACTGTTAACATGACCCTTGTTTCAGAGAGCTGCTCAGGGTTTATAGCTTCTTGTCTGTGTGTCCTGGAGTCTGCCTCTGTCTTTATCTTCATTAAGGTCCTTTTTTGTCTCACAGGCTGTGTCCCCCTGCAGCTGACCCATTTCTCCCTCAATCCCTGTCCTTCCCAGTGGGGAGCACAGGAGGTGAGGCTGCCACGTTGGGCTGCAGCAGAGCAGTCCCCTGCCACATGTGCCTCCACCAGGAGCAGAAAGGCAAGCCCAGCAGTGGGAATGAGCTGCCTTTTCTCACAACTGCCCTGCCCAAAGCCGTGTTCCAGCAGTTCACCTCAGTGGCTCCAAAATAATTAGGAGGTTTGAAGTTTCACTCGCCCCAGCAGAGAGAGACAGGACAACCCATCTGTTATTGCAGCCCAGTGAACAGTGCTTTGGAATGATGGAGGGAATCCTGAACTTGGAAACCCCTCCATGACCTCTGCCTGACAGTAGGGTCATCCCCAATATCCGGGGTGGATGCTGCTGGAGCTCAGGTCCCTTTCAGAGCTGAGCAGGGAACCCAAGCTCCCGACACAGGGCATCACCTGCCAAGTCAAGCATTAAACATTAATCCCATAGGACTTTCACTCCTCTGTCTCTGAGGTGAAAGCAGATTAGGAATTTGATCTCCCAAGATTACTGTGTGAAAGTCGCCCTTGAACAGGCCCCTGGTGGTTTGTCCATCTCTTTGGGGTTTTGCCTTTCATTAGATGTTGCTGCCCTTTGAGCTCTTTTTGGAGTTTTTGTCATTTTTTAGGTTTTCTTCTATGACCTCCTGGGGGACTGCAGGATGACCTGCAACATTTTCAAGTATTTTACAAATCAGGGGAAACCTCAGTGGTTGTGAGACCTCCCCCAAAAGCGTGGTGACTTTTCAGTGGGACTCCACAGCCAAAGGAGAGCTCATGGTTTTGCTGGGACTTTGGGGAGGCCATAGCTGCATGAGAGAAAAAAAATCCTCTGTGTGCAGGAGTGGCTATTTTGTCCTGTGGTCAGGGTGAAGGAGCAGCCACCAGTGTGGAATAGCAGGGCTCATCTGAGGTGGGCACAGGGCCAGGTCTGGCAGAGGAGGGTGGGTGGTACCAAGGTGTGGAGAGAGGTCTTCTCTCAGCTCTGTAGCCTCACCACCATGCTGTTAGGGGAGGTGGTGCCTCCTCCAAGGGGAGCCCACGGTGTGGGAAGAGAGAGTGCCTGTCCTTGGGGCTGGCAAAGCCAGCCACAGCATCTGAGGTTTGGGAAAGGCAGCAAGCTCAGCCTGTGCTGAAATGAAAAAGGGAGAAAACAGAAAAGGGAAATTCTTTCCAAGGTCTGTTTTCCTTGGGATGAGCAGATTGATGATTTAGCAAGGCTGCCTGGTTACTTTTCCATGTCGCTGCCTTTGGCCCCTTGTTTGGAGCATCTGAGCCAGAGAGACAGAAAGGCAAAGTCTGGGGAGCAGAGCCAGGGCTGGGGCTGGCATTTGCAGGGCAGGATTGTATCTGCAAACCCACCAGCAGCAGCAGCAGATCACAGCAGCCTCCTCCAGTGGGTTTTTTGTCCTCTGACCCTTGGAGTGAGCATTCACCAGGCTCAACACCAATATGCCCAGCACCCTACAGCACCTTCTGCTCTATCCCAAAGTGCAGAAGGAACAACCAGCACAGGCAAATGGTATCCCAGCCCTTCTCTCATCCAAATTCCTGTCTCTGCAAGCTCTCTGCAATCCCAGACTGCCACCGTGGCCTTCATCCCACAGAGGTGCTGCATACCAGGGAAAGGAGAACCCTCCCCTACCTGCCCACCATTTCACTCAGCTCTACCACATCATGTCAAAGCAGCTGGGCACAAACCCTCACCTGCCTCCAGTGCCTTGCTTTGCTCCTGCCACACTGGAAGCACTCAGCCTCTACCTGAAAAGCTCCAACCAAGGCAGGGCAGGTCCCCTTGGGTGCCCAGCTCCCCCTGCTGCAGTGGGCTGCTGGATCTGTGGAGAAGCCCCTGGGTCCCCTCCACTGGGCCTGGCAGTGCCAGGCAGGGTGCTGTTTAATTCACAGTGCTCTCCTCCACCGACAGCACCTCTCACAGGGATTGCAGAGTAGCCAGCATGCCGTGGTTGGATTGAGCCGGCAGATTTAATTAAGTTGCGATTTAATTACCTATCAGCATCCCTATTTAATAAAGCTCAGGAGGATTTTCATTTTGAAAAAATAATAATAATAAATGATAAGGCCTGTCACGGAGTGGCAGTAATGGCACCCAGTCCGGGCAGGAGGGCTCTGCAGGCAGTGTCCCTGTCCCTCTCCCTGTCCCTGTCCCTGCCCTGTGGGATGAGCAGGACGTGGCCAGGCTCAGACAGAGCTTGGGAGAGCTGGCACAGACTGCAGGGAGGGGAGTGTGACCCTTGGCAGCCCGTGTGATGCCACACGCCCAGGGCTCATCTCCAGGCACTCTGCTTGCTCATTTTGCCTCTTTGTACAGAGACTGGAAGGGACTCAGGAGCCCCTGCCCACTGCCAACAGTATTGTCCTGATCATGGTTTGTCATTTTTGCTGTCTGCTGAAGCCTCTCTGAGGGGGCTTGGCTCTTGTGTTGGTTGGCATTTCTCTGGTGTCCTTGCTAGACAGCAAATCCAGGGTGTAGATTCTGCTTGGGTTTTCTGGTGAGGTTTTGAATCACTGTGTGATTTTAACCTGAGGTTTCGTTTTGATTCACCAGACCAAAGCTGTGTGGGATGCTCAGGGCCATCAGGATTTGAGGAGGTTTGGAGAAGACACTTTGGCTCCTCTCAGAGCAGTAAGTGAAGATGTCAGGTTGTGGTTGTGCCCAGCATCTGGGAGAACTTCCACCAAAGATACTCACCACTTCAGCACTTCAGCCATCACCTCCTTCCAAACCCCCCCAGCCTCACCAGCCCGCACACAGCATTAATGTTTTACTGAGGATGTTTCCTAGGGTTTAATTGTGCTTGAGGTTTTATCTCTTTTGGGCCAGACCCAGACCCAGACAAGCAGACGTGGTCGTTATCCCGGGCTGGGACTCACCAGCTTTATGTGAGCTCAGATGCTGGGCAGGGACCTGCTGCTCTTTGCTGCTGGTGGGGATGGGGTTCTTGTTCTGCCATCTGTGTTCATCCTGTTTTCTGGTTTAGAGCTTTTCTTTCATGGAGGCTCACCAGACACCTCTGTGTTGTGCAGTGCCCAGTTGCATCTCCCCACTGATGAGGGTGTGTCAACACCAAGTTTAGCACTTAAACCATGATAGCTGTAAACACAGGATAAAGGAAGCAGTGCTTTAAGCAAGAAAAATGAAGGAAAACCCAAACCTTTCCCCCTGGTCACCGGCATCACACAAGGTGAGATCTAGCCTGAGTTCTAAAATGCCTCCAAGGGGATAATATATCCATATGTGCTTCCCACCTGCACCTGGGACAGCACATATGGCTTCCTTAGCTCTTGCTCTGGCCTCTAAAAGACACCTAGATTTGTGGCACTCGCTCTTAGAGACCCCTCAGCTAGGCATAGTGGGTTCCCTCCCTCTCTTCCCCAAAAAAAGCCACTTTCCAACAGGGAAAACAGCTGAGATGGAGAGAAACAGACCTTGATATTTCTATTGTTTCACGGTAACAGTGCCTGTCCTGAGACCCCAGGCCTGACAGATTGACATAACAGGTTAATAAGTGCTTTCCACTTCTCCTAAAGGCTAATTAAATATTAATCCACTTGGTGAGGTCAGCAAAAATAACAAACAATTGGCAGAGTGAAATTCGTTTAATTAATTCTCCTGTGGAGGTTTTTTAAGCATCTTCCTCCCCTGACAGATGACTGCCTCGGCTGCAGCAACCTACAGTGAAATCAGAACTTATTGGTTCTGGGCCTGCTTTTCTCAGATATTTAATTTTGTTTCTTTTGGTTTGCTTGTTTTTTAGTTTCTGAATGCTTGTTGGGTATTGCCCTAGGCTCTAAGCAGAGATGAGAGAAGAGAAAGAAGGGAATGCAAAAGTGGGGTGTGAAGATGAGGAAGAAGATATTGGACAAAGTCTTCTCAGAAGGCTCTAACCTTCAGCTGCCAACGACATGAGGTGCAGAATCAGTGCAGAAATCACACAGCAGGTGTTCCTCAGCCTTGGTGGGGTGGGTGTAGGGTACAAAGGGTGAAAGTCATCTCAGCCACACTTAAGGGAAGCCTAGAGGTGCCTTTCTTCACAGCTGTAATCTTGGGAGTGAGAGGGAAAAGGGAGACCCAGAAAAGAGCGTGACTGGGGATCAATGAACAACTCCAGGAAGGAAACTGGAGCTTCCTTTGCCTCCAAAATACACTCTTAGAAACAAATAGTAGAAACTTGCAGAGGAAAGGATTAAGGAAATAAATTCTTCATATGCAGAAGCTGCACCAACTCTGTCTCCAGGTATTTCTCCAAGCATCTGCACGTCTGGAGTAGGGTGTCCCCATGGACACTCCATGGCTGATTACCCAAGAACTGCAACCCACATTCACCTTTCAGCATAACAGGGGGAAATATCCCTGGGCATGGAGCCTTCCAGGCATCAGCCCAGACTTGGGGAGAACTGAGAGAAGTGGAGAAACTTTCTCTGGGTTACTGCTTTAGTTCCATGTTAATTTTTTATTTATCTGAAAGTGTCACTGGAAGGGTTTTCAAAGTGAGTCTAAAGTAATTAGGCACTCCTGCTGATGGATTGCACTGGAGAGACATGTGGATTATTTATTACAAAGTCACTTGCTGGAAAGGTTAGAGGCTGAGAAGTAATTATTTTTTCCTTTTCTTCCTTTTTTTTAATCTTTTTTTTTTTCAGTGCTGGAATCATCAGGGGAGACCAGCTGAAGTTCCTCTGTGAAATATTCCATCCCGCCTAAGTGCCCCCTTTGTCCCCTCTCCCATGGCACCCAATGGGACTGGTCCTACAAGGAGGATGTTGAACTGGACCTCATGAAGCCTTCAGTGCTGGGAGTGTGTTTTGGGTTGAAATCCCTGCCCAGCACTCACCCTTTACACCTGGGAATCCTGGGGTTCCCCACTCTGATCCCAGCAGTCACAGCTGCAGCCAGGCTCAGTTCTGAGCCTGCCCAGCTCACCTGACCAAGCCTGGGAGGGTGGCTGGTTCACATGGCAAGTCTGGCACACGACTGGTGAGTGTTTTGAGCAATACCAGGAGGATTAGAGCTTCCAGCAACCTCAGCTGCCTCCTCCTCTCCTGCCTTGTAATCTACGTCTAGGATGGGAATTGAATCCAAAGAAACTGCAATCCTCGACCTTGAAAAACAAAGCAAGGCTTGGCAAAGTCTACCGATGAATATGCAACAGCCCTAATCAGGAATCCTTTGTCAGGAAGGGGATAATTGTGGCTAACAACATGTTAGTGTAGTGCTGGATCTCCAGGCTTCTAACAGCTTATAAAATCAGGATCTGTTTTTGGAGGGAAAAGCTGAGTGAACAAAGACGTGCTCGAGCAATGAGTCACTGGAGAGTTCAGTTCCTGCTGGACAGTGTTAGAGTTGCATAAACCAAAACAAGTCCTGTGATATTCAGAGCAAGAGCCCGGGGTGGAGTCAGGAATTAGAGGGTGGTCTCAGGGGAGTGGTGTTGACACGGGGAAGTTGGGAGGATGGAGCATTAACAGCTCTGCTCTGTTTGTGTTCTTTAAACAGTGCCCATGCCATGGCATCTGGGCAGGTATTATCTCAGCTTTACAGGAGATGGCTATTGAGGTCCTTGCCAAAATAAAAAAAAAAATTTAAATGCTGAAAACACCTTACCCCTGTGGAGGGGTCAGTTTAGTTTTAGGTGGAAAATTATATGAATTTCTCCAGGTGAGTGAGGAGCAGGTATCTGCACTGGAACTGCTGCTGAGGACGCCCAGTCCTGTGCTCCCACTGCCTGGCTGCATTCCCAGCTGCCTCTGGCTTTGCATCAGCACATCCCAGGGAACACCCTGCCAGCGGTGTCCCCACCTTGTGCTAGTCCTTCCAGACTTCCCGGGGTGCCTGGCCAGGGACACTGCCGGCATTCCCGGGCCCGGTGTGTGCGCCTGGCCTCCAGGCCACCCAGGCAGAGCTCCTCTGACAGCAGCAAGCCTGGCTGTGGTATTTATAGATCCCATCCATGTCCTCCCGAGGAAGGCATCCATAATCTCTTACAGATGTTGGTGAGAACAAAGCCAGCCAGTGACTCGAAAGCACCGCCCAGCAGAGTAATGGATGGAGACCTATTTCTTACTCAACTCTGACATTCCTCCCCCTGCATGCTCTTTCTCTTCCCCAGAGACACACTGGGGCCTGCCTGGTGCTCCCCAGTGCCCAAAAACCTTCTCCTGGGCAGGCACTCATCCCCATTCCCAGTGAAGAGAGCCTCTAGAAACTGTCTTCTATCATTCCCAAAAGGAATGGGATGTTCTCCTGAAAATCCCAGAAGATACACAAACAAAGGAGGAAGGACAGAGGAGGAAGAAGTCCCTGATGCAGACAAAGCACAAGGCTCCTGCCTGTGGGGCTGGTTGCTCCAACAGGTATACAGCCACACCAAAGTGCTCCCTGCCAGCTCTCCTGGGGCTTTGGGGTCAGTAACATTCATGCTACCCTCTGTATGTGCACATCTGGATTTACTGCACAGCAGGGTGTTTTGCCTTCCCCTAAATCCTTACATTACCATCTCAAGTTTTCTTCTCCAGTTATCAATATCTCCTGCACAGAGAACAAAACAGCTTCTCTGATCTCTTCAGCATCCTTTCCCTTTTAACTCACCATCTCCAATTTCTTCTTCACCCCTGGGTAAAAGCTCACACCCAAATTCTCCCTTCTTTACCTTTTTATTTCCCGTTTTCCTTTCTGGACCTTTTCTGTGCCTTCCTCCAATTTCCCTCTTGCCCAGCCCCAAATCCCGCCCTGCCTTCTGTGCAGGGAGGTTGGTACTTGGCAGTGCTGGCACGGGGCCACCCCCCTGCCCTGGGGCCTGGCAGAGCATGTCCTGTCCTTGTTTTCAGGTCAATGTCCTGTCTGCCAGGAACCCAACGGTTCTCCTGGCAAAAGCCAAGGTGAGAGATCTGATTAGGAATTTACGTGCCTGGATGTTGTCATTTCCCCCTCCGCCACTGCCCAGGACCTCAGTCCCTTCTTTGAGTTGTCCTGCACGGGGTTTTTTGGGGAGTGTCAGGAGTCAGTAGGGAACAACAAGCTCACCAGCTCAGACCCCAAGTAAGTGAACTCAAAGTAGCCCTGGAAAGGAGGATGAGCCAGCTCAGTGGAAAATGAAGCACGTGGAGCTGCTGGACACAGACTTCTGGCATCACCAAGGGAAGGAGGGGGGTGTTGGCTGGAGAGGTTCAGCTGGGAAAGCAGTGCTGGCTCCCGTCCCCTCTGCACTTAATTGCACAAGGATCTGCAGCCAAGTCACCTTTTAACCAGGGTCCAATCTGCAACACATGCATTGCCTTGAATCAT
Organism: Passer montanus; assembly: GCF_014805655.1. Taxonomy (NCBI): domain Eukaryota; kingdom Metazoa; phylum Chordata; class Aves; order Passeriformes; family Passeridae; genus Passer; species Passer montanus. The sequence continues at coordinate 5,227,155 of NW_024373256.1, forward strand.
TGCTAGAAATAACTTCAGGTCATATATCCCTGCTGACCACCCGCTGAGCTGGGTGCAGGTTTAGGGCTCGCTGTTCCATGTGTTCTGGAGCCTTTGGGAGGCTCTGAGCAGCTCCCTCACTGGCAGTCCTGTCCAGCCACACTGGCCTACAACTGCATCTTGCTTACTTTTAATCCCATCTGCCGTGGACTCTATGCAGCCCAATCATCCCACTACAGGGACCAAGCTGGTGGAGGGAAGCTCGTTCCTCCTGGTGACTTGCTCGAGTCTCAAATCTTTTGCCTCCAGACCCAGACGTGTTGATTCATTCCTCCTTACACAGTGTGGCCTCTTGGACAGTCGTGCAGGAATTTGCATTTGGAATTTCCTATAATCTGCTGCTAGACCCTGACTGAAGCTCAGCTCTGAGAAGGGGAGCCCTTTGGAGATCACCTTTGAGGCTTCAGCTCCTTGACAGTGCCAGCCCCATCCACAAGGAGGGAGGTGGGATGGACAGACCGACAGGCAGGCAGACAGCAGGCTGGCAGCACTCGGCAGAAGAGTGACTTTGTACTGAGCCACAGCACAACTGGCCAGGGCCCTTTTAATGAGTTCCTCTGGTCAGGGCAGCCCGCTGAGACAATATTCACATTGCTGCTCGGACTAATGGCAAAACCGGCTTCCAAACCTGCAGTGGCCAAGGGAGGGAGAGGGGCAGCTGCCCACACGCAGAGGGGACTGAGCCAACAGCACGGGAAAGGGAGGCTGGAGCAGGAGGTCAAGCAGAGGAAAGGAGGCACTTCTCCCATTGCCAATGTCCCCTGCACAGAGGACAGATCTGCTTTCTCCCACTTTTTCTGCCTTTGCACTTTTTGGGGTTTCCCTTCCAGCAGCCCCAGCCCCTCTGGCAGCAGGCGTGGCTGGAGCAGCTTTCCCTGGAAGCGGGGTGTCCCCGGTGTCCCCCAGAGTGGGAGAGCAGCCCCACAGCCAGCAGAGCCCTTGGCGGGGCTTTGTCAGGAACCAAACACAGTAACTGTTTAACGATTTAACTGCACTAATGAATATTGGGCCAGATATTTTCAAGGCCTGTTCAGACTGATTACTTGGAGAGCTGAGTATGTCTACCAATTACCCAGGCAATTAGGCAACTAATTAAACACTTACCCTCAGCTTCATAAACAGAAGAGAGAGAGGGAAAAAAAGGAGGGAGGGAGAGAGCTGGCTCCAGTTTCTGTGAAATATTAGCTGTCAGAAATTGCTGCTTGCAAGGGAAGGTGCACAAAGGCAGACGGATCTGGGCGGACAGAAAGACTGACAGCACGCACGGGGGAGTGCAGCCATGAGACCCTTTTGCTTTGGCAGTGCCAACAGCATGGAAAAGTGTGGAGCCAATGGGTCTGCCCTGCCCAGGCAGGCAGTGGCTCTCAGGACATGTCCAAGCCATCATTCCCTGCCCCTTTCCTGCTTGCCTGCGACCACGCAGGCTGCAGAGCCAGAGCTCATCAACACGCCGTCATCTGGCACGGAGCTGGAGGAGAGGTGCCAGGGAGGATGCTCCAGCCCAGGCACCCAGCAGCTCCTGCCCCATGCAAAAACACATGTGGTGAAAGGAGGCAGCAGCAAGCTGCAAGCCAGAGCCCTGGGAGAATTGCTTTGCAGTGGAAAATAAGCAGAAATGGCCGCAGAGGGTGTGTGCAATAGGGTGTATGCCAGTTCAGCACACCCTGGTTTCATCCTTTCAGATATTTAGGAGCAATGCTGGTCTCCAGCTCGACATCTTCGCAAGGGTCACAGGGTTGAGGCCATACACAAATTAAATCCCACATCTGGCATTTGCTCAGGCCTCTGCTACAAAGGAGATTTATGTTAAACCCAAACCTCGTGTGAGAAAGTGAAGCAGAATGGTTTCCTCCAGGTAGGGCCCAGAGGGTTTCATATTGTGCTCCCCACTCCTTCCCTGCTCAGCACTGGTCCTGCTATTGAAGCTCCTGCTTCCTAAACCTCTGAAGATGTGTATTTTTCAAGAAATAATGGAAAGAATGTTGTTGGAAGGTATTCAGAAACACTCTAGGCTTTCAGGAAAATTTTGAAAAATAGTTTCTTCCTGGAAAAATGTTGAAAACATTGAGAAAAGGCGGAAATGCATGTCTTATTTTTTAATTATTTTGCTAGAAAATTTTCCCTTTTAAAATATGCTTGCCCTTTCCATTTTCAGAGACACATTTTGGAGAATTTGAAGGCCACATGGTTGCTCCTGCCTGATGCAGGGTCAGCCCATGGTAGGGATATCCTGCTTGTAGTCTCAACAAGCCACCAGCCACATTCTTTTTAATGAGTTTTGGAAATATCTGCCAACTTTTAGATACATCATGTCTTCATAACATTTATTTGTCCATCCAGGTGCAGTTCCAAAACCAGAGCAGGATAAGAGAGATGCTCAGTGATAAATTTCCACATCACAACCACTGTGTTCTCTTTCTGGCTAGAAGAGATCTTGCAAGAGTACATTTGTGTAGTGTTGGGATATTCTAAGAGCTGAAAGTACAGGAGGAAAATTCCAAAGTCTCTCAACACTGAGATAGTCTGACAGGATAGAGCTGTCTGCTCACTTTTGATACTTTTGATATTCACCCTAGGACAATACTGTTTATCTTGATTCTGTTTACCTTCTGGACACCATAACAAGGTGGATCAGGTTACCTGGGGGTAATTCCAAAAATTTCAGAAGATAAAAATCAGCTTCATGAGCATGGGATACTACAGAAGACATCTTGACTAGCTACATATTGGTAGTGTGGGCAGATGGACTTCATCTGGCTCGTGAATATTCAGATAGAGCCTCACCTCTGCTGAGCATGGTGATGGAGCTGGGAGGAATAACTGGATGTGACACGCAGCTGATAATGCACAGATGGCACTTAACAAGGTAAATGAGTGAGCTGATGGGCTTCACTGGAGCCTCCAGACAAGGCAGAGATGGAGTTTGCTTAGCTCTGGAGTTTGAGTGACCTGGAGGTTATTCACCTCCAGAAGATCTCTCCCTGTACCTGCTGAAAGGGAGGTTCAGGGCAGCTATAGCTCTCATTTTCTCTTTCCAAGCCCTCCAAGACTTTTTCACTCTGGCATTGTGGCCCTTCAAAAATATCTTCTCTATTAACACATCCCCCAGGAGCGCTGGATAATCATTCACCAAGAATGTTTCATTTCTGGACTCCTGTCTCTTTGTTCAAGTCTCTCCTTTCTCTGAGCTCACTTCTCCACATCATTGAACTTCCCAGCTGTACATCCCTTAAGACAGTGGGATAAACAGCCCATCTTTGTATAATGCCCACATTGGATGTAACAATTACTGACTGGCTGTTTGCACTCAGATCTCATTTACTAAATTCATTATCTTTTTTTCTTTTGGTTGGTCATTGATTGCCAAGCCTTAAAGGTTTCCAATCTCTTTGTGACTCCTCCCTCTCCATCTTCCTGAGATGTGGCCCTGCAGAGCTGAGATTCCCAAGGCCTTTGGGACTGTGGTGCTGCACTCTGGCTTGCAGATGTCCGAGGGGCATGGACAAGAGGTCACTCAGCTGTAGGACGCGGTGGAGCCCTGGTGGGCTGCTGTCAGACGGGCCTATAGCAGCACCATTGGGTGATGCCAGCTTCTGCCTTGCATCTCATTGGGAAGCCACGCTGTCTCCACCCTTGTGTAGGTGGAGTCGTGGCAGAACTTGCTTGAGCTGGTTTTGTTTCCATAAGGAAAGACAAAAATACTCTCCCCATAACAACAGTATCTCTAATGTACCGTGGGGCTCTCTTGGATTCAGGCCCACTGGGAGCAAGGAGTTTTCTCACTGGCTCCAGGGATGCAGGATTGGACCCTTAACTATTACTCCAAACAAAACAAGCTGTCCTGGTAATTGGGGTAGGTCTGCTCTCGAGCCAGAGAGTTGAAATGTTTATTGTGTAAGGCATCAGAAAAAGGAAAGGAATCTGCTGGGAGCACTTGGATCACTCCCATAGAACATGCCCTGAGTCTCTGTTTGAATGCCGGGTCTGTGGCACGGAGACGGGAGCTTGTTTTGATAGTTTCTCTGCATTCAGAGGCATGAACACTTTACAGTTTTCTGTTTAAATGACCCATTTCTGAGAGCGGAAAGCACCAGCCAATAAGCGCCCGGGCCCCTCCGTATGTATCCGGAGTTTACAAACCATCCCCACCGATCCGTGGTGGTTAATGGACACTCCTGCTGCTTAGGGGGGCTGGAAAACTGTTCCAGGTGACTACCGGCCTCAGCCAGAGACAAGCCAGTCCCCAGAGGTCTGAGGAGACACATGAGAATGAACTCAGCGTTTCTGCCGAAGCGTGACGTTGATTAATGAGGGTGCGCAGCTCCGTCCTGCCGCGAGCAGCGCGGCTGATGCTGTCCGTGGGGAATAGCTGCCTGTAAAGGAACTGAGCACCAGTGTCCACAATGAGCCAGCCCCACTGTCCAGGAGAGGCTTTCAGATGTAAAAACTGGCAAGCAGCTTGCTGGAGTTTCAAAGCCACGCCTCATCTCTGCCTGCTTTTGTCACCTGCTTGCCCATTGTCACCTGGTGTTTTGGATTCAGCCTCCAGACAATCTCCCTAAGCACAATCCTCCTTGGAGACCAATCTCATTTTGAGCTGGGTATGGTTTCACACTGAGCTCTTAGGAATCTGGAGCAGTGCTTCTGCCAGGAAAGCGGATTGTCCTTCTTCTCTTTGTTTTTTCAGCTCCTCCCTGAGCTTCCACAGTGAGGTGATGGCTGAGGCTACAAAGGACCATGAGTTGATCTAGTCCATCTTTCTGCATAATACCAACTGCAGGAGCAGAAAGTTGGGCAAGAAGGTAGAGAGGTTGTAGAACTTAACTCTTTTAGGAGTCTAATATTCACATCTGTCATCCTAAAGAAATTTAAACATGGCCTGAGGACTTGAGCTCCATCTAAAACCAGTGGACAATGATAGGCACACCTGACCTGTGGGTCCAGATCACCCTTCTTGGGGGTCGCTGAGCTGGCATGACACATGCTCAGCACAGCAGTGGAATTGGATCTGAGGCTGCCTGGGTATGGTCCTCCAGCCTTCCTCACCCTCTCCAGCAGAAATGTGTTCCTCACCCCCTCCAGGAGGAGTCTGTTTTCCCACCCACACACCAGTGTGTGATGAAAATCTACACACCACGCTGTGCTGCTGCTGTGTGAGCCTCCTGCTTTCTTCTTGCTTGCTGGTACTCCCAGGGAAGACTGGGATTGTCCTGAGGTATATGTCCTCAGACACCAGTTTTGCATGAAATAGTAGTTTGGTGTCTAGGAAGAGCTGGAAAACCCTTCTCTTCTACTATGACAAGAGAGCAGATTCCTCCAGACCTCTTTCCCTGCTCAGCCCAGAAGTGCTAAACATCCTTCTGTGGTCCTTTGGGTGGACTGAGCAGGCAGACCCCCCCTAATGACTTTGCCATCCCAGCACAGTGCAGACACTGAGAGAGTTGTGGGCATCTCAGCATCTTTCTTCCCATGTGCTCTGCATCTGAGACTTCCTGGGAACTCCTTGTGCAAAGCTAAAAACATCTGCAAAAGCAAAGGTTAAGAAAGCTGCTGGGATTCATGTTACCTCTCTCCCATGAGGACTCTGTGACTTCCATTCACACCACTTCCCGCATAATCAAAAAACAAACCTTGAATGCCCGAGAATGTAACTTTTCTCAGAGGAAGGAGCCACTGGTTGTAAACCCTTTGTAAAACAGCAGGTTTCCTGGTAAAATGCACTGGCTGTTTCCCAAGGGGGGTGATGCTATCTCTACAAACCCAAGCAAGATTCACAGCAGGCAGTTCATGCAAACAAATACCAGGGCAGGAGTGGTTTGGGGTGAGGAGATATTTGAAGCTGGCTCTGCTTTTGCTTTGGATGGCAGTGAGAGCTGATCAGCTACACTTTCATCTCCTGCCATCCTCGGAGACTGGCAGGACAGCACTGACTCAGTGATGGCTAAACATTGTTACAGCCAGAAACAAACTGGAAATGAAAAGGAAAACCTGATGGACGTTGCAAGAACAGAGGTTAGAAGCTCCCAATCAGCCCATCAAACAATGCAAGTGCCTCCAGGATGCTCATGGTTTTTCTTTCACAAACATTGCCTTCACTGGAGGCATCTGGATTAAGCTCCCAGTGCAGGTCAAAATGCATGGAGGAGGCAAAATAGCAGAGCTTAAAGGATGTTCTTTTAAAAGCTGCATACTTTTTTGTGTGTGTGTGAGAGTCAGAAATTAAACAGAAGCCCATGTCTGTCTATTTAACATGGGCCAAGGTGTGCCTGCATACATGTTTATATCCAATGCACATAAATATACACTCCAATTTCCATACCCTACTCTGCAGTGGTGCAGCTGAAGATGCTGTGTCCCTTTTACCCTCAGTTCAGACAATGCCAGGAGATGTCTGCAGCTTTCTGTGACATGCAGAAGGAAAATGTCAGTTTATTTCTGCGTGAGCAGCGGGTTTCCTCTGGGATGCCTTGATTGATACCCTGCTATTGATCCCAGCAGCAGCTGGGATGGAAGCAGGGCGCCCAAATATGAAACTGAGGGGAAGCATATGCACACACCACAGCTGTCCTGCTGCCCCATCCTTCCTGCAGCCTCCTGACCCTCTCCTATTAACCACAACCCCAGGCAGGGCCAAGGCAGGGTGGTTGACACCTCCAGTGTTTTTAGCAAACCTCCCCACCAGCCTTGGCCCTGGAGCTGCAGCCACAGCCCCTCTGAGCCTGCCCAGAGAGGGAATCCTGAAGGCTGGTGGAGCAGCTCCAGGGCTCCTCTGGAGCCAGGGGCTGTAGGCATGAGGGTCAGGCTGATTTTGGATATAACACTCCTCCTCTCTCTGCCAGAGGCTGGCACAGTCATAGGAGAGCAGCAAATAGGCAGGACAGGGAAGAAACCACCACAATTCAAAATGGACAGGTGTAGGATTTTTAGTTAAGGGACGTGCAGGAAACTTTGGGTTTTTTTAACACTTCTGCCTGTGTTTATTCCTGTGATATTTTTGATCAAGTCCTTGGTGAAACACTAGTCAGGAGAGAGGGGAGAAGGGAGTTCGAATGGTGCCTTCTAGAAATAAACTGGCATAAAATAATAAATAAGGAAAAAAGCACCCTGCAAAAGCAGGTGGGAAAAAAGACTTAACATGGAAAAAATTCTGGACAGGTATTTTTAGTTCCCTCTCTCCAAGAGAAGCCAGCTGCAGGAGATTGGAATACAGCTCCCAAATTCTCATCAGTTTTATAGAAAGGGGAGGTCCCTGCTCCATGTTTCTAGCATGTGCTCATGACCAAAAGCCAGAGCATTTGTGGCCAGATTTTATTTTCATCACTCCAGTCTCATACCTGCATCAAGGTGTTTCCATTCCTGTGTTCTCCTGGTGCCTTGGAGGTGAAGTATGGCAAAGTTTATGGAGACCAGGAAACAAATTCCCCCTGGAGTCTGGAAAGACCCTATCATTTAAATTAAATGTTAGCCTTTGAGAAGACAAAAAGAGCACTGTCTCCAACAGAGCTGACTGGCGACATGGCGAATATTTATTACAGTGCAGGTAGTTTAAGAAAACAGAAGCATTTCACTGGAGATTTGGATCTTCAGCCTAAATAGGAGCTTGGACTGCAAAGGTTCAGTTGCTAATTAAATCTAAGTTGGACACTGTTCCATAGAGGGCAGATTGTAACTATAAGAGGATGTTAATGTGGATTTTAAATATTTATTATAACTGAGGTAGGTTATAAAAACAGACATTCTTCCTTTCAACACTCTATAATGTCAGATTTAGAGGTTTGTCTCGGGCTGTGAGTGATTTCCCAGCAGCTGTCAGGGGCTGGAGGGCAATTTATCACCCTCCCAGTGAGAGATCTCGCCGGACAGTGAAAGATTAGCACTCTGATTTATGGCACGCAAGGAAAAAACAACGTTGTTCGAGCGGGTGCCTGGGTGCTGATTTTCACACACCTGTTCCCAGCCCAGCCACACGAGTTGATGATTTTACTTCTCCAGCAGTGCCTGGCAGAGTTGAGAATCCCCCTGGTGCCCCTGCAGGGGAGCTGGGCTGAGCCCACGCGGGCAGCAGGGCTGTTCTGACAGGCTTTGCAGAGCCAGGTTTGGGGATTGTGGTTCCTCATGGAGCTGGGATTTTTCTTGGCCAGGGCATGGTTGAAATGAGCTCCATCCACGTTGGAGCAGTGGGGCCAGACCTGGCAGGGATGCACAATTCTGCAGGAAGGGAAAAGTTTCTGGAGGAACAAACAGGGAGTATTTTGTCCCTTGGAAGCCACCTAGGCTCCTGGCACTGGCCCTTAAGGGCATTAAATACCACTCCTAGCAGATAAGTGAAGTATCTCTTTGCTTGCTTCTGAAGAGCACACCCCACAAGGGTTAAAGCCCTTTCCTCAGCCCTGAAGGGCAACTCTGCTTTGAACCATGAGTTCCATGGCAAAGTGGGAGAGACCACTGGCACTTGCTGCTGAAATGTCCTGTCCCATGTGTCAGCTGTCAGCTGTGGACACTGCAGATCCCGGAGATGACCTGAAAAATTACCATGCTCTCCATCTCCCCTGCACAAGTGGTGGGGAGCAAAGAGGGGAGAGGGATGTCCCAGTGACCACATTGCTGGAGCCTGGGATAAGCCTGGTGTGGAAATGTCCCTGCTTTGTCCATCCTGGAAACAATGTGACTGTAGGGATGTGGAATGCAAGCCCTGGGGAGAAATGGGTGGGCACCCAAAGAGAGACAAATGAAGGGTGAAGGTGGTTTCACTGAACCCAGCAGAACTGGGTCGTAAATTTTGTTCAGCAGAAAATCATGAAAACTGTGTCTTTGTGGTGAAAAAACCTTTTAAAACCAGATGAATACCAAAGTCTTCGATGAAACAGATGCATCCAAAACGCAAGACTTCTCCTGCATGTGGTTTCAAATCCACATTTGTCAGATCACACTCTGATGGATCCCCTCTCCACAAACCCAACTTGATCTTGTCATGTAGGACCCACCCAACTTCCACATGCCTCAACTTCTGTGCTCCTGACAAACTACAGTTCTCCCCAGCCTTGTGAGTCCTGGACTTTGATGCCTGGGTCCTGTCCTTCTTCCTGCCTCCCTCAGCCTGGAGTTTATCAATATCTTCACATACTTTGTGTCCCACATCCTGTGACATGGCTACACTTGTGCAGCTCAGTCAATTAGAGCAGACCGTGCCATCATCTGATTTGGTTTGTTACTTAGGAAAGCAGCAGTGGAGACAGGATTGATTCAATAGTCCAAGAGGAAGCTTAGATGGGGAGGGATGCTTGGATAAGGGGTTGTGTGTAAGTGTTAGTGATTGGTTTTAAATCAGTTTTCCTTCGCTCTGGATTTCATGTGGAGGGAGGGCTGGTACTGAAAATCCTCTTGCCAGAGAAAACGTGCTAAAAGGGCAATTTACTCACTCCCTGCGTTGCCATCCAGCTCAGCAGGGCTCTGGAGCTGTAGGAGGCCTTCCAGTTAAACACTTAGAGTGGAAAAAACAACTTTCAGGTGTGGTTTATGACGTAACAAAACCAGATCCTGTGGGTCTGCCTGGGGCACAGCCATTGCCAAGAGCCTCAGAGGTGGCCATGGCTCTTTTTCCTGGGCACCCTTTGTGGGAAGGAAAAGTCTGGCATGCTCCAAGATTTTGCAGCTGTCAGTGGGAATGTTCAGCACACAGAAGGGTTACTCCTTGGGGTTCCCTCCTGAAGAGTGGCAGGAGGGTTTTTGTGTGGGCCCCTCACAGGATGAGAGGAGGATGCTGTTTCTTGCTGAGATTTTTCTCCACTGGAACCAAAATGACCAGATTAAAAACCTTCATGAAAACATGCATTTAAAGAAGTGAATCTTGCTGAGCAAAATATGACTGAGAAATCCAGGAAACAATCTGATTCCCCCTTCCAGAAATGGCCTGGTCACTAAACTAAAATGATTTTAAATCAAAGCTGCCAAAGAATTCCATTAAACGGGCTGAGCGGGAGAAAAGCAGCTGTGTGCAGCAAATAACTGCATTAGCCACACAACAAAACAAATATAACAAAAGCCCCCAAACAAAATTACATTTCACAATTAGGAAATGAATAATTCTTTAGACAGAAGCAAGGCAATGGAAAAAAAATTACCATAGACTGATGCTTCTAATTGTCTTTCTTTTAGCTCCTCTGTTCACTGATCCATCAAGCAATGATAAAGGCATTAAATTTGGTGATAATGTTCAGTGTTTCTAATGACATGAGCTGCCTGGGACTTGACTGGCAGTGCTCAGGTGTGTGCTGGAGGGAGCTGTGTCTCTGCACCCCTCTGCAGTGTGCAGTTGGCTGCACGGAGGAGGTGAAGAGGTAAAGCAGCTCAGCCACCTCCATCCTTAGCAGCTCCAGCAAGAGCCTTCCTCCCAAGCTAGGGCAACAATCTGGGGTGGCAGCAGAGAGGAGAACTCCTGCTGCAGTTGATTCTGGGCATGTTCATCTCTTGTGGTGGCCGTGGTGCCCTGGAGCTGGAATGCCCTGGCTGTGGGAGCTCAGGGCCAGGCTCTGTCCCAGAGGTGCTGAGCTCTCCTGGGCTGGGCTGGGCTGTCTCATGCACAGCAAGGATGCTCCAGCATCACAATCATGATTCCCCTTTTTGTTCTCTTGTCTGTAACAACCTGTTCCCCCAAAGCACATCCCCAGCTCCTGTTAGCTTGGGCTTGCTTCTGATTCTGATCAAGTTGGTGCTTATGGCTTTGATTGAAGCAGGCATGTGATCTGATTATCCATATGTCCACCGGGGTGCCTGTCACAGCTTGCCTAGCACATGGCAGTGCTTATAATATCATTAACAATGTCTGAATAACAACTGTTAGTCAGAGCCAGCCTTTATTATCGCGTGGGGCTTCACTGGGTTTCCTTTGATTATGATTTTTTTCCATCTTGTTGGGAGTGCCTCCCAGTCCTGCAGTAATGAAGGGCAGTTGCAAAGGGATGCAGAACACCTTTCAAAGATGCTCGTGGTGGCCTCGGTGCAGGCAGGAGGGGGGATGTTTTGGGATGTTTTAAACAAATGCTCTTGTCCAGGGCATGCCTGAGTTACGTGACCCAGCTCCTTGGCATCACCACCCCTTCCAGATGAGGTTAATGCAGAGCAAGGCCTGGTGAGCAAAAAGGGACTGGAACTCCTCCCTGACTGAATTTAAATCTTTACCACCCTGAGGAACTTCTCTCTGCCTCTTTGTGAGATGCTCAAGTCCTGGCATGGGCTTTATGTCCCCTGCCAGAGTCTCTGCCTCTGAGGCAATGATGGGGGTGCCATCCATGGGGACATCACATGCAGCATCAGAGCCAGCACCAGCTCCTCCTGAGTCCAGTGTCATAACCATTGCTCTGCACGGGGTTTTCTCCACCTCTCTCCAAGCTTTAGCAAGCACCTGAGCCCTCATTACCATCCCCAGGTCAGGAAAGGACACTGCCAGCCCTGGGAATGTCCAGAGCATCAGGGGAAGGGGAGCAAGGTTTGCCCTGCTTCAATGACATGAGTTTTATGCCTCTTCCCTTTCAAGTGTGTGTTCTCTGTGATGTATTGACCCGCTGTGTTTTTTCAGTTGTGTTGTGGTTTGGAGGAAAACAGCTCTGAGAGAGGCAGCTCTGAGCTGGGTCAGCCTGGGCAGGGGAGCTCATAAAACTCACTGTGAGCCACGATAGGTGAAGGGGAGGAAGAAATTCTCCATGCTGTAGGATTGTGGAGCTGCCAGCTTGAACAGGCAAAAGTCAAAAGCAGAACATGGCCTGGTCAAAGCCCCTTCTCTCTCTGCAGTGCTTCCCAAGGGCTGGGTTTGCCCCAGTCCTGGGCTGGAGAGAGGCAGGACAGAGGCTGGTGTGAATATCCCCACTGAAACACTGCCTACTCTGGGCAGCTCCTCTGTCTCCTGAACAGGCTATTTTCACGTGGTTGCTCTGATGGGAGGGGATGCATTCTCATCCTCACACATGTTCTCTGCCCTGCAGCTGTCTGCTCAGAGATAGGAGCTGCCAGACATCAGGCCTGGGTCACCCTGTGCACTTTGCTGTCCCTTTCCCTGTGAGAAGCCCTTTGAGTTGCTTTCTCTCAGAAAACAGCCTCAGCACCTGCATTCCTCCTCCAGCTGCCCTGGCCTGGAGCATTTCCCTTCCCAAAGGGGCCCTGCTGGGTTCAGATGGAGCCAGGACAGTGTGACACAGTCCAGCCATCACTACCCTGTCCAGAAGCATCCTTGGCTTCCCACCCAGGATGGAGAGACTGACCCACCCACAACCCTGAGGACGTTTCAAGTGCTTTTCACCCAAATTTTCTGCCCTTCTCCTCCCGTTGTGCTGCCCTCTTGTAGACCAATCTTCCCAAACTCTCCTTGCAGCTATTTAATTTTGACATGAGCTTTTGAGGGAAAGGGCAGCAGTGGGAGTGAAGCTGGAAAGGTGAGACCAGAGGGTCTGGAGAGCTGGTGCCACAGGCCCAGGCACAGTGAACGTGACCACACATAGATTTGTACCTGCATGCCCTGACTGCAGCCCTCTAAGCCTCTCCAGTGAGCAGAATGCTCTGTGTACTTAACTAATGAATTAAACAACTATAATTAATTCTCTTTCTAAGATGCCTCTAGGTGTATTTACAACAAGAACAATAAAAACAATAAGGCATTACATGATGCCAAGCAGCATTAGTTAATGCAAAGGAGAACACAGAGCAGCCAAACCCCAGCACTGGCTGCCCTGTGCCTGCAGCCTGGCTAAGCAGCACTGCCTGGGCCCCTTCTCAGTGTTGTTTTGCTCCCCTCAGCTCTAATTCCAAGCACTCATTGGCTTTTCAACAATGTCCTTTCTATTTTTTTCTGCTGGAGAAAAAATAAAAATCTAAAACTTAAGTCTAATAATCTTCAGTTTAAAATGGGTCTTCCCATCTCATCACATCCAGACTTCATTGGATCAGTGTGTCCTTCTCAAATAGCAAAATCTTCTGCCCATTTGAACCCAACCCCAACCAGTGCCTCAAAAGTGCCAGGAAAACCTAAAAAAGTGGGGCTGGAGTTGCCAGAGGGCAGCAGGGTTGGGCAGAAATTGCAGCAAACCCTGCAGCATCACCAGTGCAGGGACGTGCCCTCAGCAGGTGGCAGCCAGGGATGGAGATGCAGCAGGAGTACTGCAGGAGGAAGGCAGGGACAGCTGTCCCTTGGGAGAGACCTCACAGGCCACCAGGGTTTGCAGGAGGGATTTCCTCACGTTCAGTTTCACCACCACATTCTCCTTCTGCTGGGAGCTCGAGCCAGTGGCTGTTGTTAGCTCGGATTTGATCACTTGATGGCAAGGTTGGGGTGAAATATTCCTCCTGGCCCTGCACACTGACTCTCCAGGCAGGAGCACATGTCTAAACCTTCTGATGGCTGTTAGACTTGGTTAAACTAATACTCTTTTTATTATTTTTCTGGCAATAAACATATGGGCTGTAACTCTTTTTGTCAGCTCTCCAAGAAGGATTTAACACCTTTCCCGTAGAGGACAGCCTACTGATTACCTGCTGCTCTGCTGGGATGTCTGCAGCCTGCCCTCCCTAACTCCAAACTCATTTACAAATGCAGCATGCCTGATTTCTGGGGGAGCTGCAGAAATCAGCTGCTCTGATTTCCTCAGAGCAGGCAGGCAGTGGTCTGTGCTCCAGGAGAAGATGCACCGAGTCAGAGCCTGAGCTTGCAGGTTGCTCACTCCCCACTTGCTTCAGCAGCTGGGGAAGGGACTTGGGTGCAGCAGAGGGTCTGTTCCTTCCCAGGGGTCCCTGCAGGATCCTCTGTGGGTGATGTGAGGGATTGTGAGTGTGACCAGGGAGGGTTTGATTGTCAAAATCCACCTTCATGCACCCTTGGGATGCCCCAGGCTACTCACATGGTGTTTTCCTATCCTTCAGTTTCTGGGGCTGCCAGTTACCGATCTGTTGAATGATGGAAATTAACAATTAATGATAATAAACTCCAAAGACTTGTTGTTCTTGCAGCTGTTGGGTGTGATACCTGCCTGCAGTGGTGCTCCTGAGAGCACACTTCCCTCTGAGGTGTGCACCATGGGGAGCTGAGCTCAGCTCTGCACTGGCTCTCACTTGACCTGTGTTGTGTGAACTGAGCTGATTCCCAAGACATTTTGAGGCTGCAATGTGTCGAGACAAACCCACTCAACCCATCCCCACGTTCTGGTTCCCTCTGGTCACCACCAGCAGCAATGGGATGTTCCTCCCTGCAAGCAGACCATCCCCAAAGGCTGTGAGCTCCCCACCAGCCTCCTCTGCAGCCCCTCTGCAAGGGGAGGCTGTGCACAACTCCCATCCCTGCCTTCTTTGGCAGGGATTTCCTTGAGCCTTTCAGTTTTGATAGCTCCTCCTGGCACATGGCCAGCCAGTTCCATGCTCCTTTTTGCTCATCAATCTTTTCACCAAAACATGGTGATATACACTGTGATATACACTGAGAAGCATCCCCACGGGCTCCCAAGACAGCAGACAAATTACCAGATTATTTGTGAATTTTAGCCACCCGATGGGAATTCAATGCTTCGACTGTAAACGTGAAATCAGCTACTTCCTACAACTTCAAAACAGGGAGCTGTTAACAAGTCAGGTAAATTAAACAGCAGACTCTTTGCACTAACAGGCAGAGCTGTCAGGAGAAGACAGATGCCTGCAATCAGCATGGAGCTCAGCCTGGCTCCCCACCCCTGGCTTGAGGAAGAAAGCACTGACTTATTCTGGAGCAGCTGCCTGGGAAGTTCCTCCAGGAGCAGCTCTGCCCTTCTCTGGGGTGCTCTTGCACAAACCCAGACTGGGCAGTGGTACCAACCCATGGTGGGCACCTCACTCCAGCATCCTGCTCCTTTATGCTGCTGGCCCCTGAAAACCCTTCAAAACAAAGCATGCAACAGCTGTGGGGGAAAACACATCCAGAAATTGTGCTGTGAGCAAGAGCTGTGGGGGGAAACACATCCAGAAATTGTGCTGTGAGCACAAAATGGCTTTAAAACCTCACCTTGCCCGGGATCAGATAGAGGAGGAGCAGTGCTCAACCAGGGATCAAGCTGAAGGTATCTCTCAGCTGAACAAAGCCATTTTCCGTGTAAAAAGCCATCAAAACCAGAGTTACAGGGGCTCATCCTCTCCTGCTGCACAGGGATCTGCTAAGCCAGAGTGTAACTCTGAGTGCTCCCACGCAGAGAAACTCTTGACAAGGGGAAAATGCAGCTACACTCGCATTTGTTAGGTAAATTTATTGTGGATAATTTAAATACACTACAGAACTTAGTGTGCCGTATGCACCCTTTGATAGGGCTCCACAGTGCTGTAATCAACCAGTGCTGACAATAGGAAATAAAGATTTATTAATTCTCATTTATATATTGGCTTAAATTCCTTAGAGTTTAATAAGCAGATTTTTTTTTTAATTCCCCCTTCTTACTGCATGGCAGATCAGGTTAAATTTATTAAGAATTGTCACTGGCATGAACCAATTTATATAGCACTATTTGAAATGTGAAAAGTACTCGCAAAAAGTAGTATTTTGGGGGATGAAACTAAAAGGCATCTAAAAGGGTGTGAGATTCCTTTTTTCCTTGTCTTACCTCTTGGAACAAAGTTGGTAAAGAGAAGCATATGCCATCCTTGCATCTCCCTTGGAAGATTCTTTGATGGCTTGTTTAAAATATTTATGTGGGTACAGAAGGAATTACTCTCAGCTTTGTGTCTGCAAACAATTCCCAGCAGTATACTGCAGGAGGCTTTCAAGGTTTGGGCCTTTTTTAAAGTAGTTAGGAACCCTTTGCATAAATGTCATCTGATTTTATTGTTTTGACACTTCTGCAATGATAAATATTGTTACTGAAAGTCAGCAAAACAGATGGATGGCTGCCTTGGCGGATTTTGTGAAATCTCATGCTAATTAAGGGACTGTCAGGCAAAAAAAAAAAAAAAAAAAAAAAAGGAATTGAGATTGAGATGTTTTTTCCTAAGCCAAACAAGGAAAAAAAAAAAAAAAAAGAAAAAGGAATTGAGATTGAGATACTGCATTTGCTTGTCTGACTTGACACACAGGGAAAAGAGCTGCTGGGGCTTGAGGAGCTACTGCATTTGCTTGTCTGACTTGACACACAGGGAAAAGAGCTGCTGGGGAGGTGCTGCTGGGGCTTGAGGAGTGTGTGCCTTGACAGGCTCTCACCTCCTTGCCCTCCTGCTCTCTACTCAGAAACCTCACAAGGTTTTGTTGTGTTTCTCTGAGCTTTAGAAAGAGTGGATGACCTCAAAAGGTGTTGGGAACTCAGTGATGGAACAGGAGGATGGTAAAACACTCCCTGTGCATCTTCCTTGGCCATGCCCATCGCCTACAGTGTCAGGACTTTTGGGGACCTGGGCATGAAAAAGCATCCAGGGATCCCTCCTTGTCTGGGAGAACAGGCACAGGAGAGGTCCCAGCACCGGGTGGGGGGGAAGGATGCAGCACCTGGTTGTCTTTAACTGAAACAGCCACAACACCAGTAAAAAGTTACAGGCTGGCACAAAATTGATTGGTTCTAGGAGGTAAAGATTGAAAAACACCGGTGGACTCAAAGGGCCAGTGGGAATGAGCAGGACCTGCCCAGGGTTTTGTTTACAGTTCCAGGTTCCCACCATTAAGCAGAAGAGCTGACAGGGTTGTTTTCCTTCCAGCAGCTTGAACTCATCTGTTTGTCTTCATCTCTATTTGCAAACAGCAGCCCAGGGCCAGCTTTGCTTTCACTTTGTCCTCGGCGGCAGAGCGAGCTCAGAAACTGGAGCTGCAGCCCATCCACAGCATGAGGGATGGGAAACAGCTGAGTAGGGACAGCCCTGATTCCCTGAGGAGTCCAGCTTAAACAAGCCTAGTGTGGGACCCAGAGGCATTCACAAGCCTCCCTGCCAGCTTGGGAAAAGGGCTGAAACACGGCCAAAGATGTTCCATCACTGTGGACTCTACACTTTGTCAGCCTTCTTCATGTGAAGGGGCAAAAGGATCCTGATTACGTCCTTGAGGATGCAGATTATCATTTGTAATCCTTGATTAGCGTCCTTGATGATGTCCTGAAGGTGATTTTGTTTTTCCTGACACCTAAGCTATGCAGTGTGGGACAGCAGAGTGCAGTGGACCAGTTGCTGGTCTGGGATCAAGGAGTAGTTGAGTTACAGCACCAGGTCTGTCACTACTCACTGACTTTGTTAGAGATAATTCATCAAGGATATTAATGTTCTTTTTCATTGTTGCAGCCTTCAGCTGGTTTCTCCCAGACCAACTTTATATCCATCACCAGGGCAAGCAGTGCTGACAATAAAAATCCAGTCTTCCCCAAAGGGAAGGGAGCGTTCATCCCCAGGTGCCACTGCTGCTCTGGGGACATGGGTGGCTGCAAGCAGGTGATGGTTCTTCTCTCTCATTCCTCCCAAAACATTGCTGAGGAGGTTTTAAAGAGAGCAATCACAGGCCTGGATTTGTCTCACCACTCTCAAAGCCTGGAGAGCTTTGGTGGGAGTCTCAATCCTCTGGGCTACCAGGACAGTGAATGGAGATTTCAGGGAGCAATGTCTCCAATCCAGGAGGGAATTTCTCACCAGGATGTTCCTGCACAGGTCCAGCCTCCTGTCCCATGGTGAACAAACCCCACCACACTCCCCACAGTGGCAGAGCCCACTCCCCCACCCTATGTTCTTCTCCTCTGCTTTCCACATCCACGAGTGCCAGCTATTTCTCAGTTTTTGTGCGTTGTCCCAGACAACCCCCTACTTTACTTTCTGAAGATATCCAACTCTTAAAAAGACCTTCCCACAGACATCCACACTCCCTGCTCCTGTACATGGTTAGAATCCTACAACTGTTTGCTTAGCAGCATCACCCAAACACCCCCAACATGGGCACCAAGAAAGGGAAGCCCAACCATTGCTTCCCTACCAATCTCCAAAGTACTTGGCTTTGTAAGCTTGGCCAGATCTTCCTTGGCTTTCATACTGATCCTGTTGTTGCATTTTAGGCTTCCTTTTAATTTAAAAAATCTCTATGATATTTTGCTCTTTTTTATTTCCCAGGTTGCTAATATTCCTTTCAATGGGCCTTGATTAATGGCTGAAAGCTCAGGAATATTCCTGGTATTCACTTAGCCAGAGCAATTACACTGCAAAAAGCAGCATGAGGACCCTGGGTTGACATGCAAATAGCCATGTTACACAATTAGTTGATGCACAATTAATTGGAATAATGACAAATATAGTCAAATAAGGCTGGATTTAGGCTGTGTAAATCTGAGGCATACCTTAGGGTTATACAATTAAGAGACGTAAGGAGACAACAGCAGAATCCTTCAAGGACAAAAAGCCTATTCCTGTGAAAAATTATTTTCTCTTTAGATCCAGCCTGGGGAAAACTGGCAAAACAAAAGGCAAAGTGACCTGAATGTGACACAGACTAGACAGGCACATGTCCCTCACCTGTGTGGGCTTGCACTGAGAATTACCAGCACCACTCAGGGCACCTCACCCTGCTTCCATCCAGCAGGACCCTGCACAGGGCTCCTCCACCCCAGTCTCAAAGGCTTGGAAAAGGCCAATCACCCTCAAACCTGCCCAAGCCTCAGAGGACACCTTTGCTTCTGCTTCTCATAATTTTTTATAACCCAAGAACCACCAAACTTTCTTGGAAGAAGAAGAAGAAAAAAAATCTCACTAACATCTTGCACAGCATTGCCACAATGGTCTCCACTACGACCCACTAAAAAGGAGGATAAACTTTGAATGTTCATCTGTCAATTTTATTTCCCTCCCATCTGTTTCTCACTGGTTTGCAAGCCCAGAAATGCAGGGAGAAGGTGGGATGCAGACAGGTTTTTTTTTTCTCCAGCTGCTTCAGAGATTGTCTTCCCGTCATCCAGGCTGACAGTGGTCTGTGATCCACACAATGACCCAACCTGCAGAGCCCCATGGAAACAAAATAATTACCCAGCAGGCAGGGAGCACTGAGGGCTTCCTGCAGCCCAAGAAACAGGACAGCTCGTCGCTGGAATGTGCAGGGGACAATCATGCCTCAGGGTCCTTGCAACGTTCATTTTATTTTATTGCTACTTTATTTTCCTGTCCTTTAGAAAACTGCTACATTAACCCCCAGATCTTAGATATTGAGCCTAGCCGGTGTTAGAAGTTTAATTACTCTGACTGTTAATTATGATGCTTGCAGGGAGCACTTGTCATCCAGGCCTGACGAGATTTGATTTCCTGCATGGTTTTAATGGTGGGGTGTATTTTGGGGGTAGTTTTATGTCCTGTGATGATAGAAACCCCTGATGGATTCTGGGTGTAGAGACAGGTCTGAGAGCATCCCAGGATGACCCCAAGCATGGACTCTCAGATGTGCAAGTGAGACAAGATATCCTGGAGGGAGGTGTCCTGATCCAGCCTGCACTTGATTTCCTGCTCCCTGTACCTTGGCCTGTGGGTCTGAATGACCACTTCAGTTTTATTCCTGGTCTCTTCTATTCCTGCTTCTACTGCTCATCTGCCCAAACACTTCTATTCTCTGAGTTTGAATTCTCAGAGGATGGGCCTACTGGTCCCCAGCACAGCCAAAGCAAATTCATTTAAGAATTGACTTGATTTACAGTAATTTCCTGCATGTTTCACCAGCTTGTGATATCCTGTATATTTTCAAGGCTTTAGATATCCACTTCTCCTGTCTTGATCAGTAGCCTTACTCCATTGGTTGAAGAGGGAATTAATCAAACCCTATAAAACATTCTCCATGCTCAGTCTCTTACTGGGGTTCTATTGAGAAATAAATGATGCTTTAGCACTTAAATCAATGTTTCTTGAACCAATAACCTTCACGTGATTTCTGTGGGGTTTGGATCAGCTCTTTAGCATACACATTATTACAGCAAGTGTTCTTTATCTAGAGAAGATATTTAGCCTTGAAAAACGATCAGGAACATTTCAAGCAGCCAAAGACAAATTCTGCTTGATCACACATACAATAATGATTGATGGTAATGGAAAAAAACAAATGCTATCATGATGATTTACTCGCCTGTCAAAAAAAATTAGTCATCCTAGGATTATGCCAAGCTCATGTGTGTGTGGGGATATGTGCACAAACACACGTGTGTGGGTACACAGGCCAGGCTGCATCCGTGACAGCAGCACATGCTCTGGGGCTGGGCAGTGACAAAAGAGTCTCTTGCACAGTAGAAAACATAATTCACAAGGGTGGCAGCAGTGCTTTGCTGAGGGATGATGAGAGGAAGCATCTAATTACCAACGTGTGCCACGCCAGCCATCGCTGCATGTAGGGAAACACACAGAACACGTGTGCTGAGGCCCCACTGCAAGTCAAACCAGCCTGGTTTTGAGCATGGGCAGTTTGAACATATTTCATCCTAGGGATTTTTGGTGATATGGAATGGAGGTGATTTTGCAGGGCCCCAGTGTCATGTATATACTGTCACATATTTGAAATAGATGTGCCGTGTATTTCACCCGGTATTTATTTTTGCCAGCTGGGCGGTGGGGGTTGCTCCTATCAGACATTTGGGTTCCTTGCTGCTGATCAGAGAGGAGGGCTCTTTGTGGGCTTTTATTTGTTGGGGTTTTTTCCCTCCCCCAGCACAATTTCAAGTAGTTTCATGTCATTAATACTGGTCGTGAACCTCCCCTCACATCTGAAACCAGCACGATGGCGCAAGAGTGGACAAGACCATGCCAAGATCTCTGTTTCTTTACATAAATCAAATTCTTTTACAATCCTTCAACACAACACATTAAAATATGCCTGTCTTGCCTGCTCTCTCCCGGCAGCTCTCCCGGATTGCCTGAGAGGAGTGGGGACCCCTGGGAATTGTTTAGCAGCGATTCACTGGGTCAGTGTATTAGAACAGACTCAAGTCTATCAGCCAGATGGTGACTTCAGAAAAAAATTGACACACCATTTCAAACTGATTTCACGCAAACCCTCCTGAGGGGAGCCAGTGGGAATCCAGCAATCAGATCTGTTGTGAATAAATATTACAAAATTGTCAATTACAAAAGGGATGTTTAAAATGTTTGACTGATTTAGAATCTTCATTCCTTGCCTTGTGCTTTGATGATGGATCTTTCAATATCACTGACTGATTGCTTCCCTTGGCCAGAGAAATCTCAGATTCTAATTTTTTTTATAGGAAGAAGTTACTGTGCTGCCTTTCCAGGCTTTTATGGTAAGCAGGCATCTGAGATAAAAGCTAAGTCAGGTACAATTTGGAGCATGATGTCTTCTACAGATAGTGGCTTAAAAATGAGCGTTGGACTTAATAAGGCAATCAGGTCTGAATGCTTTCAAAGCTACACAGGACCAAGATCTCTCACGAGTAAATTTAATCACTGTACATGCAAATGACTGCTTTTGCAGGCAGGAGAAGTTGGAATATTCTTCCAAGCACCAGTTATGCATGCTCATCAAGTTATGTATTCAGCTGAAAAGTTATTTGCCTTGTGTTGAAACTCACAGTGGAGGAAATTTTTGTGCTTCTGCTGCCCATGTGACTGCTCTCGACCCATCCCTTTCTCTGGCCTTGTTTCTTTGTCTCAAACTGCACATCCAGACTGGCCATCCCCGTCTTGGCAGGACTCATGGAGCCTTCCCCATCCTTGGCCATGCTCTCCCTCCCTCAGAGCACACCACTGCTGCCTTTGGGCCACCTGAGTCCATTCCATAAGAGTTCAGCTTCCCCATAGCAGACACTTCTGTTTCCAAGGGATCTTTGATTTTACTAGCACTACTGGACCACTCTCTGCTTCCCTCTGAAGGAAACCTGATCCCTGATGTGGACAGTGTTTAATTTATTGTCCCAGGGCGGTATCACCAGTTGTCTCTCTCTCTTTAGATCTTCATACAGTAAATAGGAAAGCTCACCTCTGTGAAACTCTTGTTCCCACAGGTCTTTTAGCTGGTCTGTGCAGGTCAATCTTACCAGTCCTTCACTCCCACCAGATGGTGATATGATCACTAGAAAGGAAAATGAGGCATAAATCAAAGTTATTCCACAAACAGAATTTCAAAAGGTTTCTAAGGATGAAAATGAAATTTATAAAGCTTCATTAGTGCACTGTAGTCTAATTGTATCCAGATTGTTGTAAATTTATAGATTTATAGAAATTAATATATTATGTTTTTATCCTGGATTTGTCCCAGTTTCTCAGGGATTACAGCATTTCCAGTAGTCTTAAAATTTCTTCAACAAACAGTCAACTCTTTCTTCTGAATGATCCAGATTCCAGGCCTTGTTTCTCCAGATTACATCCACAATTCAGCCATCAGCCTGAACCTGATCTGGGCCTGGAAGAATCTTTCTTAGCAAATATTTGTCCACCTTTTTAAAGACTTGGTTTGCCTGGCTCAGAGGCACTCTGGATGTGAGCAGTGATGTGTGGTATTTATATTGCCTTTCCCTGTGCCCTTGCTCCCTGGGCAATGGTCATAGGCAGCTCCAAAGAGGAAAGAGCCATAAAAGCTGATGTCTCTGCCCAGAAGTGATGAAAGATGATCTCACATCTGGGTGACACCTGTGGTCTCTGTCCCTCTTGCTCTAAATACCTGCTGTTTATCTGCTGTCCTGCTGGAGTGGCCCATGCTGCTGGGGTCATGAAGAACCCTCGCTGAACCCCCTCTTGCCTGGGGCTCACCCACCCTCCCCAGTGTGGCTGCAATCCTGTGCTCTCCTCACTTCTCCTCCCCAGCCCAGAGACAGCATCACTGACCCCCCCAGTACCCCAGCCCTGCCTCTGCCTCTCCTGGAAATGGCATCTGGCTGTCCCTTCAGCAAGGCTGGGACAATCTCTGCCTTGCAGTGGCAATGCCATGGAGTGGCAGCCCCAGGAAGCTGAGATGGGCCCCAAGTCCCTCTGGCACTGGGTGACATCTCCTTCCCTCTCCCTTCTTAGTTCTTTGTCCCTGTGGTCCCCCTAGCACCTGCCACTGATGGTGCCTTAGGATGGAGAAACAAACCCAAGACAAAAGTGCACATGATCCACCTGGCTGTGACTAGAGTTTCCTTGCTGAGGTCTGAGACTGCTCCAGCATGTTCTGGCCACCGTGTCCCTGCTGTCCTTGCTGTGTGAGACTCCTCCAGCGTGTCCTGGCCACCGTGTCCCTGCTGTCCTTGCTGTCTGAGGCTCCTCCAGTGTGTCCTGGCCACCGTGTCCCTGCTGTCCCTTGATGCACTTCCCAGGCGCTGGTGCCACACCTCGGTGGCACCACAACCCTGACATCAATCTCCTGCACAAACCCCCCTTACCAGACCTCTGGGTGGTTCCCCAAACCCCAGGCCCCCCTGTGGCCCTCGGGCCCTGTCCCCACAGCCTGCTCCCACACCAGCTCCTCAGTCAGCATCCGAGCTGCCTGCCTGGGAAACCGGGGGAGCCGCGGCCAGCGGGGACCCGGGGACAGCAGATAGAGTTGCACGGTCATTATTTCCAGGAGCTCTTGATCAGTGGTATGAAAGGCAACAACAAAGGTCATCCTGAACTTTAAACTCAACACCGTTTCCCATCCCCCCAGCAAAGCACTTTCCAGGCAGGCAGTAAATCTCTGTGTGATGAGGGACAGAGCCCCATTTTCAAAGAGCAGGTCCTTCCCAGACATCGACTTCAGCAGCTGAGCCTGTGCTCATCCGAGGGAGAGACACAAAGGTTTGGTTCTGAAACTTTCAGCTCAGCCTCTACCTCCCTTTTCCACACCACCACAAGATGTTGGGAGACCAGGTCTTGCACTGGGCTGGCCCTGCAGCACAGCAGGGCTTAGGAATGGAGCTGACAAACTTGGATGAGCTGTGACAGGGACACCCAGACACAGGAAAACTCAAGGATCCTGGGTCTGCCTGCCACCTCAGAAGCAGGGAGATGTGGATGCAGCATCAGATCCAGGCTCAAGGGGATTTTCCATCCCAGGAAGCATTTAAGGCTTGTTGGGGCTTCAGTGTTCCCAAAACACTGTCATGCTTTCAAAGAAGTGTCTCTCCCTGTGGTGAGGTTTTTACAATAACTACTCATTGCACACCAAGAGGTACCACTTGTGACAAAGAAAAACACCCAGAGAACAAGAAAATAAATCTGGCTCCAGAAACAGTTTCACACAAAATATTCAGATTTCAGTCAATATTATTGAGAATTTTTAATAAAATTGTTCGGAAATTTCCCTCTGAATGACAATCAGAAACTCCTGTCAGCCACTGAAACTGCCTCACACCCTCTTCGGTCGTCTCTGAGGTTCCACACTCTTCCGTGCTCTCGCTTTTTTTTTTTTTTTCCTTCCCTATAATAAGATTTATTATTGGGTTATTCTTCATGGTATATTAGCCCTTAGCCAGAGTCAGTGCTGACAGAAATGTTAGTCATTTGGGCTCTGCTTAACCTGCTAAGAAGAACTGAATTTACAGAATGGGACGAGGCTTTTTATGATTTCATTCCAGAGCCAAATCAGATAAGAATAATTATCCTCTCCTGGGATATTAGGCAGCACCTCCCCAGGACCGGCAGCTGACAGCTGTTTTATTGGTTGAGTCACTTGGGTCTGGAGTCGAGGATTAATTGTTCATGTGTCCGGGTGGTTCCAGGAACAACAGTGAAAGGTTCTTTCTGGAGATGGGAGATAATTTATTTTCAATTGTTTTCATGCACATGATTTCAGTGGACAAGGTGAATTAAAAATAAAATCGCATAAATAACCCTGCTTCCACCACTCTCTGCATTCATTGTTAAGCACTGGCTTGTGCGTTTCAGATCTAGGGGTCTTTAGCAGGAAAAAAAAAATGTAAGGTCAGAGGGGATGCAGTCCTTCCAAAGCAAGTTCAAGTCCACTTTGTCACCAAATGTCCTCTCTGACTGACCCACGAAGGCAGTGCCCAATGCCCACACCTGCCCTTCCTTGGCACCCACCCCCAAACGCTTTTATTCAGAATTAATTTACTCCTGCCTATCACCTGCTTGAGATTATTCTAATGATAATGGCCTGGGTCCAAAGCAAATTAAAAACCAGTGGTGAGGCTTTCCCTGACTCGCTGAGCGCGGCTTTGCCGCAGCCACGTCTCTCCCGGGTGGCCGGGGCTGGCTGTCCCCTCGCTGGGACACACGCTGTGCCTCTGTGACGGGCAGAAGGGGCCCAGGGGCGGGCAGGGAAGGCAGTTGCCTGGAGCAGCAGGGGTTGGGGCAGCCCAACACCCAGTGCCCAGCTTGCCTGCACGGCTGTGCCAGCGCTGGGGAAGCCAGGCAGGATTCCTCACCCGCCCTTCCCTGGGATGCAAGTGGCAGCAGGGATAAAAGTCCCCCATTCTCCAAGGGTGTGCTGCCAGCTTTCTGCTCAACACCCCTTCTCCTCCAGCTTGTGGAAGCTGCCTGTTCATGGGTTGGGTTTTGCCTATGTGCTGAGGAGGGGGAGCAGCTCCGCCCAACACCCAGTGCCCAGCTTGCCTGCACGGCTGTGCCAGCACTGGGGAAGCCAGGCAGGATTCCTCACCCGCCCTTCCCTGGGATGCAAGTGGCAGCAGGGATAAAAGTCCCCCATTCTCCAAGGGTGTGCTGCCAGCTTTCTGCTCAACACCCCTTCTCCTCCAGCTTGTGGAAGTTGCCTGTCCATGGGTTGAGTTTTTTGTGCTGAGGAAGGGGAGCAGCTCGAAAGGGGTTTTTGTTCTGGGATTTGCAGTTTGGGTAGAAAGGGGCAAGTCCCCAAGTGCTCTTGCAGAGCTCACATCAGTGCTCCCACAGCTCATGCTGCAATCACTGTGCCTCAAAACAGGGAAGGAGTTCTGGCAAAAAACAGCCTGGATGTGTGGGGGGAGAAATTTATAACAACTGCTTCCCACCCTTCCCCTGTTGACATCTTCATGTTGTGTCCATATCTGTGCTACAATAGCTTTGGACTGCAAAGGAGAGTTTTAAGTTCCTCTCAAGAATAGGAAAGAGTCAGGGCAAATCATTCCTGGGGCTGGTTGGATGAGCAGGGGTCTTACAGCTTTGGAGCAGGGTGAGTCCCTGCAGTGCTGCACCTCAAACCCAGGGAGCAGAGCCCTCCAGCAGACAGAGGACATGAGGTCTTTGTGTGCATGGAAGAGACGTTGGACAGTTTTCAGGCTTGGCACAAAGTGAGCAAAAGTCTCACTGAAGCCAACAAGCACCTTTGCCCACTTCTGCCAGGGCTAACTTTGTCCCTGAGGCCATTACCCGGGGGCTTTCAGGCGCTTCGGGTGCACATTGCTGATCTGTCAGATGAGGAAGTTATGAGGAAGCAATGGAGTGTCACGAAGGGATTGAAGAGAATTGATACGTGAGCCTGGATAATTATGAGGTTGCCAGTCCAGTGTCATTTCACGGCTGGGCTGGCTCTTTGTGGTGTATGATACCCATCAATGCAAAAATGGAAATGAAGATAAATGGGGCAATGGCAGCAGCAGTTAGATCTGTCTTGCAGGCTGACTGCCGAAGTTCCCTGTTGATTTGGGAGCACCATCCTCCATCAGCAGCAAGAGGTGAATTTGGAAAGTGTGACTTGCCACAACCAGCTATGGGATGCAGGACAAGCCATTGAGTACTGCCAGGTCACCAGACTGGGAAATGTTAAGAAAATAGTTGGCCAATCTGTACTTTTTCAGGGTTAAATTGTCTCTCTGCTGTGTCTGCTTTGCCTGTTGAGGTGAACATCACAGCAAGGTTGAAGTAGGACAGAGATGCAGCTGGGCTAGGAGGACATCAGGGAGTGACAAAGCCAGGGGGTGGAAATTTTATGTTAGATAAGTAATAACAGGAACTAAGACAGAGGGTCTTAAAATATGTCCATGCAATAGAAAAAATGTAGGACAAGCAAAGGTTTAACTTCAGAAGAAGAGAAGAAAAAATTATTTCCGTGCAGGAGAGAGCTGTCTGTGATGTACCTGATCAGAGTCCCAGCAGGCAGGACCCTGAGGCTCAGCTGGGCAGTGTGACTTTCTCAAGGTCACATCAGTATTTCCCTCCTTGGGAGGGAAGTGTGGACTATGAGAAAATAGGAACTTGTGATTTGCACCAACACAGGTTCCATCACCCTGAGGCTGACCTAGGCTCACTCAATCTGACCCCACAGTAGCTACAGACAGAAATCCCTCAAAAGCCAGAGATGCAAAATTTTTGAAGAGACAGGATGATTCCTACAGAAAGAAATTTGTAGGAATTACAAGAAGAGGAGGAAGAGCAGAAGATGCTGCACATTAAAAGAAACCATTACATTGGCTATAAATGGATTTAGTTATGGAAATTTTTGTTCTATGTAGCAGCTACTCATAGCCTGACTATCTACAGAGAGGTGCCAGAAACCCCAAGGCAGTGGTGGAGGGTGGAGAGGAGGAAGCTCTAAGGATGGTTTTGAGAAACCAAGTGTTTTGATTGTGATCCCCAACCCTCTGCAATGAAGAGCGATGCCAAACAGATGATGACATGATTTATTTGCAGGAGGTTCTGCCCTCACCATGCATGAGATGTCCAGGAAATAAAGGCTCCCAGACCTCAATTAGCAATGAGATTCCAGTGATAACGAAGCACTGATTGCTGCCTGGGACGGAGGAGAGTGAGACCTGATTAGGGGAGTAGTGGAGGGTGTCTGTAAACATGGCCAGATCCGGGGCTGAAGTGCTGGGCTGACATTATTTGTCACCCTCTGTATTTCCCCCCACTTCCGTGAGCTGAGAACGTGTGGGAGCTTCAGCCCATACTTGCTGCATGGTCTCCACAGTGAGAACACCTTCCTGGGCTCAGGAGATGGAGATTTGGGTCA
Source organism: Passer montanus (assembly GCF_014805655.1). Taxonomy (NCBI): domain Eukaryota; kingdom Metazoa; phylum Chordata; class Aves; order Passeriformes; family Passeridae; genus Passer; species Passer montanus. Next base: position 5,254,993 of record NW_024373256.1, read on the forward strand.
GAAGCACTCACAGTGACCGTGCACAGTGTTTTGCAGACCAGTGGGGATGCTGCTCTGCCAGGAGAGGAGAAGGCTTGGGTCAGGCAGAGGAGCACTGCATGAAATACAATGGCACTGAAATCACCACTTCACCCCACATCCTGCTCAGGAGGGGGGAAATTTGAACATCCTCCAAGTTTAGGACACTAAAATAAGCGAGGAGCATTTGGGATCCTGTCTCACCCCTGCAAAGAGGAGAATTATTGGGAACAGAAGACAGAGTGTCCCTATTACCAGCCTAGCAAACATTTAATGCAAAGTCCAGCAGCTCTAGATAGTTCCTTCGTGAAGCATAACTAAGACGTTGACAAGAGATTTAAAAACTTTGTCGCATCAATGCAAGAAATTGGAACTGGATGCAGTTTTATTGGAAATGTAAGGGCTTTTTTCCATGTCTATGTTCAATAGAAAACTTAAATATTGAAAGGAAAGCTCTCTGGGGATGGAAAATCTCCTCCAGTTCACCCCACGGCGGACAAGAGGGATGATAGCTTTTCAAACCAAGGCTGAGACCTCTCCTGGGAGGAAAAACAGCAGGAAAAAGGTCAAAAGGTTAAAGCTTAAATTTAGGAAACTTGTTTTCTTCATTACTTTTAAATTTCACAGTTTAAGATAAGAATTTAATAGCACAAATTTGGGAGATATTTCCATTTTCCCCATTAGGAGATAGCTGCATGCAGCAGATGCAGTCAGGGCTACAGAGTTCCTCTCTCTTCCTGGCAGAGTGGTGGTGGGAGGTTGGTGGCTTGAGGATGAAGAGACTTGATCCTCAATGGTGAGGAGACCTCCAATCCACCCCATAAACTGGGAGCAGGTTGTTCACCCTTTTCTGGGTTTTCTCTCATGTAAGAAAAGGTGCAAAGCAAGCAACTGGGGCTGAAAAGGGCTTGCAATTACTTGGCATTGTTCTCATCAGCAGAACTCAGACATCTCTGGGAACAGAGAGGACAGTGATGCCTGTGCCTCAGTTTCCCCAGCTGTGGCAAAGCTGTGCTGTCCCCCAAAACAGGCTGGAGCTGTACTTTTAAATCAGCCAGCTAGCAGGACTTAGAGCTGCTGTAACAAAATCAAGAGGGAGAAAGTTGATATATTCCATATTTTTTTCCCCCCCAAATCAGATGCAAACCTACTCTGCTCAAATCCTCCGCTCTTAATGTGGGACTCTGCCAGTTTAAGAGGGGGGCAAAGCAGGGATTTCCGATGCAAAATTCAGGACAGTGGAGAGGCAATGTAATAATTGTCAGTCCAGAGAGCATCCTGGTGCACATGTTCGGAGGATAAGAGTGTCACCAGAGTCTATTGTCTGTCCCCTCTCTGTTAAAGTAGAGATAAGGCTGGGATAAATCTCACTGGGACATTCTGCCCTATGATGTTATTTCATGCCACATCACCTAATAGGTGTATTTTCACACTGCTTGCTACTGCTGTGAGGCTCTGCAGCTCCTAGCCAGGCTGACAATCTCACTATATGGAGAATGGAATAGTGACGGCTAATTGATTTTACAGCAGTACCGAAGGACAGACAATGAAAGTACCATCAATTTAATCCACTATTTAATGGTTCCAATTTAGCCTCTGTAAATGCTCACTAAACTAATTTCTCTGGGTTCAGCAATCTGAAAAGCTATCATATCTCTAATCTCCTTCAATATATTCATCTGGAAAAGGGAATTTAGCCAATTCTGATGTGCGGAGATGATCTGTTAGCACAGTGTAAATGTTTATAACACGGCAATCTAGTTCGTTTATAAGGATATGAAAAGTTTTATTGGGGAGGGCACTGAAGTGGAACCACGGGATAATAGGCAGTTACCCAGCAGTCTCTGGGAGCCAGGGAGCGGGCAGGCATGCAGAAAAATACTAGGATTTACTTTAATCCCAAATTGTAAGCTAAAGTTCTGCCCAGTACATGATGCACCTGGGACTACTGGAACAAAGGATTGTCTCCCGTCCCCCCGTGACCCAGGCTTTCACGCTGCACCATGATAGCAACAGTCATTTCATTTCCTCCAAGAGGCTGAAAATTAGTTTAGTTTTAGCACATATATATCTCCCTGTCCAACCAAGTTGCTATAGGGGAGCTAGTTCTGAGGGCACTTCCTCTCCTCTCAGGTTTGGGGGATTTGGGGTTTGACTTTTGGGGTTTTTTACAGAGGTTGGGTTTTTCATGGTGAAATTTGGTTGCCCCCAAGTCCTGGAGCCTACCCAGATCTTCTCCAGCTGCCAGGACGCCTCTGCTGCTCAGGCAACCCTGAGACCCTCCTGAAGCCAAGGGGAGGCTTTCTCCCAGCTGCAGTAGGAACAAGACCCAATGACCTAGAGGAGAAAGTTCTTTTGAGGTTTAAAATTCTTCCCTGGCAATTCACCTCTACTTCCCCTCTCTTGAGGAGTCCTTGGTCCAAATCCAAACCTGAAATTTGCCACCAATCCAGGACAAAACATATCAGGTTTATGTTTTGGACCCCATGCAAACATCATCCCTCCTTCTTTGTTGCCTGTATCCTGAGGAGAAGAGAGGCTGGTATGTGCTGGTTCTGCTCCCAGAAACTGGGCACTGTTCCTTAAGTTGCTGTGGACTGGGGACATGGGACAGACCATTTCTTGTATTCAGAAATTTTAAAAACTTCTCTCAAGATTACACTTGCAGAGGGACATTCAGTTTTGAGAGCAGTTCACAGCCTCAGAGTTTTGATGGTAAGAAGGAAGAGATAAAGCCTTTCAACCCATCACAAGAGAGGGGGATGACAGTGAAATAGTCTCTGTGTGTAGTTTTTATTTTAAATATAATGCCATTTTAAATGTAATCCTCTAATAGCTGCCACATGCTAACACACCTGCAGGAGAGAATTTACCCATGTAGACACAGACTGTGTATGGATATTTGGGAGTAGCTCACAGCTTGCTGAGGAGCTCTTCATCCCCAGTTGTCACCACCATGCCTGGTTTGTCACTTCCTGCCCTTTTGACAGGACCTGGCAAACCCATCCGGGCACCCAGCACTGGAGCTGGCACTAACTAGCCTGGGCTGGCAAATGCCTTTCATGGAGAGAGCACTTCTGGACTGCACAGCCTTTGTAGTCCAACCACCCTTTTTTTTTTTTTTTCCCTTTTAAATTCAAAGACAATTCCACAAATGAGCTTCTGCTTGATTAGTGTTTTAATGAATATATCTGGATACACCACAAGTCCCCCAGCCGTGACTCGGGAGCCACGGGCGATGCTGTCCAGATGCTCCTTTGTGCTGGCAGCTCGGGGTGTTGATGTCAGCCACGCCAGGGGAGCAGGAAGGGCAATAGTCAAGGAATAAGTGTGGTGTGAGACCCTGGTTTTCCCTGGACCGAGCTCTCCAGCCTCAGACAGGTCCAGATGGGCGATGAAAGGCGCTGGGCCGTGCTCCTGCCTGCCTGGGACCCCGCACTGGGGCAGCTGGGACCCCGAGTGATGCTCCACTCAGCCCCTTTGCTGGAGCTGCAGCACAGATTAACTTGGCTCCCGTTTTTTGGCTGTGCTGCAGATGGGGAAAGGGCTGCTCGCTCACTGAGTGTGCTCATGATCACTTTGGATGGGGAAATCCTGAGCAAGGGCAGGTTTCCTTCTGCTCCCTGGACTGGTCCCTGGAAAGGGACACTGCACAAGATGCTTTATGGCAGCAGGGCACATTTTTTCCCTTGTAAATTATATTTAACATTCCAGAGAACTTTATTGCGTTTGGTGTTAGGGTTTATGAAAAAATCTGTATTTAACTTCAAGCCCTGGTAAACATCTTTGCTTATGTTGTTATGTGATTCTTTATTTGAGTATTTCGATTTAATTTCACAGTTCATATACCTTAAAGTTTTGATTTTTTTCCCCCTCCCCTCTCATTCGGGGAGAGCCAAGGCTGGCCAGGGGCTTGTTGGTCTCTGGTGAGCTCTGCTCTCCCACAGGGTGGGTGATCCTGGGCTGCCACCTCCATCTCTCATCCCTAGAGAGGTGCCTGGGCATGGGGAGCAGGCAGAGACCCTCTGAGGATGGGGAAATGCTGCATCTCAGCCTGCTGCCAGCCTCAGCTCAGCTTTCAAGAAGCCAGTCTTCGGATGTTAAGCCATCCCTGGGAGCTCCCAGGGCTTTCCCAAGTTGGAAATGCATAGGGCTGAATGTAGGTCAGCACAACAGGGCTGTCCCTCGAACACGGCTGAGCCAGGTGTCAGGAGTCCAGCCCAAAATCTGTTGAAGTCTAGGGAAGGTTTTCTGCTGGCACCAGTGGACTCTGAATCAAGCCAACAAATGCACCTGTCACGGCTTCAGCCTCCACAGAGGGAGAAAGGGGAGGATGAAAATCCAAAGGATGGCAGCCATAAAGACGGCAGGAAAATGTAAATATGGAGCTCAGTGGCAAATCTTGTTGGCCTCCAGGTGCCAGGGGCTGGATGCCAAATGTACAGATTATTCTGATAGCATGACACAGCTCAGTACCTTAGGTTTGTGCTGCTTCCACCAGCTCCATCCTCCTGGGCTCATCAGGGACATTGAATGTTCACCACCTGAGAATCAATGCCCAAATTCTCCTGCAGCTCTGTGGCAAAAGAAAGAGATGTGCAAGGGTTTGTCCCACTTGGATAACTCATTAGAAGCTGGTGAGGCTGCTGCCCAGAAGACAAGAAATTGTGAACTTGGATAATGATGGGGATTTCTGTAGTGCTATTTAAAAGATGCATGTGTAAGGTCTCTCTTCCCTATTTGTGCACTCTTCCTGCAGGATTGTCTCCCTCCAGACCCAAATGCAGCAGCACTTTGGCAGCTTAAACGGCCACAGCTGTATGTCCACTTCCCACTGCTATTTACAGAACACCATTTTTAACCTGAGCCTGTGATTAAATTTTCTGATTGATGTTATTGGAAAAAAAAACCCCAAACCAACAGGATGTAGGGTTTTTTGGAGAGCTTTCCTTTTCACACTTAGATTTATGGTCCAATTTTTGCTTAGAGAAAACCCAATGCAACATTGCTGAATAAACATCTATTTTAGGAAGACCTTGTGGTGGAGAAGTGACCTTGTGAGCAACCCCCTCCCCCACCCAGACCACACCAACATGACACAACCCTTCGGAATTTTTGAAGAGACAGATTTTTAATTTTTTTTCAAATCCTGTTTGTGATTGCTGTGTACAGGAGATTTCCTATTTACTTCAGCCTGTCTGGCTCACCAAATAATCACTATTTGCATTTTGAAGGACTTTCCCACAAATGCGTGTGTCATGCTGATACACAGCTTAATTTCCTTTGGATGCTCTAGGCCGTATGTCCCAGTCTTGAATATGAAAATCCTGTCTTGGAATGCCAAAGGTCTCAATAAATCCACCAAAAGGAAAACATTTTTTTATTATTCTTGAGTGAAATCAAAACAGACATAACTCTTCGTCAGGAAATGCACCTCTCCGACGAGGGGGAGGTTAAACTACATCCAGAAAGGGTGAAATAAATTGTATCTTTGCCTTTCTAAATGAAGAGTCATACTCTACTGCACATCTTTGTACAAAATTCCCATTGACACCAATTCCACTTATTTATTGATTGTTTTTTTATGTGCTCAATGCCATAGCAACGGGCTACATTCCATAAATTAAATGCAACATTGCATTAAGTTAAACTTCTCACAATGGAGAACACACACAGCACCCAACCCTGTGCTGCTCCTGAGCACTGATAAATAAACCAGCAATTATCCCAGGCCGAGCAAAAGCTGGCAAGGAGCTGTGAAAGGCAGTCAGCTTGCACTTCTCTTGGTGGATGGGCACAGGCACCTCCATGTGCACACAAAATCACACAGAGTGTGGCACATCACAGAGAGGGGCCCTCAGCCTGCAGTCAGCAGGAACATTGCTTGGCTTGCTGCTGGTGTGATACTATTTAGCTCCAAGCTACTCCTCACATGTGTAAAATTAAGCAAATGAGCAAAGAGAGAAGTCCTGGATCATCAGAATAACTACAGCTCGTCTGCATTTATGGGTGTCATTCATTTTAGTGACATCATTGCTCCATGGTAACGAGTATATTTTAGATTGGAGAAATAGATGGCATGAAAAATAGATTAGTTTTATTTAGATAGATTATATCATTATATAAATAGATAGACCACTCTATTTCTACTCATCTTCCACCTCCTGGTTAATAGGACACAGTTTTATTTATAGATAGAGATGCAGGAAATGTTTCCATGTAAATTTTTCATAATTCTATTGTATTTCTCTGTTTTATTTTAGTGGGTCACCCCAATTGCACCAATCTGAGCTAGGTATTATGTTTGTGCAGAGAGGAGAGTACTTCAGGGCTGTCCAGATTGACCCAAAATGGGGAATGCTCAGAGAGCAGATCTCCCTTGTGTATTGAATGTGGGAGAATAAGGACTAAGGCCAGGTCCTGGAAAGAACCAAGGAGACTTCAAGCAGGGAATTACTCCTTTGGGTTATACTAAAAAGAAAAAAACGGGAATTGGAAAGGGAGGGCATGAGGGGGCACATTTGTCTGTCCAATCTGGGGCCACTAAGCAGCCAGGAAATGCCATGCTTGTCCCCTCTGCATGGTCAGAAATGGAGAGAGACCCAGGTGCTGTTGGAGGAAGGGTCCTGTCCCACCTGCAGGCCCTGTCCAAGGACTGGGACCCACAGGCTTCATCCAGTGGTGACACTCCAACAGACTCCTGGTTCCCACATGGCATTTTGTGCGTCCAGGCATTTTGAGTGTCCTGTGAACATGCCAGTCCCTCTTTCCCCAGGATGCCACAGGCAGCCCAAACCCCTTTCCCATGCAACCTCCCACCCCAAACCCTCCCTCACCAAGAAACCCACCAGCACCTCATCCACAACCACCCCAGGGAGACTGAGGCCACCAGGCAGGTGGGACAGAGCCTTCCCTGCGCTGGGCAGGGGAGCAAAGCCCCGCAGCAGGCAGGCCAGGCTCATGCTGCTGCTCGCGGGGCGCCAGGCGCGGATGGCGCGCGGCGCCGGCGCCTTCCCCACGCGGCTCAATTACAAGCAGACAAGGCAGTGTCACATGTGATTCACAATGTCGATTTCATGCTCGCGGTAACCATTTACGAAAGAGCTGCGGAGGTTTTACATTTGATAAGAAATCAACAGCGTTTGTGTTTGTAAAAGACCGATCACGGAGTGTGACAGCTCCGAGAGATTGCTGCGGAGCATTGACTGCACGTCTGTAGTCTGTCATGGACCCATAAGTATTTATTTCAAATGTTGGTGGGCTGTGTTGTGATGGTGGTGTGGTTTTCTTTCTTTTTTTTTTTTTAACCAGGATGTTTGAAAATAAACTGTCAGTCTCTATTTACAGCTGAACAAGTAGGAAATACGAGAGATTTTAGGTTAAATTGTCAGTTAACAGAATTCAAAATAGAAAAAAATATGTACAGCGCTTGCTGGTTTATTACCTGCTGGAAAGAGAGTATCATTTCTAAATTTAGAGATATAGATGTCTCTCTTTCAGGAAACACAGATTGACTGTAGAACATATTTCAGGTGCCTTTATCTTCCTGAAGCCCCCCACCTTGCCTAGCCCAGCATATTTGCATCCAATTACTAGAGCATTAATTGGTAGGGGCCTGGTGCAATCCTAGCTATGCTGGTGTAAACCTCATCATTTTGATAGAAATGTTCTGGATTTACCAGCGGAGCTGAGTTTGCAGCCCCTACATCCAAGGTCTGGCAGAGTTTTGGAGTCAGGTGACCAACACCAGATCCTCCTCATTTTGGAGACATCTGGGTTTCTTGAGAGAGCCCAGATACAAAAGAAATCCTCAGTTTGACACCAAGTATAAGCTTCTTGCACACTTATTAAATGATTTGTCCCTGCCTGAATTTCCAAACCTCTTCTCCAAAGGCAGGAAGATCCTACATCAGTTCTTGGTGACTTTTCTCAGCAGCTTCATGAAGCAAACTCAGGCACCTGAAGCAGACAGTTTTCAGGACAAATTCTTCTGCATCCACACCTCTGGCTCCCTCATTTCTAAATTCAGGTTTGCTGAACCTTAGCTGAATGAGTCCAAAAAACTTCCCACTCTCTGCAAGCAGAAGTATTGAGCTATACTGGGACTAAGGCATTTCCCAACAGTATAAATAAGATTAGTCAGGAGTTCTCCCAGCTGTGAGTACTTAGCTCTTAAACACAACTAGGAGCCAGCTTTGAACTCTTAACAGTCAGGTATTACCTCTAACTCAACCTCTGGCTGCATTTCAAGCATAAACTTTCTCAAAATCACAAGAGGACAGATGCTATCCTTCACTAATAAGTGCTTCATTTCTTGACGGATGCTCTGGGTAGTGAACAGCATCAGAGAATAGAGGAGAAGAAAAAAAAGAAATATAACATAGAACATATATATTGGGCCAGGACTTGGCTGGAATAAATCTGAGCATGTCACAGTCCAGTGGAGCGATATTGGTGAGCCCTGACTGAGGATGTCTCCCTTTTAACACAAGTAAGAGTCTGCAACTGTGCTGGGAGAAAATCATAGACCTAGAAGGAAACAATCCTGTGCTCCATCAAGTCATGGAGGTCTTGGATACCACTCTGGAAAGCCTTGGCTTTGTCAGAATTCCTCCAGTTTTACACCCAAAATGCTGCCTTGTAAAGTCTGACCCGATATTTCTGTTTCAGCTTCCATGTCCTTGGTAAAAAAAAAGAATCACTGCAGGAGAGTCAGGATACAGTCCCATGGTCAGACATGTTCCATGGATGGAAAATTAATTCAGATGGGTTAAAGGCTCATTTTTGATGGAACAAAACCACAACAAACTCCTTGACTGGCTTGTTTTGGGATAGCTGGTACCCAGTGCCTGCTCTGCTGCAGAGTGGTGGATTTTCCTGCAAGGCTCTGGGAGTCCGTGCCGTGGTGCTGCTCAGCTGTGCTTCTGGCCTGGTGGCTCCTGGGACTCTACCATGAGTGCTGTAAAGACAGAGATGTTTTTCCCTCAAAGCTCCAGCTCTTAAAATCTTGTGAATAAGAGAACAACTTGGATTTCTTCCAAGCAAATTTCTAGTTCATTTCTAGTTCACGGAGAAAACTTGAAGATCTGAAGCCTGCAGGCTAAGCAAAAATAAATATATATTTATATATTTAGAAGGGGAGAAAAAAAGGAAATAAAACATTTTAAATTAATTTCTTAACATCTTGGACATCACAGGGCCATGTCATGAGTTTCTGACTGCAGCTGTTGTCTGTGGGAGGTTCACAGCCTGGTAAATGCCTCTATAAGCTAAGATGCCTCTGCCTTTCAGCCTGAGATGCCGCTGAGCCACTGCTGAGAGCAGTTCCATGCATTTCCTGCGGAGTTCTGCCCCAGGCATGCTCCCAGCTTACCTGGGACATGGACACTGCTCCTGCTTTCCATTCCCACAGGAGCGCCAAGGCCAGCAGCGCTCCATGCGCTGCTCCAGGAGGGGATGTTAGCCTGAGTTATCGTGCTCATCCTCCTTACAGGGTGCCCCCAAGACCCTTCCCCTCTTCTCCATGGCTCCCAAGTGCACAGCTCCAGCCTGCAGCCCCCGCGGCCAGCCCACTCCCAGCAGACCTGCCCCTTGCTGACCTGCCTGCGACCAGGAGAGACCGGCGCATTTACCGCGACCGCCCTGGCAAAGGCCAGCCTGTTTGCAAGCTGTGAATTTTCTCCATGTTTATCCCCTGGAGGGGTTGTTTTGTGGGTTTATTGACTAAATAAGGGTATTGATTTGTTAAGAGCCTTTCTTCCTCCTTTCAGTGGGAAATATTGCTATCTCTTTCCTCTTCTCTGTACTCCAGGTGAGAAGTTCTTTTAGTGACACCATAAATTTCCATCTCTGCTTTACTCTGCTCTGTAAACAAGTGTTTGCCTGTCCACGGGGGTTAATTTGGTCATGTTAAATGCTCTGCAGATCCCTCTTGGGCTCTGCACTCGCAGACTTGCTCCAGAGGAGATCCCCATGCTCGCTGTGCAGGCACCCTGCATCACCCACTGCATTTCTCCTGACACCCATTGAGAGCTCCATCCACAGCTGCTTCAAGATCAGAGTGTTGCAACAGCCCACACCAAAGCAGTGATACCAAAAACAAGTGACCAGGACTTCCACTGGGGAAAAGGATGACCTGTAGACACTGTTTGAGGGCTAACACATGATAATCACTGTCAAGAATGAATGAAGGTCATGGTATCATTCCCTCACATCTGTTTTATAAGGTGAGACACTGGTTATGGCTTGCCATTGTCATGCAACACTTGGATGTGCTGGTGTCCATGAATGCAAAAGACTTTGCTTTCCAAAAATTCATGGTCTCTGAAAGGTTCCCAGTTTTTCTGGATGAGCTCAGCTTGGACTCAGTGAACCTTTCTTCCTAAGAAGAAAGTGCAGGTCTCAGGGAAAATGCACAGAAATGTCATCTGTTTCTCAGCTTTTCAGAGGTGTCTCCAATTTATAGACTCCTAATGCTCATGGATAGGTTTCATTTGCCTTTTATTTCCATGAAATCCATCCAAAGTCCCAGGCACATGGGGGAAAGAGGAATAAGTGGTTTGGTTCAGTGTATTTGCAGCTAGAGTAGGATCATTAGCATCCTGGGTCAGATGAACTTCCTTAACCACACTGTTAGACACCTTTCTCTGTGATCCTCCTTAGACTAATTTTTTCCTTCTTGAGATTATAATCCAGCAGTGAAACAAACTATTTTAATCTCTTGGGATGCCGGAAGAGATTACAACAAGTTCCATTAATCTTTTCCTTGGCTTAACTGTGAGCCATAGTGGGCTTTGGAGGGCTGTGCTGGAGCTGGACCATCAGCAAGGCTGCTTGGCTGGCTACTTGTACCAGCAGCAGGTCCTGCAGCCAGTCCCAGCTGGATCCATCCCGTCCTCCCCTGGGCCGCGCGATTTGAGCGTCGTGCCATAAAGGAGTCAATTTTCAGAGTACTGCAGCACTGCACGAGCCTGGGGAGTCAGCAGGGAGCAATACAACCCCAAGCCCATGCAATACTTGGGAAATTCACTCTTGTAGGCCCATATGTCTCAAAATCCTCCTGAGCTGTCAGCGTTATGGATCACAGGGAGGCTGCTGGTGCCGAGGCACCATCGCAGCCACCGAAGGTCTTATGAAACTGTAGGAAGCATAATCCCAGAAGGTGCTGTGTCAGCTCCATTATTTATGCAGCAGCAGAGCTCTGTAGGCAATGCAAGCACAGCCAATGCAATGCAGAGGCTGCACTGCCTCTTGGGTATCAGCATCTTGGCCGTGATCTTTGCTCTGCTGGACTGAGGGAGGAGAGGGTGCCCTCGTCCTGGCAGTGCCAAGACACAATCCAGTGACTCCATTCAGAGAGTCCCTGGCATAGTGTCAGCACAGCACAGTGCACCATCATCAAGGCATTGGAATTGAATGAAAACACTCCAGAAGAGGAAGGAGGTCTGACCTGGGCATCAGGCTATGCTGTAGGAAACACCAAGGCTACATTTTCATGATTAGAGCAGACAGAAAGGCCAACACAATCCTGCAAAGTATTTATCCTCGAGTGTTCCATAGCAGGCACTCTACCAGGACTGATTTGGACATAGCCCAAATGCCTTTATACTAGAATTTGAATCAGTCACCCAAAGGTTTGAACCATCCAGCTGAGTGGCATAAAACACCGATCATGCAGCCAGCGATTTCCACCCGGCTGCCCCAAGAGAAACCCTGATGTCTGATCCCGTGGGTCACTGTGGGAAGCAGCAGGTAAAAGCAAGCTCAGGAATACTGCCTGCAACAGCAACACAACATCTGCTGCACCAAACCTGCCTCTGGATGCTCGAGCCCGCTGCTGAGCTGACTTACTCCTGCCTTACGCTGGAGTGAGATGAATCAGAGCCTCGGTGTGCACAGTGAACATATGTCCCAGCAGCTGCTGTGGAGCTCTGCTCGAACCCAGTTGTGCGAGCAGCAGGTTCGGCTGGGCTTCCTCAAACCCAGAGTGCCACAGAAGGCATTAATAGGCTGTTTGGTGCATGTTGGGAAGCACCTGGAGGATAACCCAACCACGAGCAATAAACAACAGCGCTTCACAAAGAACAAGTCACGCCAGACCAGCTAGATAGCTCTTTTTTTTCTTTTTTTTTTTTTGGATCAAATTACAGAATTAGTGGATGAAAAGCCTTACAGAAGATGTGATGCATCCAGACTTCAGCAGAGCATTTGATATTGATCCTTGCAAAATGCTACTTGAGAAACTCATCCGGACTGCCTTGGATATGGGCAATAACAACAGTGCAGATTGAAAAGCATCAGCTGGGCTGTAAGCAGAGGGGAGACACCAAGGGCCAGCAGCACTCTGATGTACAGGAGCTGCATCACAGGGCCAGCCTTGGCTCAGCTCCACAGAAATGTGGGACATGAGGTGATGGGGACAGGGAAATTTAACCACAGATTGACCTGAATGGACCCAAAAAATATGTCCATAGGGAGTGGTGTCTTCATTGCTGATGTGCTGGTCTCACTCTGCCTTGGAAATAAGGTGATCTTGCCCCAGGGCAGGGCAGATTTGGGCCTAAGACAAAAGATGGAGATCACCAAGACTATTTTTGAAGCAAAGAGTTGTTCATCCTGGGCAAATCCCCACTGCAAATCCCCACCCACAATCAACCTCCTTTGACCTCATCACTGCTCTTTCAAATATATATTTTTAATGCTGTTTCATTTTTACAACAATTTCTGTTACTGAGGACCATGGGCAGAGAAAACTTTGGGAAGTTTTGCTGTGTGTGGGAGGCAGCTGAGGCAGCCACGCTGGCTGGGGCTGACAGGGGTTGCTGGTTGGCCCTGGCACGGTTTGGCAGCTGTCACATCTCCCTGCCAGACAAGGCTGACCTCAAGCCTGGGACCCTGTAGCAGGAAGCAAAACACATGTCTGGCACATGAGCTGTATAAAAAGGCCCACTTTTGTTGTCACCAGCAGAAAAGCTGACACTTTCAGGAGGCTGACATTCTCCTGAGCATCCAGGCAGATCCATGGTCATGAACCTGGGTTTTGGCATCCCAGCAAAGGCACCAGTCTTTCACATGAAATGCAGACTTGCTTCCCAGACTTTCATTGAAGGAACAAATTGCAAAGAGGGGTTTGACCATCAGTCCTTTTTAAGATCATGGTTCTTGCTCCCTTCTCTCATCAAACAAGGACAACCCTCCATAAAATCTCACCACCAATAAAACCCGTGTGGGAAGAAAAGAAAACAGACATTCTAGCCACAAGCTTCATAGTTGTTAACCCTCCTCTCAACCGCTGATCGATTAAACTTTGACCTCTGGATGTCCCCACCCTGCTCACCCCCTTTTACCCTGTTCTTCCAGCCCATCTCCCAAACAGGAGCAGCCTGTCCCTGCGTCCTACTCCAGCAAAAAGTGCCCCAGCCACTGCTGATCTCACTCCAAGCAATCCCACTGCCATCAAGTCATGTCTGATCATGCCATTAATCTGATTATTTACCATGTGAGTGCTTAAATCTTTTGATTGCTTCTGCACCTACAGAGATGTTGATATGCGTGTTGCAAAAAAGGCAGGGTGAAAAAATCCAGTCACATCAAATCAAATAAATAAATTCTTCTGCATCCTGTTGGAAAATGTTCGATCCAGGCACATAAGCACACTTAGCTTAGGTCAAGAACTCAATCAGCATCCACTCCTCAGGGGGGAGGTTTTTCCAAGCTGGCATGAGTGGGATGGTACCTCTTGGAGAGGAATGCCCAGGTGGGAAGCAGCTGTGAGCTGGCATCACCTGTGTCCCACCATCCTCTCTACTACTTCTCCACCTGGAGAAGCCATCCCTGCATCCAGCCCTGAGGCTTTTCAACTCCAAAAAAGGTGTCCTTCATTTAATCCAACTGATGGAGAAGATCAATAAACCTCCAGTCTCAACATTCTGATCCTGGTGGTCCTTCTCAGGCATGTGCCACCTCCTCGTCTACCCAAATACCTCTTTGCACAGCCATTTTGTGTAGCTGCAGGGTTGCAGCACCCTTTGGACAGCTGTCTGCCCTAAAGCCAAGGGCTCAGAGCAGCTGTGCCAGCCTTCCAGCAGCGCCCTATCCCTTGTGGGGTTCGTGTGGCACGCTGTGGGTCCTGCATCCTTTTCATGTGTTCTTCCCCTCTGCTGCCCAGCTCTCCCACTCTGGAGCCCGTGCTCCCACCACTGGGACAGGCAAACATCCTCTGATTGCTGGACCCAAGGCAGGGAGCAGCATGTGGGGACCAGGGAGGGCCAAATCAGGTTTGTTTCCCTGATAAAACCTGGGAGGGATTATGGTCTCTTTAAGCCTGTCTCCACAGCCTTCCAGCTCCCCGTGCGCTGACCCAGTCGTGTGCTGTATTAGAATTGTAGAGTAATAAATGAACAGTGGAGGGGTTTGTAATGATGATTAGGGACTGAAATTGGTTCAGATTTACAGTGTCACTCAGGAGCGGAGGCAGAGGGGGAAGGCATTCTGCGCGGCCTAATGGATCCATCAACTCGTTTTGGCTGCTCGGTGGGCCGCGCAGGGTCACCAGGCTTTCCGCTGGCAGCACAAAGCACTTCAATTTTGTTAGGAAATGTATCAATTTAACTGACTTGAGCAGTGCACGGCGGAGAGAGAAAAAAAAAAAAAAAAAAAGGATGGGGGGGGGGGGGAAGGGAGAAGGAAAAAAAAAAAAAAAAACTAATGAATCTGGACTCAATTTTCCGCCACACTGCCTCTGCGAACTGTCGGAAACAATGTCTGCGGTCGGGGTGAAGGCAGCGCGGATAGGCTGCCCCGAGCCGCGGAGACGCGCTGCCTCCCGCCAGCCACCGGCCAGGGCTGCCACTCTCCTAACAATGATGTCATTAAAGGTAAATTGGCCTCTATTTCAGCAGGATGATAGTGCTAATTGAGTGGGAAAATATAATATAGGGAGCTGTTGTCTGCAGTTAAAGGGAGGAGGGGGACAGATTAAATGGCCTACAATAGTGGGTGTCAGGCACGGCAGATGTTGCTTTCCGCTGATAACTGCGCTGACATATCTCGAGCTTGTCAAGGCTGAGGTTTTCAGAGAGACTTACAGCAAAAGGCAGCAGATGGCCCTCCTGAATGGGAATGAAGTGCTTAAACAGCCTGGCTGCTGAAGGCAGCTAGTTTGTAAATAGAGGAGTCGGAGGTGTCTTATTGATCCCGCGCAGCGCCCGGCAGCGCGGAGGAGGGGCGGGGAGCCGCGGGACGGGGCTGCCAGCGGCGCTGCCCGGCCCGAGACACGGCCCGGGCTGCCAGATGCTGCTGGATGGCAGCCCGCGGTGGCGGGGCCGAGCGGGGCCCCGTGCTGCCGATGTGTCGCCTGAAAAGTCACAGATGTCAGAAGGCAGGACAAAAGTCAGGGCGGTGTCCAAGCGAGAGGGTGGCGGCGCTCGGGAGTGCCGGTGTGTCCCCAGGGCTGCGCAGCCCAGCTCTGCCCCCAAAGCACCCACCAGCAGCACCCACACCGAGGCCAGCCCATGGCAGACCCCATTTGCAGCCCCGCTGGGCCACCGCGTGCAAAAAGCCCTGAGGTGAGCACGGGTGTTTCAAATAGAGACAGACACCTCCTGGAAATGCGTGTGTGCAAGGTGAGGGTCTGAAACCACACACACACTGCTGGCTCCAGCCACAAACGGGCCTTGATGCACGTCAGGCTGACTGTGGATACCCCCTCCATGAGATGGAGTTCTGCTTGACTCTGTGAGTTGTGCCTCAGTGGGATGTGCTGGGAAGTGCCCATCAGTTATATTGGAACGTGTGGGGCAGCACCCTGCACCTGCGATGTGCTGTGTGCTGCAGGAGCAAGCCAGAAATGGCACAAAAATCACACAGGTGTTGGCACTGTGTAGGTCAGTAATGCACGCTCAGCTGTGCACTTTCGGCCACATTGTCCATGCTGTAGTGAATTTTAGAGGATGGGTCCATAAGCATCACCCTTTTGTATCTATCCTTTGGAAATTTTGCAAACAGAACCTCCCAAAGCACCCACCACAATGAAATGGCATATGCACGTGTCTGAGTGCCAAAACCACACACACAAATCCTCTCCCTCCATGTATGAGGCCATCATCAGCCACTCCAGCAGGCTGGGACACACAGTCAGGAATGTCACACACGTGGGCAGGAGCAGACCCAGCTGCCATCCAGAAACCCTCCTCAGCCAGGACATCCCGATGCTGCTCCATGTGTGCTAAGCCTCTCCCATGAGCCTGTCTAAATTTAAGCACACCCACATGCATGCTGTTACTAAATCTACCCAAATATGTAAGCACACTTCTCACCAAACTGCACAGAGGCTGCACGAACACTTACCTGCTTACAAAATGACATAAATTGAGTCTGTATACACAAACACATACACTGACACAGCTGGGGAAGCACACTGCTAATATCCACATCGACAGAGGTCTACCACTGATGAGGGTATGGCCACACTCCCTCTCCCACATCCTCACCAGCAAAATCCTCCAGCCATCAGAATACACTGACACAGCTGGGGAAGCACACTGCTAATATCCACATCGACAGAGGTCTACCACTGATGAGGGTATGGCCACACTCCCTCTCCCACACATCCTCACCAGCAAAATCCTCCAGCCTGGGATGGATTCTGATCTCCCTGAACTCAGTGGGGCTGCTGTGGGTGTGAATCCTTGGCATTGGTGTGGTTCAGACCCTGTTCTCTGTCTCTGCTGACTTGCATGGAATTGAATTAAGGTTCAGTTGTCATTTAGGGATGTGATGAGCTCATATTCCCAGGCTGCCCAAAGCTGAATGAACCAGCACCAGCACCAAAACTCCCTACAGAGACCCAGCAAAGCATCAGGCCTGGAATCTGTCTGGGGACAGGCACCAAGAGCTCTGCCATATCACAAACATGTCCCACCTTCACCTTTTGCCACTGGTCCATCCTCCAAAACTGCTCCCATGGAGGGCAGACAGGGGGTGGCCCTCAGCCCTGCCTGGGCTCCCCACTGTGCCCACTGTGCATGGAACAGGATGTTTCCTTCATGGGAAGGACCCTGCTTCATCCAAATGTGCTCTGCTGCATGGGATCAAGGCAATGCTGCTCTACTCCTTGCTCTCTTCCATCACCAGCTACAAGAACAAACAGGGACATGGAGCAAACACAATTAAACTGAGGTGTTAACCAGTTTAAGGCCATTTCTAGTCTGAGGGCTGCCAGAAGTCAGAGATGGGAGTGATGTCTTACACAGACATCCAGTACCTCTCTCCACAGGCTCAAGCTTCTGCCCCCAGTTCACGACAGGGGCTGCAGGCAAGGGGATGCATTTCATACAGCTCAAAAAGGGAGCACTGGCTCCTGGCCAGACCAGGGGAAAGTGACAGCAAGACCTTGCTCTTGTTCTGGGTCTAGAACAGTCTTGTCGGTGCCCCCTGCATTCTCTATCCTTACAGCAATTCCCTTCTCTCCCTGCTGCTCAAGCTTCTGCCCCCAGTTCACGACAGGGGCTGCAGGCAAGGGGATGCATTTCATACAGCTCAAAAAGGGAGCACTGGCTCCTGGCCAGACCACTGTTTGACCAGGGGAAAGTGACAGCAAGACCTTGCTCTTGTTCTGGGTCTAGAACAGTCTTGTCAGTGCCCCCTGCATTCTCTATCCTCATAGCAATTCCCTTCTCTCCCTGCTGTGTCCTCTCTACATTTTCCTAGATCACATCCTCTCTTCGCTCTGCCTGTTATCTCTTGACAGTCCATTTTCTCCTTCCTCTAATGCATTTTTGTCTTCCCTGTTGTTGCTTCAAAGTCACTGTTATTGGCACAAATCAGCAGCTTCTGGCCCTCTCAGGTCTCTCCTCTCTGTGCTGCTCCACTACCCATTTTCACTCAATTTGCCCTTAAACCTGTTTCCTTACTTGGGCAGCTTGGTCATCTGCAGCTGTCCCACACCCTCACTGCAGAGCACCACTCACCCACAGGCAGGGCAGGCAGACAGCCTCAGCTGAATTTTGCCATGGCTTTGCCAGCAGTCAGGGATTTGGCTGCCATCCACCCTCGAGAGGAGGTCCAGAATTTCACACAGTAGGCCTGAACACACCACCAAAGCTCAAGGACAAAACATCAGACAGACAGATGTTGAGCCAAGACCTTCTGCTTCTCACCCAGTGCCCTGATTATTATAAGATACCTACAGGCCTCTGTAAACTGCTGTTGTCTCATACCAGGAGCTCTCCTGCCTTCAGTGCAGTGTTTGCAGCTCCCCCATCTCCACTAAGGTGATATTTTACCCCCAGTGTGCTCCTGGCATTGGGAAATGGCTGGTGCACGTGAGGATGTCCTGGATTTTGACCCCTCAGTGGCCACACTGTTGCCCAGGAGAAGTTTCCAAATGGAAATAGAGAGAGATGTGCCTGGACAATAGAAGCTTTGACTACACCCAAATAACTCATGAGCCCTTTGGAAGCCCACAGAACCTTCAGAGATGTGAGGAAACCATCTTGGACACCTCCAGCACTTCAAACTCATTGGTCTGAGAGATGTTCCCCCATGGATCCTAAGGGACCCTCTGTGCAGAGGATGGGGTGTCACTGCCTCAGTTTCACACCCAGGGCATACAGAAACTCCCTCTGCATGGAGGGAGAAGCTCCTTAATGGGTAGCCCCACATTTACAGTAATCAAGAATGATTCAATTGACAGGTTTGTGTGGTGTTTGTTAATTTACTTGAGATTCATTCCTGGGAACAGCTGGCTGTATCCCAGCAGGACTGTGACTCTCACTAGCCCACCTGCTGCTAGACAGACGGGCTTTGGGTACAGTTGTAGTTAAGGTTTAGCAGGCAGATATTTCTGGCCATTAAAAAATGGAGAAGTTCTTCAAAGATTCACGTGCAGAGGAGGTTTTGGAGGCAAAGGCATTGGCTCTGGGCTTTGCTAAATGGCTTTGCTTGGTTTCCAGAGTGGTCAAGTTGCCGAGTGCTTGTTTTGTCATTTGAGCACTGCCAGTTGTATTAGCATGATCGTGGTACAGAAAGAGGAACTCATGAAAAAGTCATTTAATATTCAATTAGAGGGTCTGTTCTGGAAGCTTTATATAAGGAGTTTGACTCATAGGGCATTAGGCACCCAACTCCTCTGGATAATTGGGGGAATGGGCAACTACCTCTCTGCTTTGGAAACCTCTGACCAATCAATTCATGTAACATTAATATTTGTCTTCCTTAAACTGACTGTATTCTTTAAGAGATAATTACATTTTTCTTCCTAGTGCCCATGTGGACACGAATCTTAAAGTGTATGATAAAAAGATGTATTAAAAAATACAGAACTATTCCTCAGCAGAATATTTTTTAAAAATCATAACTACATTTCAACAAAATATATTCCTCATGTACAAATACAGATCTCTCCCAGAAATTCCAGCAGGCGATGAGATGCTCAGAAAGGACCACTTGGCCCCACAGACCCACAGGGTTGCTGGACCCTGTACCAGAGCCCTCTTGGGGTCAGAACTGGGGCTGCCTTCCCCAGTGAGCCCCCCTGGTTGCAATGTGGGTTACTCAGAGCCCAGCCCAGCCCCTCCATGACCACAGGGTACCCACCAGCAGTGGTGAAGTGCTACATCCCACCACTGTCAACAGTGCTGGTCCCAGTCCAGAGCAAGGGTCAAACATCACCAAACCAGAGCAAAATGCCCACAATGCTCGGGGCAATCCCACTGCTGGGCTTTCCTGTCACTAAACTATTGATTAGTTATTGATTAAAACATCTATTAATCTTTATAAACTATTTATAAGTGGAACTTTAACATAAAGTGTGACCTGTACAATATTGAAATAGAAATTGTACTTAATATGGATTTTAAGTAAGTTAGATTCATAAGTGAAACCCCACATCACATCCCCTGTGTTTGTTGTGTCAGGTGTGGAGCATTCCACTCAGTTAAACACTTTGGGCTTTCCTTCAAGTCTCCACACTCTGATAAAAATAAGTAACAGCTTGAATTAAGCATCTTCCCTGGACCCTGTCACACACCTGTATTTGCAGGACTGGTTGGCTCCCATCCTTCAGCAGCACTTCCCAGCCTCACACCAAGCCCAGGGCTGGTGAGGCAGCTGCTGGAGGAGGTGATGGCAGCCCTGGCTGTGGTTGTGAGCTCAAACCACTGGCACTGGCTGGCTGAAAATCAAACAAGGAGCTCACAACTGTGAGATCTCCACCGACTCCATTTGTTACATGGCACAGCCGGGGGGGTAACCAGCTTGCAATATATTAAACAATTAATCATTTAGATTGTGATGCTCTTAATGCTGCAGGCATTTCCCACTAAATGTGTGGCACAGGTGCAGGTGCCCTGCAGAGGGATCCTGCCTGCAAACTTTGGGTAAACACGGACAGAACAGACAGCCAGGCTGGAAGAGCTGTGTCCTCCAGGCTCACAAGGCTTTCCTGATGACCCCACTTCTCCATGCCCTGCCTGTTTCCACATGTGTTGACCAATAACCCCAAAAAGCACCACAGTGACTGGCGTAGCTCAGAGGGAGCAGCAGAGTCCAGCGTGCTGCTGAGCACAGGCTGGGCTGAGCCTGGCCTGGCTCATTTGTGCTAATGATTCCCCTCCAGCCTCTCCTGGGCCAGGGTTTGCAGCGAGTACCTCTCCTTGCACTTATTTCATCAACAGCTTTGGAAGCTCTTGACATCACTTACTCCGTGGCATTTGCGTCCTTGTTTCCAGCTGAGGGATCAGGTGACGTGGCAGAGGAGATATTGCTGTTGCATATAAGTTGTAACTAAAGGGTTTTCAATATTTACATTGCTGCTTTTCCTGTCCATTGTGGATTACAGCTGCCCTTTGAGAAATAGGAAGGGAAGGACATGGCCTGCTGCAGCGGGCAGGAGATGGGGCTCTGCAGCCTCTCCTTTCCAGGTAATGCTGCAGCAGCTGAGGGGGGAAAAGTGTCTGGATGGGACTGGCTGCACAACCTGAGGCAAATTGCAGTGCTCCAGTTTTGGTACCTCGGTTTTCTCACCAAAAAATGAGGATTTGGGGCAGTGCTGGGAAGGCCAAGTGCAGCTATGAGGATTAACAGGGAGGTTTGAGGGATGGAAAAAGACTTTATGCCAAGTCAGCTCCCCTCTGAAACCTTGTGCTTCAGAAACACCCTGGGCTGCTGGTTGTTTCCAGCACAAATGGCAGAAGAGGCTCTTGCACCTCTGGCCCTGCCATGACTTGTAACAGATTTACTGGGTCACATTAATTTCTGAGAGGTTCTGGAGGGGACCCTACAGGGATAATACCCTCACCCAGGAAATGGTTGTACTGAGAGAATAATGAAGGCACAGGAGGAGCTGAGGCACTTTAAAATGTCCAAGGCACAGGGATATGCCCCATGTACTGCTTTCCCATTAATACTGCATCAGAAGCTCCTGCTCCTCCAGCCAAGTGCCCATCACACATTCAGGCTCCTGGATACCCAGCAGTGTCCAACAGGATTCCACTCCTGTGCAACCACAAAAAAAAAATTGGAGAAATCCTTCTCTGCCACAGAGGTGCTCCAGATCTGCAGACCTAGGAGCAGGATTTGGCCCTGTGATTTCAGCTGATGTCTCATGAGCCGTGGGCTGAATAGGAACTGTAATTGGTGCAATTCTACATCTTCAAGGCTATTAGATCCTTGTAGCTCCCCATCATGCTGTGTTTGGAGTAAATAGAGAGTGTTTAGCCAAGCTGAGAGATCCTCTAATGGAACAGACAGTTCTTCCTCTCTTCATCTGCTTGTCCCCACAGCTTTGTTATTTAAAGTCAGGTTTAAAAAAATAATAAATAAATAAATAAATAAAAAAAATCAGTAGACAGGTTTGGTTTGGAAGCCGGAGGACAGGAAAAGTTAGAGATATTTATTTGACAGGGTCAAGGTTGCTGCTTTTCTTTTCTCTTTCCCCAGGTCCCATAGGTGTTAGACTGAGAGACATTTAATCGAGGGAGTAGCGGTTTCATATCTATAACAAAAATCAAATAATGCAAGATGATTTACTCCCCCTAGCAACCAGGGAGCTTACCCTTAGCAACCAGCCTAGCCTCAGGCAGCGGTGTAATCAGCTTGAAAATATTTCAATTATTGTGTTGATTTTAGTGGATTTGAGAAGCGCTGTGCGGAGAGACCAGGCACATTCTGCCCACGACCTGGAGAGGAAGATATTGATTTAAACAGGTGTCAGAAAGGAAAAGTGGAGTAAATTTAAATGCAATAGGAGAACAGCGCATTGAGTGTGGTTCAGTGTGGGGGTGACATTTTGCTCATCGCCTTGAATGAAAGTGACTCAACTGAACTAGAAATTTCACCTTGAAAATCATCTCCCATCGACACAATCAAGAGAAAGCCGTTCGCCATCTCTTTTCCCTGGTCAGGGAAGAAGTGCTGGGGGGAACTGGCACCTGGGTTTCCAAGACAGCTTTGGAGAAAGTAACTACCAGAGAAATATGGGATTAGTGTATCCCACTCGAGAAATTAGCTGAGTGGTGCTGGGGGGAAGCAGGAGAGACGGGGAAGAGAATGTCTGCAGAGGGCAGGACATAGAATTCAGGACTGAGCTACAAGAGGTGATGCCATCCTCAGACTCCAGGCTGCTGCTTCTGAAGTGAGGAATTTGGTACCAGCACCAGACTGAGTAGCTGCTGGTGGAGCCAGCAGGAGCAATGGTCCAGTCAGCCTCAGACCTCACAGAAAAAGGAGAAACCTCTGTTTCTCTTTGCGTGGCATGGGTCAAACCTGCTCTCAGTAGCATCAGCACTGCCCCACAAAGCAGCACATTGGGGTGTCACCTTCAGCCTCCACTGTGTAGTTTGTCCAGGTTTAGCCAC
Source organism: Passer montanus (assembly GCF_014805655.1). Lineage (NCBI taxonomy): Eukaryota > Metazoa > Chordata > Aves > Passeriformes > Passeridae > Passer > Passer montanus. Next base: position 5,277,867 of record NW_024373256.1, read on the forward strand.
CTGATCTGGCACAAAAGAAGCAACCAAATTCTGACCTTTAGGGAATTGTCCCACTCCCTTCCACCCTTTGCTACCTGTCCCCCCACATCTATCAGCTGCTCCCAGCAGAGCCCCAGCTTGGCCCCAGGCCACTCCCTGACCTGCTGCTCCCACGTTTTGTACTCATCAGGCAGCTGCAGGAGCAGCCTGTGTGCAGTTCAGCAGAAACCAGTGACATCTTTGTACACACAGCACTGCCGAGCTGTTTTCTGATGCAGCAGAAGTCTGTAGACACTGTACTGATAATAGGGTTTCACCTGTTCCCAGTGAAGTGACAACTGACATGCCATGTTCTGATGAGCCTCTTTCCAGTAGGGTGACACCGTGCACAGAGTGCATTATAACCCTGGTTCTGCAGGCTGCCACAGCCTGTGCTCAACACCAGCAATACCCAGGGCTGCAGCAGAGCTGAAACTTCATCCAATTCACAAGGAAGCTGTGATCCATGTGTCTCTGACAGTTTGTGTGCAGGGCACTTCTCACCTGTTGCCCTGTGATGAGTGAGCACTGAGCAGTGCAGGGATGCCCGGGGTGGGGATCGATAGCTGGCACAGCTGAGCACACATTTGTGCCTTGTCCTGGACACTGCTGCTGCATCCTGCTCAGAGCCATCCTTCCCATCTCTGAGGCAAACAGCCAAGGCAGGAGCAAGGGCTCTGTAGAGACAGTGGGGCCAGGAGGGCTCCTTCTCCCCCAGAGCTTTTGGGGAGCCTGGCAGGTTGGCGCTGCCTCGGTTTTCTTCCTGTCACCAGAAATTCCTTCTGCACCTGTCAAGTGACCAAGGCAAATCACTTTTGTTTGAGATGGTTCACACTTCTCTGGGTTCAATTTCAAAGTGGCATTTTTAGAGCTTATCACATGCCATTTATAAATGTATCAGTGCCTGCTCAAAAGCTCGGTGGAAAGAGGAATGCTGCATCCCTCCTCTGTTTGACAAGAACACAAGCCCTGCACAATCTTCAGACAGCAAAGGGCACTGCCTTATCTCTGGCTACTAAAGGGTGTATCTTGACATTGCTACAATCACCCTCATGGTGTAAGAAGAGCAAAAATCAGCCTTTTTACCTGGATTTTCAACCATTTTGAAGCTTTTCTCTTTGCCGTAAACCAAACTGATTCCTGGATCGTAGCTTTAGAGCAGACATCTCCAGCTAAGATGGGCTTTGGGCTGCAGCTGGGGCAGCCCCACTCCATACTCATGCACCCAATTTTGCCTTACAGTAGATACAAGGTGGGTTATTCCACTGCCACAGAGCAAAGGGGCCATGCATTTATCCCAGGGAAAGACCCCACCCCACAGGCAGTTGCCACCAGGCAGCCACTGTGTTACAAATCTCAGCTTTAGCTTTTCCTCACAGTAAATTTCCAGCAAACACTAAAAAGGAGAATGGTATCCAAAACGTCTTCCTTTGGCTTATTTAGGGACTCAAAACTACCAGAGGGCTGCTGAGATAACATCCACTGCAACCAGAAAATGTAGGGAGGCCAAGGAGGAGACAACAGTGATGTGCCTGGGGGAGATGCTGTGCAGATGCCCAGCCAAACACCCCCACACCACCAGGAGCAGCTCGGTAAGAGAGCACATTTTAACCTCATTGACTCACCCCAGGCAGGCAGGATCCTTCCCTCACCGCTCCCAGCAGAGCCTGTTTGATGTGCTGACCTGCCCTCCACAAGCATCTTACACTCTCTATCTTTGTTGGATTGGGAGGGAAAGAAAAAATTCAGATTATTTTTAAGCCCATTTGCTGCCTTGCCCTGAAATGTGCAGACTCTTCCCTGGAACGTACCTTCAGTGTAATCCTCTCTTTACCAGGGTCTGTAGTCGCTCATTCACGCGTTCCTCTGCCTTCCTTCATTATAACCTGTTGCTCATCAGAAACCCTAGCAGCTTAAACTGGACTGCTTCTTTGCTTGATAACAGTAATCAGGGCTTTAGCAGGCAGCTTTGCAGAATCAGCCTGCCCTGCACCCCTCCCACTCCCAATTTTCTGATGGATAGGTGATCACTCAGGGAAGGAAAAGGTACATCTTCACCAGGAGAGCAGAACAATTTGCATTTTGGGAGGTGGTAACTGCAAAATTAGGTATTTAGGCAGTGCCACATGAGATTTCCAAGGGAATTCCTGACCTAAATTTGCAGCAACAATGTCCTGGCATTTTGCCTTTTTACTATCTGTAGAGTCATTAAAAGTCAATAACCAAATCAGAGTAGGTAAATACATGGGGGCATCTCGTTCCATTGATTTTTGGGCAGGATACCCCTCTGAAATCAATGGAGAGCTTTGCTTAAAAACCAGTGGCATGGTAAGGGCCACATTTCTTAAACAGAAAGAAACACAAATCCAATATGAGTTTATCTTCCAGCTCTGTCTCCAAAACCTCACATTTTTGTCTTCTCAATCCCATTTTCCTGCAGTACAATCCAAGTAATTCTCATCAAAAATAAAGTCTTATTTTCTATGGCTGTTCTTTAAAGGGAATTAAGCAATAGCTGTTATTGTGTATTTGGAGATACAGATCCAGAGGTTCAGATTATTCTGCCTTTTGCCTTTGCACTGCTGAGTTGGACACAGTCTGAGTGACAGATCAATTCATTCACTTTTTGAAACTTTTTTGCCTTGAATATTAAAGGCTTCAGTTTAGTGGTGATGCTATCGAGCCAGTCAGTGTTTGTAATTGAAATCAGAACCTGAAATAGGAAATGCATCATCCAGCTAAACTGTATTTACAACTCAATGCCAGCACTTTAAACTGCAATGGCCATCCTAAATCACAAAGCCTTCCTCAACTGCCCAGCAGCTTAGGGATCAGGCTCTGCTCTAACTCTGGACCCCATCCAAGGCCTCTGGAAGTCAGCTGTGGCTTTTTTTGACCTGGCAGGTGCCCGAGAGTCACTCTAAGGCTCTTCCCTGTGTGCTTCCTTTCTCTGGCCAGCTTCCTTAAGCTGCCATGGGCAATGACAGCTTTCCTCAAGTCTGAATTACTGCTCGAATTTTTGGCTTGAAAAACAACATGATAATCCCTTTCATTGTTGTTTTGCTTTTTTTTTTTTCAAACTTCCCAACCAAGCAAAAAGCTGTAGAACCATTTCTCAGTCCTGCAGCACCTCTGCTTCCAAGGCTGCCAGCTCCCGTAGCCCCTTTGCAAACAGTGCTAAAGATCTGCTATGCAACAGAAACTTTCCAGGTGGAAGCAGACCTTTGAGCATGACACCAAGATTTAGACTTACAAAATTCAGGAGAGGTGACATCCATCCTCTTCACGGGTGCTGGCCCCCGTGTCTGCTGCAGTGCTGGGCAGGAAAAAAACACACAGGTCAGTGCAGCCACCAGCTACAACAATTTTGTTTGGCACAGGGAAGAGGTATTTATTCCCTTGGATGGGTTGTAGCTTTTTCAGATGTGAGGCTGAGGCTCATACAGAGGGTTCATTCTCCACCTGAGCTCCTGACCATGATGCAGGGCTACACCTGGAGGAGTTGAGATGCTGCCCTGGTGCATCCATCCTGCTGGAGCTCTCCTGCCACACCTTCCCAGCCCAAATCTCTGTGCCAGGGAGACTCAGCTAGCTCAGGTGTGTTTGCTTGCTTTAGACCTCTATTTCCTTTCCTGGGAATAAATTTTGTGGCAGCTGCCAAGCAGGATCCACTTAAGCTTGGTGCTAAAGGCAATCTGAACATTCTGCTTCTCTCCTGGAAAAGATCTGTACACGGAGCAGAGAGGAGCAGAAGGAACTTTCATCTCAAATGTGCAGAAGGCACAAAAGCAGCATCCTTCCCTGGGCTCCCTCCCTCCTCCAAGAGAAGACAGCAGTCTTCAGGGGAAGGAAAATACAGAAACCACAAGCTGGAGCCTCGGGCATGGCCAAAGGAAGCTGGTGGAAATATTCCAGCTAGGAAATAGATCGAGCCAAGCCATAAAATGCTTCACTCAGACACATTCCTTGACAACACTGGGGCCCCCTGCTCTCTATCCCACACTGCCAGACTTGCCACATATAAAATCAAGGCAAGTGACCACAAGCATAAAAAAGAGTTATGCCCTGCCACAGTGCATTTTGAGCTCTCCAACAGCCCAGCACCACAAGGAGAAACAGGGTTTGTCCCCATTTCCTTCAGGAAGAAGTTTCAACCAGCAAAAATCCCACATTACAGCCATGGCACAAGTGGCCTCTACACAGATAAAGGAGCCCAGGGGAGCTGTCACATGGAAGATCTTCAGGGGAGCTCTTAGCTCTTTGTTCACACTTGCAGAGCCTTGCCCAGGATGTCTGGCTTGCCTTGCTTTCCAGTTGTGGGTATTGTGTTTCCAGTTTTTGAAGGGTTTGGGTGTTGGGGAACCCCATCCAGGTTTGCTCTGGACCCTGTAATGGCACTCTTATCCACTGCTTTTCTGAGGTTTTCTTCCTGGCTTCCCACCAAGAGCAGGGGCATTCCCTGGGGTGTGAAAGAAAGCTGGGACAAATCTAGCTTCACCTTTGGGGTTTATGGATGGCAAGAGGATCTCTGTGGCATTTCCAACTGGCCTAAACCACCCGAGGGAAAATTCCCCAGCAATATCTGGAAAAATTGGAAGGCTTCTGTACAGATTCAAACTCAGTCTCCAAAAAAAAGAAAAACCCACACCCAAAAAAATCCCCACAAACCCACCTCTGTTGGTTTCAAATGATAAATGTACCCACCAAGGACCTTTCTGCAGTTCTGTGTTTACAATATACGTCTCTCTTCATGCTGTAGCTGTAGCAAAGCATGGGAGGGAGGCTTGAACACAGTGATGACCTTACAAAATCCAAGATGAGAACAGTTTCGCAGTTATGTGTCACCACCAGACCTTTCCAAATAACTGATATATCTCAGACCACTCTTGTACACACACCTGAAGCTGCTCAGAAATAAGCCCTTGCTGCCTTTTCACTACAGACACACAATCATTTCAGAACGTAAAAATAAAGCACCCAAAGCTGCAGAAACTCTTATTGCAAATAATCTCACTGCCAGAAGAAAGGCAGCGTGGGGTTTATCAGAAAACTGGGTTCATGTGTAGGACCTTTAACATCTTCAGATGAAGGCAATCACTGCACAAAGAACAGCAAGGCTTTGGTGTGAGAAGGAATTCACCTTCACCACAGCACGGCCCCAGCAGCCTGCCCAATGATGCAAAACTGAAAACACTCTGTTCACAGAGTTTCCAGCTGCTTCTGCTGAGGTTTTCCTTGTTTCAGAAAGGAATTTGGGACCATTCAATGAAAGGAAAAACCATGCCTGCTCCTTCAGGTCCTGTAGAAATTTAGCAAGGGAGAGAGGAACTTTTTTAACCTGAAGAATTTAGGAAATGAAGGCCAGTTCTGGCAGAGCTATGCCACGGGATCCAGGAAGCATCCACCTCCTGTGTGTTGGTATGGAGTTTAAAAAATAATCAGTCCTCACAGGTGGATCAAACCCAGACATTCTCCTGCAGCCATCAGGAAAATAACACTTTGTTTTCTTAGGAACCAGATGTTCCCCACACAGCAAATGCTCCAAATTTATGACAGCTATGTCAGACTGCACAGACCTGCAATGGTCTTTGGTCAGAGGGAACGCAGAGCAAACAGAAAATATACAGGAGGAAGCAGAGGGGAAAAAAAAGCTTCATTCCACATCCTCAGCTGTGGAAATGTATTTGGAGAAAGCGTTGGAGGCTGCAGCTCCTGGAGGAGGCTGCACTGTCTCTCCTTGAAAATGAGACTGAAATTATGTTCCACGTCAGCTGTCAAGTAATGGTTTTGAAACCTTAAACAGAGAATACATTTGCAGCTATTAGCATGGTATGGTCATGGTTTGTATTTGAAGGTGAAAACAGTTTGTAAGGAGGGAAGGAAAACATTAATTCTATTCATCTTGAAAGTTACTTTAACTTTTCAAAATGCTACGGTAAATTTTCAAAGTTTAAAATTAGTTTCAAGATGAATAGAATTAATGAGTGAATTAGAACTGGTACAAAATTGCAATAAATAATATTCAAAACCTTTTAATAAGCTTTGCAATGATTAAAATGAATGGATTTTTTTTTTCTTTTTGCTATAAAACTGGAGCTCTTTTAAGTATAAATTGTGATAATGACTCGAGAATTTCCAGCATCAGGTTTTTCCATTACATCTCAGCCTCCACAGTTGATCTAAGGCTTAAAGAATAACATTCAAGCCTCACTTTCTAATGATGAGGTGTTTGACACAGAAAGCAATCCTAATAGAGGAGGCTGCCTGCCTGGTGATTGCTGCCAAGTAGAGCTGACACAGACAAAGAAACATTTTTCTACCCAGTCTTTTAACAAAACCTGCTCCTCGGACCTGGGACTGTGAGTGATGAGCAGGGATCCTGTTGTGAGGAGTACTTGGGAGATCAGACCTGTGTTTGGAATTCTGACAGCATTCATTGTAAATCTTGCTTTAAAAAAATAGAGAAAAAAAGAAAAAAACCCCATAAAAAACATAGGACAAGATTTTTAGCAATGCTGAGTGATGAAACACTAATACAGTTAGTTCAGTCATAACAGTTTGTGATACCTCAGGTTTGGTTCCACACAGGAAAATCCTCCTCAGAAACCAGGTTTGGAAAATTTAAAACTTCTTTGTCCACAGCTCCTGCCAAGCCTTTTAACCTGACAGCCTTTCTGAATTTTTCTGGGATATGTTTCCATCACTGCCCACAAGGCTGCTGGTGTCCTGTGAGTGGTTCTTCAAAAGACTTGCACCAAGTTATGCCAGGACAACTTCCTGTAAATTCATTATTCTCAATTTTGGGGAAAAATTCATCCTGGCATCAAAAAGCACTGTGGCACTAATGTTTTTTCCTGTTTGTTCAGCCATTCTCCCTGTGTGCCTTGGGGAAAAGCTTTGCTCACTGACACTCCCACTGGGACAGCTGCACTCCTGAGGTCATCCTGTCCCTGTGGCAGGAGGGGCAGGCCTGCAGCCTGCTCTCCCCAAAGAGACCCCTGGTTTCTCTCTGGGGCAGTGTGACCTGCCTCCATCAGCATCCCCCAGAGCAGCAGCTTTCCCCTGAGGGTCACTGCTGCCCGGGGGACAGCCCAGTCCCTCTCCCACCCCTGCTGTCCCTGTGCTGCTGCCTGGCAGGGACCACAGCTCCCAGGCATCCACCACACTCTAATGAGCTTCTCTGTGCTGCTGAGATTAATTTTTGAGATCCATCACATCTCCATGGCTGGTCTCTCCTGCTCTCTCCAGCAAGATGCCACAGGCTCCTCCCCAGATCCTTCACTTTCTGCTTAATCAATCCTTCTTCCATTATAGCAAAACACGATCCTCTTCCTTGCCTTCCAGCTCTGCTTCCCCCCAGCAGATGTGAGGGTGCAGCCTGAACTGTGCTTTCTTTATTTCTTAGTTTTGCATGAGAGCCCATAATCCACTCAGAAGTAGTTTGTAATAACTCTGCATGGGAGAGGCCGCCCAGGATAAATTGTGCTGTGTGAACATCCAGGGTGCTGCTGTGCTGGCAGGCAGGCAGAGGAAGGACAGAGCCATCTTCCAGGTGTATTTATTTCCCCAGCCAGGACAGCTCGTAATCGCAGACAAACTGTTTGTCCTTGACTCCTGTCTCGGCAAAGGAAGACTGAACTTCCCGCAGCACAATCCATATCACATCAGATTTGATGTATTTCATAACAGCCTTTTATTCTCCTGTCTTTGTTCATTTATTTATCAATCTGACACTTTGCTAGATACGTCCCTGTCTTTCTTTTTATTCACCTGTCATTATCCCCTGCTCACATGTTATAATACTCAACTTTTTATGTATATTAAACATAAAAAGGCTCTTGGCCTGTGCCTTTTCACTGTGGATTTTCTCTGTTGCACTTAAATAGCAATAGAACGGATGCTTTGCAAATCCTTTCTGACTTTTAGTGATATAAATCGTGTCTGTTTGGAGCTTCCAGCCTGCCTTGAAGCACTGAAAGGCCCCTCTGCCACACGTGTCTGCACAGCCCAAGTCACGCCTGGGATGCTCCCCAGGCTTTCGGGACCAGGTCCATGGAGAGGGAACTCAGGAGTGGAGCAGAAGAGCCCCATAAACACCCAGGCAGTGTAAATAAACATTTACCAGCTTTCCATGATCTAATCCTCTGCGTTAACCGGCGGTAAATCCCAGGGGAGGGAGTCCAAGGGGTTTTCCCCACCACAGATCCCAGGAGTTCAGAGCTGGTGGAGGCACTGCCGTGCCTCGCTGGGCCTCAGGTGCAGAGCTCAGCTTCATCCTTTAGAAGGAAAGTTGGCTCTCAACTTACAGCCAAATAAAACCATCCTCTGCTCTTCCTCGAGCATTTCACAAAAGCAGTGAGATTACTCCACCCTGAATTTTTACTGCCATCAGAGAAACAGCTAAAAATATTTAACTTGTTTGTTAAAATATTTAACGTGGTTTTGACAGTTCACCAGCTGTTTAAAAGTAGCTGAAAAGGATGGCAAAGGCTGTTGCTGAGTTTAATAAATATGTGTGTGTGTAATGTTTGTTATCTGAGAAGTACATTTAGATGTCTGCTTAGGTTAGTATCACATATGCTAGAACACATGTTCCTTTTCTGGTACACATCTATAATTGTGCCCATTTATCTTATTGCAGTTTAAAGTACCAACAGGATAAATAAAGGCACTGTCTGTTCTACTTTGAGAAAAAGAGAGACCAGGCTATTTAAGTCAGTGAGAAAATATAAAACTCTGCAGATAAAAACTTTCAAGAGTGGTGAAAATTACTTTTTAAAATAGCACAATCAAGGACATCTTTGCTGTGGAAAGATTTTAGTCAGAAGGAAGCAATTCAAAAGCTTCTACAGAATGGATGTAGGCAGAGAACAGTGGCAGGAGCAGAGAGGCATTCTGCCTGTGTCCTTTTTCACAGTAATCTCTAGGCATTAATTTTCCACATCTACTAAAATAAAATTCTCTTACAGATTTACTTTCCCACGGCATAGGATCCAAGCACAAGTAAGGGATGCTGGTGCTGCAGATGAGGGTGAGGAGGGGGTGGAGGGGGCACAGGTAGGGCTAAACCTGGAGGATGGCATTAACCACACTCAACCAGCCCAGCAGGATCGTTCCCTCAAGCCAGAGCACAAGTGACATCCCCACAACAATGCCAGCTGAGGATCCTCTGGGATCCTCAGGTCAGGGCTGGGGACACACCTAGACACAGCCTCACTCAGGATCAGGAAAATCCTCCCAGAACTGGGAAATCCTTTCTCCACATTTGTGTGGCCTTTGTCAAACACGAGGCAGGAAGATTTGCTGGACCGAGTCCACAAGCATCCTGAAGACAAACAGAACGAGGATGCAGGTTTGGATCTTTCAGTCCTTCAAGGTACTAGAACGAGGATGCAGGTTTGGATCTTTCAGAGTAAATGTCCTTCAAGGTACACCTACCCCAGACTGAACTCTCATACCAGGTTCCTCTGACCACCCATGTGTTAGTCCAGATGTGGAAGCAAACAATCAGCTCCCACTAAAGCCAGAAATGTCTGTCCCCACCCTTGACACCCAGCCACGATGTGCAGAGCAAGGAAATAAAACAGCTCAGGAATCCAGCACTTTGTGGCTTGGATTTGTGAAAGCAATGATAAATTTAAAAGGATTTAGGGAAACTCTAATTGCAGGAATCAGTCTTGAGAGACAGAGCGGGACTCACAGACTTCTTTGATGTTCAATTCATAAAAGTCCTCAAATTACAGAAGGAGAATCACTTTGCAGCTTGGAACAAACTGACAGCCCAGAAATACACTGAAAACCAGTCACTGAGCTCCAGTGAGCTGCAAAGACAAACTGCCAGGGGCAAAATGAACATTAAAACCAAGATCACCAGACACACATAAAGTGTGTTCTGAAGGAGAAGCCAATGAGTTTGATAATATTTGTGACTGGACAAGAGACCTAAGCAACCAGCCCGGTGGCACTGGATTTTCCAGGGGTGATCTTTTTTGTGTCTCTTGTTCTTGCAGATAAGACTGATGGAGGGAGCTTTGGTGGGACAGCTGAGGTGGCTGAGATCCCCCAGTTCTGGTGTAAACTATTTGAAATTAAACAGAAATGCCAGTGAGGGGGTTTAGTGCGCTGATTTGTCAGCCTGAGGTGAACTGCCATGGTTGTTTTTAAACATCTCACCTAACCACAATTTAGGAGAGCAAAAGGGATGAAATGGGCAGTGAAGATCTAGTAGCTGGATCTGCTTAAGAATGCCTCCACAATCCTTTCTTACCTAAACAGATCCAAAAAAGATAAGTTTAACATGAAGGTTATTTTCACCACACACAGAGGCAGCATCAGTCAATTCAAGAGCCATTCTGGAGCACTCTATGTGCTCTGAGAGCATCAAAGCCTTTTATGTGGAATAAAACATGATCCTGCAGGAGCTTCTTGCAGCCTGAGTTACACACCAAACCCAGATGACAACTCAAGTTTTCAAACGGGAAAAGCCATCCTGGAGAGGGGTTTGAATTCCTGGGTGTAGCAGGAGCTGGAAGCCTGAGGAATGCTTTAAATCACCCACGTGTTGTGGATCATCACAAACGCACCAGCATTGCTGGAAACCTTGCAAATGACAAGAGGCTGAAATGAGGACTCTATCCTGCAAAACAGAGCGTGGTGCCAGCACCACAGCTATTTGGATGCCTTGCCAGAACAAACCACCTTGTGAGAGCGAGCCCTTGGCTGCCAAGAGAAGAGCAGGGATGGGGAGAGGCGGCTGCGCCGAAAGCGCTGCTGGAGGCTCCAGCTCCTTCCAAAAGGAACAGGCCACGCTGAAAACAGAGCTGGGCTTACCAACCACATTATTTTTAGGAGAAAGAGAAAAGCTCTCAGTGCCTCCAGCTGTCCCCAAGGCTTTGGGGGGATGCAGTGAGGCCGGGGTTTGCTCTGTGGGTCTGCAGGTGCCCGCTGGGGGTGGCAGAGGGGAAGGGGGAGGGAGGCGGGAAGGAGAAGGAAACTGTGCCATGTCCTTCTCCTATGCCAAAAAATGAAAAGAAACTATAAACCCCCTGTTTTCAGAATATAAAAAGGTTGTGAAAATAGGACTCCAAGGGCTCTGCAAATGATTATGCTAATTAGATCCAGGGCTATTCAATAGCTCTGAAGTGATGCTCAGGAATTTTGAACTACAGTTTTTAGTGTGATTACAGATCATATTAAAATTCTATTAGTCTTCACCTAAGTTGCAAATAAGTAGGGTGGAATAAGGGGTCCATACTTTCTTCAACACAAACATTTCTAAGGTAGCAGATATTTTAGAGGAAAAATGTTCCCCTTTTTGAAAATAAAAGAAGCTTTATTTATGTAATTACGCAGTGAAACTACAAACTGTGAAATTTTCAAAGATTACTGATTTTTACCATGGGCCCAAGTTTTTAGTGTTGCTGTAAAACAGTATTTGTAATTGTTTTAGCCTTGCTATACAGTATAATTGAGACACTCAGTAGAGAAAACTTGCTAGCAAAATCTCTTTTTGTTTCTGCCTAGCAAATGATAAATTGTTAATGACCACCTGTTACAATGTTAATGAAAGTGAGATCTGTATGTAAATAAAGCAAATTTAATAACTTAACAAGGTGGATTAAAATTCCCAACCTGCTCCTTGCTAATCTAATGCCAAACACCAAATAGTTGCTATCTAAGCAGGAAACTAGTTAATGTATTCACCTCCATGTACTTTTCAAACTATAATTAATATTTTAAAAATTTATAAAACCAAAATCATAGGTTTGATTGTAACAAACAAAATATCTGCCTTTAATCTACTACAAAAGGTTGGCGCAAATCCCCTTAAACGATACTAAAATGTAAACCACAAGGCAGAACTGAGGAATTGATTATGTTTAACTTCTTTTGCATTTGTCCTAATCACATTCCTTATAATTGTATTTAAAATTACTCCAAAACAGTTGATTGGTAATTCTGTAGCACAGAAGAAATATGGAATGAGAACACTGTTTCCTTGGAAGGAAAAAAAAAAGTCTTGTTATAAATAACTTTCAAGGTATGTCCTCTGGACATTGGATGAATATTAACACTTGACAAATGGACATTTGTTGGTTTAAACTAAAGTGAAAGTTATTGAAAGGGAAGAAGTGAGGCTCTTATTTCTTGGGGAAGAAACTCACTTGCAGGTGTTTTTTCTCTTCTCCAAACCCCACACGGGGTTTTAGAGCACTGCCTTTCTCCCCCTTCCTCCTGATTTACCCCAGCCCGTGGTTTGTGGGGCAGCTCTGCAGGGCTGGGGCTGCTGCTGGAGCCCCAGTTTCACCCCAGCCCTGCAGGAGTGGCTTCAGCAGGAGACCTGTGTAGACAGGGACTTCTGGAGGTCCTTGACCCAACCTCCTGCCCCAAGCAAGGTCAGCTTCAAACCCAGACCAGGTTTCTCAAAATCCCAAGGTGGAGACTCCACAGCCCCTCTGGGATGCTGTGTCAGGAACACACAGGGGGAAATGTTGGACTCTGGGGGGTTTCTCCTCAAACCAGAGGGAATTTCCCATTGCAAGCCACCCCATGCCCTCCTATTGAGCACCTCAGTAGCTTCAGCAGGGAGATGGAGGGAGGGAAGGGATGTCATCCCCTTCCATTCCACCATGGCCACACACCCAGTTTGTCCATACAACCTTGACACCTGAGTCCTTCCCTCCCATCCTACCACTTGTCTCAGCTCCAGTGCTTTCTCCCTGTTTAGAAAGGAGGCCTGAAACACAGAGAACAAGGGGTTTTTCCACAATCAACCCATGATACAAAAACTGGACAGACATGGAGGACTGACATTTGCATGGGCTTTCCTCCACTGGGCCTTCTCCTTCAGCTGCTCTCAATTTGGAGACCTGGACACAACCATGGGTGCTGCCACTCATGATGGGCCTGATGAGGATCATCTCACATCAAAGCAAACCCTGTCCTTGTCTCCTTGTCCGTGGGGAAGTCCCAGAGCCCCAGAGGAGATTCCACAAATAACTATTTCTAAAAAAAAAAAGAAAAAAATTTTGGAGAATATAGATACATATTTTGTCCTTTAATTGGGAAGCACTTCACGGGTCTGCACTTAATCAAGATGGATACCTCATTAGGACATCTCCCAGGGAACCAGTTTAGCCTAACAACAGCAAATCGCAGCACTGCTGCTTAATTGGGACAATTTTTGCAAAGTCTCCTCTTAATGGAGACATATTGGGCCAGTGCCAGGAGTTAAGTGGTGTTAAATGAAATAGGTGCAAAACTCCAACTTCCTGTCTTTTTATATAAAGATTGTCAGCTAAGAATGTAAATAAATAAAGGCTAAATATTTAGGAGTAGGGACTTAGAGTCTCCTAGTTTCTTGGTTGCCTGGAGTACTGTAAAGAAATGTGAGCTCCTTGGGTCTGTACCCAACCCAACCTCCACTTCCAGCCTCAATGTTTCTCCTGTTGTGCTTGGACAGCACAAAGCACCTCCGGCTCCAGATGTCTGCTGGAATATCCTGGGCTTGCTTACCATGGACAAGACAAATCCTCACCCTCTGCTTCAGCCTTCTCTGAAGGTGTCTGTAAAACCATAAGAGCAGGTCTGCAGAGGAGCCAATGCTTAACCCTGAAGCCCTGGAAACAGAAGCCAAGGTTCCCAGTGGAGGACCCCAGACATGCAATCACATACATTTCTATGTCCCTGCCATTCAAGGACCTTTGTGCCCTGACTTTGAGTCAGAAACATAAAATTTCCACCTACAAGACACAGAGAGTCTACAAAGTGATACATTCATGCCCACAGTGGGAAACCTGCCCTCACCTCCACGAATTCAGGTCTCTCCCAGTGACAGGACGTTGCACAATTTGCTTGAACAGAGCAAGTGCAGCCCACCATGGTGTGGTGGGCAGGCTGGCCAGGTGGGTGAGGCCCTTGATGGACACTCTGGGCATCCCTGGTTCTGGCAAGAGCCATGACAGAGGGTTCAATATCTGCTCACATGCCCATGCTTCATTCCTGGGACCTCTCCCACCAGAGTCAGAGTCCTCCTTCTCTCAGGTTCCCTCCCTACACACAGAGAGCTGAAATCTTGTTCTCTCCCCCATTTTTCCTTGGAAGAGCAGCTGCTGGGGGAGCACAATGCTGTTCAGTACAGGGTTAGCTTCTGGGCAAGGCTGCTGACAAATACAGTAATCAAACTAATGGCAGGTACTTTCCCAAAATCACTCAGGGCAGTAGCAGCCACCAGCATGCTGGGAACAGACACCCAGAGCATCTTCCAGAGTATAAAAAACAAGCTTCCTTCAAAAAACCTCTCCCACGATGTCTTAGATCCCCTTAGATATTTCTGAGTGTTAACATTAACTGATGAGCCAGCCTGAGAGGCATCAAAGCAGGTTTTTTTCCTCCCTTCGTCATTAAGAGAAGATGTTTTACAAGTAGCTGAGCAATTTGAAGGATATAAAAGGTGTGCAAAAATTGTCTCTTTAAGACATTGACTCAGTAACCTGTAAAAGATGTTAGTTAAATACATTTCCTTGGGACTCCTACAGTCTTTGAGTGAAAGTGTTTTGTACATAAACAAACAACAACGCTCCTTCCATCCATTAAAACCCACCAGGCACTTTAATATATCACAGCGTAACCATTTAGCTCAGTCATTTTTCATTGTTTGACCTCACTTTTAATTAGAGACTAAATTATTAATGCCATTTGATAGGAGACAAACTACTTGGGAGTGCTGCTGTTCTCTAGGCCAGCTCTCAGGAACTACACACTCAGATTTTGTACGTTTCAAATAAAACATAAGTGGCCAGAAGAAAAACAATTTACATTTACAGCTCCTACAAACACAGCATCCATCAAGAGTTTGATGCTTAAAAAAAAAAACCCTCATGTGGTGTTATCAGTAGACTTTTAAAAATCAGCAAGAAAATATAAAGTTCCCCCGGAGAGAAACTCCCTGGAGATTTTCCAAGAAGTTCACGAGCTCTGGAAAAGTAGTTGCCAGCTCCTGTAATCAAAACGCCCAGGATTGTTTAAAGAAGTTAGCAGGGTATTTTTCCCTGCACAGCTTTGATGTAGAGGCTCCTAAGGAGGGAAGATGAGCCCAGAGAAAGCGGAAAGCTGGAGGTGATTTAAAGGCAGAGAGCGAGAGGGCAGGGCTGCAGAGCAGAGCAGGGTCTGAGCCAGCTTAGCTGACACCAGCAGACCCCAAATTGTTCCCAAGTGGGCCAGGTCAGGGTGCAGCCTACCCCTCACCAGGGCATTTGATCCCTTGTAAGCTCTGGCCTGGGTTCCCCACTCCTGGCACTTTGAGGGCACAGAGCACTGTAAAAGCAGGTTCTGTGCCACCAGGGCAAACATCCTGCTCACAGAGAGGAACTCCCCTTGTGAGATCCTCCTTCAGGAAATAAACACCAGGCTTGCAGTGGTTGTTGTGAAGGAGACAACAAACCTGGGATCCTTGGGAGAGCTGCAGGGACTGGGTTTGGCCTCCCTTGCTAACCAAGAGCCTGAGGCCAGGCCCTGTCCCTCCTGTTAAAGCCAAGCCTGGGTGACCCCTATGAAACACTTGGCACTGCTGGGTTGGATAAAGAGCAGCAGTCCCACCTCTGGGTGTCTGTTGAACCCACCCCAGGGGTGTGATTAGCCATTTTCTCTTTTATTTGAGATTTTTAGTGTTTCTCTGGACTGAATCGTCTTCATCCCTCAGTGACAGCCAAGAGGACCTCAGTGACAAGGGCTGGGGACCTCACAGAGCAGCCACCCAGCCCTACAGTGCCAGCAGATCCACATCTGCCCTTCTGAGGGCTTTGAGGAGCCAACAGCACAGGACTGGCTGGAGCTGGCAAGGGGGTTAGAAAAACCATACCAAAACCTTTCAAAAACTGCAACTCTGGAAGCTGGATAAGGAGCTGGGGACACATTGAGGGAACGATTTCTCCAGCAAGGTCCGTCGTCAGCAAGATCCCTTGCTGTGTTAGACAACTGTTCAGCTGTTTCCTGCACGACTGTGGCACTATCAAACAAGTTTGCTGTACTGCTGCTAACAGGCAAAGCCATCAGCCTCGCCCAGCTCCCTCTGTCACCTGCAGGAGCTCTGACTCAGACCCAAAGCCCTCGTGGCTCTGTCCTGCTGCAGGAGGGTGGCAGGAGCCCTGTGCCCCTCACACACACAGGGGTGAGGCTCTCCTCAGCTGTCACACAGTGTTCACTGTCTGTACCGAGGCACAAAGCAACAATAATATTCCTGCTAATTTGATGAAGCAGAAAATATGATCTCCACATTGTTCTTTAAAAACAGAGCAAGAAATCAGATTTTAGCTGGACTGGCCTTTCTGCAAAGGATGATGTCTGCCAAGCCGATTTGTTTGGACTCAGCTTTTCCCCAGCAGAAATTTGAAGAGTCTTGTGTCCTGTTGTTCCACTGAAGCCATGAGGTTTCAGGTTCTTTGCCATCCAAACTCAGGTTACAAAAATTCACTGAGTTAGATTTTAGCTTGCAATGCTCTTGCTGTCAAGTCTGAATGTGGTTTTATTTCCTAGACATGTGTCTTTTTCTGTTTTAGTAGGTTTCAAGCAGTTATTTTCACTTACTCCTAAGACACAGAAAAATTGCTGTTTCTTCTCCCCCCTACCCTAAAAATGACATAATCTCCCCTGTATGCTTTCAGTGTAAAATAACCAAGTGCATATGAGGACTAATGGCCCTAAAGGAGCTGGCTAGATCTACTCACTCAATAATCCATGCTTTCAAAAGGCCTGATTTCACAGTTCCAGAGACACCCCTGAGCAGTTTTGCTGGCGAGCGAGCACTCGTGCATCTCCTCTCCTCTCGATATGCTTCAGCAGCTCCCTCTAATGTCAGTGGGGACCCCCGTGTACAGCTCCAGGAAAATCAGACAGCATCAGACCACATCCTGCCCTCAGATGCACATCCACAGCTTCCAGTGGAGGTAATGAGACCGTCACAGAGTCCCGAGGGACGGAAGCTGCTCAGGAGGATGAGGATGCTCCTGGCACCCAGCACGTCCATCTCACCCTGAGCTCCATCTGCGGACAGGGTGATGCATCCATGCAAGGTGCTGCTGCATGGGAGGCACCCCAGGGGTGGCAGCCCCTTCCTCCTCACCAACTCTGGTCCTAATGCCAGGAGGGAGAGCTGTAGGACAGAGGCTCAGAGCAAAAAGCATCCAGAGTCCTTGAACGAACCCCCATTCACATTCATTTCTAATCTGCTGATGCCCTGTGTCCAGCAGTCAGTATTTTAAATTGTTATTAAATGTCTTTGGGGGGATTATAATTTGTATGCCTGATTATACAATGGATATACCTATCTATCTCGTGGTATCACAAATAGCCATACCGTAATGATGATTGAAATATATAATCCCCCCAAAGATGGTCAGAACAATTTAAACTTCCCTCTGCTTAATTAAGAGAGTTAGGGGATTAGGTACATGAATTAAATGGAGGGGAAGGTTTGGTTTATGTTTTTAAAACCCAGTGGAATCACAGGGAACTGGTGAGCAGAAGTTGGACTGCCTTGTCCATTCTTCTGTCTCAGACAGACCTGCCTTTCTGTCTGCCTGCCTGACACTGGGTGTTTTCTGCCTTTGATGAGGAGAGGAGAACTCTTCTCTTCCATTTTTTAACCTTCCAACATCTCCAGCATCTTCTCAGTGTGTCCTAGGGAAAACAGCCTAATTCCATCCCTGTGAGCACAGAGTGCTCATGGCTTGCATTGCTGAGACACTCAGAGCTCTACCTGGCTGTACCAACCCACTGTGTCCTGCCACCTCCAAGCACAGAGTGACAACAGCCCCACCACCTCTGCCTGACAGTGGGGGATGAGCTTTATTTGGGTGAGCTCCAAAGCCCTGTGCACAGAGGAGAAACACTTCAAAAGAGGTTTCAAAAACCAAGCCCACCTCTCCCAGGTCTCCCTTCCTTCAGGAGATCTCGGATTTGCCAATACTCTGCCAAGCAGAGGTGATCTGTTTGTCTTCTTCATGCTGACAATAAATCCAATCACACCTTGGATGGGTAAATGGAATCAATGGAGTCCCTGCAGCACCGTCCCCCCCTCGGCTGGGCACCAGCCCCCCTCTCCCTCATCAGCCATGCTAACAGGGAAAACCGGGCGGATTTCACTCCCCGCATTTACCTGCTGATTACAGAGCCATCTTTGTCATTAGGGGTAAATTAATCAAGAGAGGTGAATGTTTTCGACAAGCTGCACTGTTTACTTCAAAAAAGCAGAAACAAAATTAGTGTGATACAGGGAGAGCCAGACTCTTGCTGGGCAGAGCAAAGGAGCCCAATCCATCGGGAAGCAAAATCACTGACTTGTTATTGCTGACTCCGAGCACAGCTTGGGGACAGGGATCCCTAAGCAGCAGGGAGCTCCGTGGGGTGCCAGGGAAGGACTCCCTGCGCTCCTTCCCCCTGGTCCCTTCTGCCAAAACCCCCTGCCAAGGAAAACCAGGGCTATCGTGTATGCTGAAGTACCAGGGCAGCTTTGACACCCTGATGCTCACCTCTCTCCACTGACAGATGTCAGGCTGGGATGTCCCCAGCTCCTTCACACACTTTAGTCACCCCTAGGAAGGGTCCTTCACTCCAAACCTTTCAGCCTGGGAAAAAAGGCCCAGAGACTTTTGCAGCCATCCATAACTCTCTCGCTGGGTCTGACCAGATGCAGCTGAACCATTGTCTAGTTAAGAGGAAAAGATCAACCCGGATTTAAGAGGCAGCAAGGCCACCATAACTCTTCCTCGAAGCACAGCCTGGCTGGATTTATGCTCTACAGCGTGGCAGCAGGAAACAGATATAACTCCCAGTGATGGTGCTGCTCCTCCTGAGAGGGAGGGTCTCACCCCAGCCCCTCACAGGAAAGTTTTGGGGCCACACCTGAACTTTGGGCAGGGTGTCCCAAGGCACTGCACGTGGCTCCTGGTTCAGACCTGCAGGGCCTGTAGCAGGGAAGATATCTTTCCCCCCTTTCTTCTTCTTTTCCTTTTTGTCTTTGAAATCTCGTCAGCATATCAACACACTTGATAAGGGCAGTGTTGTAGTTACACTTCTTTAATTAAGTGAATAATTAAAAAGAAGTTGATCATCAATTAGTTAATTAAATAATTAATCCATTTTACTTTCATACCCTTTTTTGTTAATCACTGTGGCTTCGGTAATGAGCCGCCTATGGGTTGCTAGGCAACCGCCTCCTGCTTTAAACAATCGGCAGCTGCCGCCCGCCCGCCCAGCCCGCGCGGGGCCGGGGCCGGGCCCTGCTGGGCCGCGGGTTCGAGCCCCGCCTCCGCCGCGACCCCCGCCCGGCCGCTCCTCGGGAACCGCCGGGGAAAGCCGGAATTCCCCCCAAAAAGCCGCCGGAAAACCAAGGTGCATGCGCTCTGCCGGGGCCAGGCAGCGAGGATGGGTGAAGGCGCTACCGGCTGGCACGGAGGAAGGCAGGGGATGTGGTGCCGCTCCCGACGGGCGCCGGCAGCGCTGGCACGGCTCCCCCCGTGCGCACCCGCTGCTTTCCTGGGGGGCACAGCCAGCTCTCCCCCCTCAGCGGCCCCCCCGTGCCTCGGTTTCTCCGGGAGAGCGATGCCCCTACGTTCCTCTCGCAGATGGTCCCTGTCCGGTGGGGAGTGAGCCACTGCTCCCCTGCGGCCGGCGGCAGCTCGCCTTCCCTCTGCTCTCCCTCCTTATTCTCCCCAGTTCCCTTTTTTATTTTATTTTTTTTAATTTTTCTCTTTTTATCCTTCTTTTTTTTCTTTTTTTTTTTCCCCTCCCTCCTCTGTTGCCAATTGTTTCTCTGCCCCGGGGCCAACCTGTAAATGAGATGTTACATCTGCACCGAACTAAGTAAACACTTTATAAACGAATAAATAAGTGAATAAATAACGAAATAGTAATATCTGTGCCGAGCGGAGGCTGGGGAAAGCGGAGAGCGGCACCGCGGGGGCCAGGAGAGACCCCCGGCACCCAGGAGCCGCTTCCCGGGGGGATGCGAGCCGGCTCTCCCGGAGTGTCCCCCCCGGCAGGGCAGTGCCAGCCCCCCGTCCCTGCCCGCCACCCCGCTCCGGGTCTGCCCCGGGAGGGGCCGGGGCTCGCAGCCCCTCCAGGGCTCCGTCCGCAGCGCCCGGCCCGCGCTGAACTTTGTAATTATAATGGATAACGAGAACAAAGGCAAGAAGCACTCATTGAGTAACTGATATCAATTATGGAAGCAGGCTTTTGAGCCTGGAATAAATGATAGGGGAATTGGCCTGAGAGGGAGTGGGAACAGACATGTTATTATTTACGCCAGATTAAGAAAAGTATCCAATTTGCTGGTCATCTCCTTCCGCTGGGAATCGGCATCAATTTTATTATTGTTCCTCAGATTTTAATATTCTCTAAATGAATTAAGATCGAGCTAGGTAGTTAGTCAATAGTTTAATGCAATTAATTAACTTCCCATCGCTTGGTTATCTCTGCTCGGGCCCCTTTTCTCTGGCCGGCCCCACTGCTGGGCAGCAGTTTGGGATAAATAAGGATGCGGGCTCGGCTTGGAGCCGGGCTCCGTGTGTCTGTGTGTGTGTGTGTCTGTGTGTGTTGACTCTTTGGTGTCTAGATTTTTTCCACTGTTCCGTGCATTGTACGACATAACTAGAACTGAAGCAGTACATTTCTTCAAACAATGCCTCCCCGATTCCATTTGTAATGGAATTGGAGGGAGAAAATGTAATTGTGTGTTAAACATGAGGCAGCCATACATGAAGATAAGCAGGGCTGAGTGACTGGATATGGAAATCCAGCTCGGGGACTAGATACTGGAGGTCTATTTTGGAGTTAAATGGCTCATAAAAATAGGAGGCTGGGGTTTATTTATTTATTTATTTATTTATTTGCCCGAATATCTATAGGGCTGTGCATGTGGAGCTGCGTCTTGAGGGGGGCAGAGATGCAGGGGGAAGGAGTGGGGGGCTGTGGTGGGGTGGCCGCTGCTTTGGGAGGGGGATGGGGAAGGGCAGAGCGGCCAGCCCGCGGGGCAGGGCTCCCTGCCCGGGGACCCCCGATCTGGTGGGTTTCCCTCGGAGCCAGCCCCTCTTGGAACAACTTCTCTGGGCCGGGTCAGGACAAGCGGGATCGGGGCTTCCCTCGCGGTCCGAGGGGCCGGGGACTCGCAGGGTGGGGGACACACAGGGGACCAGGGGGCACACAGGGGACCCTGGGGACACACAGGGGACCCGGGGGACACACAGGGGACCAGGGGGCACACAGGGGACCCTGGGGACACACAGGGGACCCGGGGACACACAGGGGACCAGGGGGACACACAGGAGACCCTGGGGGTACACAGGGGATCAGGGGGACACTTAGGAACCCGGGGGACACACAGGGAGCACGGGGGACACACGGAGGACCCAGGGGCACATAGGAGCTCGTGGGGCACCCAGGGGACCAGGGGGACACTTAGGAGCTCGGCAGGCACACAGGAGCCCCGGGGAGCACACAGGGAGCCCAGGGAGTACTCAGGGGTCCCAGGGAGCACGCAGGAGCTCGGGGGGCACTCAGGGGTCCCAGGGAGCACTCAGGGGTCCCGGCGATGCCCACGGAGAGCGGGAGCCTCTCCCCATCCCGGGGGAGCCGCCCCGAGGTCCCTGAGGAGGCCGAGCCCCGTCCCCTCGGGGCTCTCGCTGCTGTCCCCCCTCGGCCGGGCTGGCGGAGCCCCTCGGGGGCGGGGGGCACTGGCCGAGGCCGCCCCTTCCCCGCCGGACATCTGGGAACGTCGTTAGGGCCGCCCGCTCAGGAAGTTTTTCACACTTCACGTCTCATTAACCGCAGGTCTCGGATTCCTTGGGAAAGGGGGACAGGCGGGAGGGCGGCGGCGGCCCGAGGAGGGGGCACGGAGCCGATGGGAGAGCTCGGGGGGCCCGGGGACCCCCGCACATCCCCCGGGTCCCCAGCGGGGCCGAGCTCCGCCGGGGGAGCCCCTGGGCGGGCACCGTGCCCCGGCCGTCCGGGAGGGGTTTGGGGCAGGGAGGGGGCCAGACACGGCTGGGGGACCCCGGGAGCAGCTGCAGGGACCCCCCGCACCCCCGGAGCGAGGGGAGCCGGGCTCCCCTTCCCTCCTCCGCCCCCTCGGGGGGCGCGGGGGCCGCAGCCGAAATCACAGCCCCTTCTTTTCTTCTCCCCTTCTTCTCCTCCCGGGGGCTCGGCCGCCCTGCCTCTGTGGGATGCAGCCTTGCGGGGAGGGCGAGGACCTCCCCAGCATCTTAAATGTTTAAAAAGGGTTTGTTCTGTACTTACAGTGAGCGAAATTAAAAAGAAACAGTAAAATATTTGAAAATGAAGTGCATTATGTTTAATAAATATAAAATGAACAAAGGCTGCTATATTGCCAGCAATATCATTTCTTGCCCAGGGGCATTAATAAAGACTGAAAGGTTTGGAAAAAACAATATTTTCTATTAAAATTCTACGGTGCGTTTCAATATTAAAAGGATAGGTGATGAATTTTCAGTGTTACTCAGACGGGGTCAGCGACTAATTTCATTTCTTTCTGGTCAGCATTCTGTCGATAATTAATCAAAAGCAGAGTTTCTTAATGAAACACTTTTCATAAGGTGATAATTAGCAGGAAAGACGCGGAGTGCAGACAGTCACTGGTAGCTGTCTAATAACCAGAATGAAATCAGGGCTGGGTCCAGGGAGTTAAGCAAGAGCTCAAAAAAAAAAAAAAATTAAAAAAAATAAAAAGAAAAAAAAAGGAAAAAAAAAGAAAATAAAAAGGGAGAAGAGCAGGAAGAGGGATGGAGGAGCCGCCTTGTGCAAAGTCCCGGGAGAGGGTTGTGTTTTTCAGCCCACTGCTGATCGCTTTTAACACCCGAGCTGGTGTAATTCCGCCTCCCGTGCCCCGCGGGAGGGGGGACCCGGGCCCGCTTTGGGGGGCTCGAAGCGAAGATGCCCCCACAAACCCCTCCTCATCCTCACCCCACGCACTGAGCTTCAAGGCAGAATCCAGCGCAGAGGACACGGTCCCCACCCGGGCCCTTCCCCGCCTCACCCCGCAAAAAACGCGTGGGAAGAGTAAATGAAGTTAATGAAGAAAATTAGCAGCGGTTAATGACAGCGCCGGGTCCGGCAGAGCTGGTGCTCCGGCCAGAAAAGTGTCTGGTAACAATTACAAAGACACCCCGCACATAAACAAAAGAAATTAGCCCCTAGAATGATATTAAACAGCATAAAATTAACCGAAAGTTGTAATAAGTGAGGGATTAAAAAGGACCTGGCATTAATTCGTGGGTCTGAAGAGAGCCCAGCAGAAGGGGGAGAGAGGTGTGCTGAACCTTTAATTAATATTTGGCTGGAACATACCTTATTCATAATACTCATTGATGTAGTTACTCCACAAACAGACAGGGATAATTTGTTTAGATAGATAAAAATAACCTTCAGGTGAGATTTTAAACACAAAACCAATCTATCCCTTGCATCTAGTCTGGCACTTAAACAGCAAACCTTTCAATGGTCTTTTTTCTCATATTAATATTTTTTTTTTTAATCCGAACATGAATGACAAGTACTGCTTTCCTACGACGCCGGGTGTTTTATTATAAAATTCTCCTGAAATGCTGTAAACTTTCAGATAAAGCTGAGAGGCAGGAGGCTGTTGAGTAGATGAGATTATTGATAGTTATTGAAAGTATCCAAATAGGATTTAGAAATCGGGCTCCTGCGCCTTTAATAGAATTCCAGATAATCTTTTATCACAACAAGACACCCATAGAATTATTTAAACAGATTGGACTATTCCAGCAGCAAATTTCAATTATTCTAATGCTTTAATAAATGTGTTGTGTGTGTATTAAATTCAAGCTTCTTAATCCAAATTTTACGATTTAACTGCTCTGATTTTTCATTACAGCTACACCCACATACAGCAATTTACTTCTTTTTTTGTTTGGGTTTTTTTTCCCCCTTTATCCTAGAGAAACTGATGCCTAAACGAATCGGGCCCTCAAATAAAATACAAAATAAAAACTGACTTAAAAGTGAGTTCCGTACTCCCCAAACAAGAGAAATAAATAGAAGGCTCTGCAAGCCCCTGTGAGGAGAACGGGAGAGGAAAGCTCAGGTAGGGAGGATGATGGCAAGAAGGGGGAAAAAAAAAGAAAAAAGAAAAAAAGAAAATAAAAAGAAAAAAAAAGAGAGAAAAATCAAAACGCAAGAAAATTAAGAGCAGAGGATTGAATTGATGGGATCTGGGGGCTTTGTGGCTGGAACCTTTTGTTTCAATATTTATTTCCTCAGAGGTTAATACCTTTTATTTTTTTCTTTTTAAACGTAACAGCAGGTGAGAGGGAAAAGCGTGGCCTTCAAAATCTGTCAGCATCAAACCAACTAAAGGAACAGGATTATCAAACAGTGGGAGAGAAACAATATTTTAAATTATCATTAAATTATGGAGACAAGCTCTCGAAAGGAGGAGGGCACAAAACGGATCAGCGGCTTCCCCTACACACACACACCACGCGGAGATGTTCTCACGCGTTCCTCTTTCTTGCCAGAAAGGAAAAAAAAATAATAATAACAATAATAACAATAAATAGCGAGGGGCGTCCTCTGTTGAAAGGGGAAAGAGTTAACAGGTTTTTAAATATGAGAACTCCCGGCTAATGAAGCAAGCCGGGTTCTGGTCCAGCCGAGCACAGAACCGGGCCCGGGGGCTGCGGGGTCCCCCCTGCCCGGGCCCCTCGGGGCTCCCCTCCACGGGGGCTCCGCTCCCTCCCCGGGATTTCCCGGCTCTGGGATGCAGCCGGCGGCAGATGCAGATGCGGAGCTGAGTCTGAGTTTTCCATCATTTCCTTTGCCACCGTCGCCCGCTCCCCACCACGGCGGCTCCAGCCTTGCCCACAGAGTCACTGTGGCC
>NW_024373256.1:5307706-5315206 GCF_014805655.1 Passer montanus
CCGCGCCGCAGCCGGGCGGGCCGGGGTTGGCGGCCGGCAGCGGGGAGTCCCGGGGCGGCTGGCCGGCCTCGGGGCCCGGGCTGGCCTTGAGGGCGGTCTGCGGGACGAGGAAGCCCAGGGGCTGGGTGATGGGGTACAGCAAGAAGTGTCCTTTGCCGATGAGGGTGCGGGGGGCGCAGGGGGGCAGGCTGGGGAAGTCCGGGGCGGCCTTGCGGCGGGGCGGCGAGTCGGACAGGAGGCTCTCCACGCTGAACGGGTTGAGCTTGTGGAAGCTGCCGGCGCCGCGGGGCCCCCCCGCGCCCCCGCTGCCGTCCCCCGACGGGGCGGCCGCGCAGTCCTTGTCGGGCGGGCGCTGGAGCCGCCCGCTCCCGCTTCTTTGGCTGGGGTAGAAGGGCTCGGCCGTCTGGTCGCAGGTGCCGGGGGGCGGCTCGGAGGGGGCGGCGGCGGCGGGGAGCGGCGGATGGGGCGGCGGGGGCTGCCCGCGGGGCTTGGCCTCAGGCGGGGCGGGCGAGAGGCCTCCCCCGCCGCCGCTGTCGCTGTCGGAGCTGGGCGTGCTGTGCAGGGACAGGGCGCTGGGAGAGTGCGGGTGGCGGCTTTGGCTTTTGAGCAGCTTCTTCTCGTGCTTTCTCTTCTTCTTCTCCATCTTCTCCAGCTCCTTCCGGGCGATCTCCTCGGGGTCCATGGGCTCCCCGCTGCACGTCGTGGGGTGGGAGTTGTGAGCCGGCCGCCCCGGGCCTTTCTTCGTGTTCTCTTTCTTTCTCCATTTGGCCCGGCGGTTTTGGAACCAGACCTACACACCGAACAACGAGAAGCAATTAACACCCAGCGCTCCGGCCCCCCGCGCCGGCCGGGGCGGAGGGAGGGGGGCGGAGGGGAGAAGCGCAGCTCAGGCCTCCCTCGTCCACCCCTTCGAGGTGCCGGCAGCCCCCTTCCAGGACCGGGGCCTCTGAGAAACGGAGAGCAGGGGAAGGGGCAGGAAAAGATATCCACACTTCTTTAAAAGCGCAGGGAGAAAACGAAAAGCGAGAAGGGGGTGCACACTCACGCACACACACGCTGCACCCTGCCCCAACCGGCGCCACGGGGAGGGGAAGGGACTCCACAGCCCCCCCGGCTCTTCCCCGTGGCCGAGGGGTGCAGAAGCACCGATGGCTGGCCCGATTCCCCCGCAGCAGCACGCAAAATGCGATAAACACGGCACAATAAGCGGCTGGAAGCGAGGGGGTGCGGGGGGGACACGACGGACGCTGCGGAGTTCGGAGCTCCTGCTCCTGCCGGGAGCCCGAGCAGAGGAGTTGGATCAGCCCAAAATGGGCTTTGCTTGGGTTTGTTATAGATAGACCACAGGAGAGAAATTACATTAAATAAACCTCTCTGCTCCGG
The DNA here is from genome assembly GCF_014805655.1 of Passer montanus. NCBI lineage: Eukaryota > Metazoa > Chordata > Aves > Passeriformes > Passeridae > Passer > Passer montanus. Next base: position 5,309,090 of record NW_024373256.1, read on the forward strand.
CCCTGCTCCTGCCTGCCTCGGCGGGTCCCCGGTGTCCCCGCGTCCCTCCTCGCCCCCTCGGGGCTGCCGGCAGCGCTGTCCCGGCCGGAGCACGGCCCCAATCCCGGTGCCCGATGCCGGCTCTTTCCCCGGCCGGGCTCCGCAGGCTCCCGAGCACGGCCAGAGGAGCGGGAGGGAGAGCGGCTGGAAGGACACGGTGAAGCACGGCCCGTGGAGGACCCGCGGACAACGGCGCTGCCTCATCCCGGGGGCCCGGCCCCTCTCCCGGGGGGATTTAAGGACGCATTCCCCGCACACGCAGCCCACGCCAGGCAGCCCCCGCACGGCCGCGGGTTCCGGCGAGATGCGGGGCCGCAGCTCGGCCTCGCCGCACTAAACAGCATCCCGAGATCCAACAGCCAGCCCGCACCCTCCCAGCGCATTTAATTTTTTGGAAAATCCACTGAAGCAGATGGGTGCTTCCCCTCCCCGTCCCGCACCGCCAAGGGCCTGAGCAGCTCGTTAAAATTAAGTTTTACAAGTTTGACTTGCTCTCGATGCATCTACGAGCTTTATTGACATTCTTCAGCATACCCTGGCCCGTGATTAAGCCTCATATTTGCATGCTAATTTTCTCGCCCTTGACTCATTTAAGAAAAATGTTTACAGTGGAAAAACATAGTAAAAAATGTTCAGGGAAGCCAGGCTGGGTTACTACTCTTCTCGTTTTGCAAGATTAAAAAAAAAACAAACAGGGTAGTAATAATAATAATAATGATAAAACAAGACAGCGAGCAGCAAGGCAAGGAACAAAAGGGCCGGGAGGAGCGGGGCCGCGGCCCCAGCGCCCAGGGCCCGTCCCGGAGCAGGGTCCGAGGGTCTCCCCGGGGATTGCTCGGCGCAAGGAGAGGGCAGGGGGAAAAGGAGGGGGGACACGTTTTTTACCTGCACTCTGGACTCCACCAAGTCTAGCCTGAGAGCCAGGGCCTCTCGCATAAACACGTCCGGGTAATGACTCTCGTTAAACGCCTTTTCCAGCTCCTCGAGCTGCCAGCCAGTAAAATTGGTGCGGGTTCGTCTTCTTTTACAGCCAGGACTTTCCTTGTCCGGGTCACCCGAGTCTGAAAAAGCAGAAATACGCTCAGGTCCCTGGGACACAGGCCTTCTCCCCCCCTCCCTGCCATTCACAGGCGCCTTTTAACTTTTGTGCTCGGTAGCGTTGGTAAAAGAGCGGGATTATTCACACACCTGCGCTAAAAATGGGGAGGAACCCGATCTGCCCTCGCCTCCTCCGAAAATGTACTTTACAGAACATTTATTCCTGAAGGAAGCTCTCCACAGGCACTCAGCTGGCAGAGAGAGAGAGAGAAGTTCCAATATTTGCTCCAACCACCAAAGGTTTCATTAAAAAAAAAAAAAATTAAAATTTAAAATCCCCCCACCTCTTTCCCTTGCCCAGCCCCTCCGGAGCACCTGCGTGGGTCCCAGCTCTCGGCCCGTTCCACGCGGGACCCCGGGTGCAGGGCGGCCCCTGGGCCCCCCGCAGTCCCCCCGAGCACGGGCGGGCGTGGGGCTGGGATGTTCGCAGCCTCTTCGAGTACGTACAGCTCCAGGCTGGGGATTTTCAGCCCTGGCTGCACCTCCCCTAATGTTTTCCGCCAGGTGTGGAAATTAAGAAAAATCGTAATAAGTAGTAATAATGATAATAATTTGTGTTTAGTTGAGGTGCAGTGTGGGGCAGCTCCAGGCTTAACCAGAAGGATGTTGGGGCGACAGAATGTTTTAGCAGCTGAACAATAGCGGTGCCACAGGCCGGTGGGGAGGGAAGGAGGGAGAACGCTTCCCTTTGGTTAAACCGTATTAAAAAACAATTATTACCGCTCTTCACTCCCCAAACCCCAGCGATTCCCATTATTATTTTTATTATTATCATCTTGTAATGGTACGATCCGAGCTGCCGCACGATGAACTTTGGGGGAAGGCACCGGGCCGGGCCCGCTATTGTTCAGGGCACACGCGTGGCCCTGCGCCGGTGGCAGCGGGGAGCGCTCCCGGCGCTGCACCGGGGCCGTCCGCCCCCTCGGGGGGCCAGCACAGCCGCCGACCCGACCCTCCGAGACACCCCAGCACCCGTGGATGAGGGCAGCGGGGTGCGGCGCTGTGCCTCCCCCGCGCTGACCCGCTCCGGGCGCGGAGCCACGGCCGGGTGGCGGCCTGGGGGGGGACACACGCGACAACGGGGCCGCTCCTACCTGCGAGCTTGAAGGGCTGGCTGTCCCCGCTCACCCCGCAGCCGGAGGGGATCAGCGGCGCCGGGTTGACCACAGAGGCGGCGCAGGAGCCGCTCAGTAATCCATCGATGGAGAAGGGCACGGAGGCGGCCGCCGACTGCAGCTGGTGCCCGGCCAGCTCGTAGACGTGGTGGTGGCCGAGCGGGTAAGGGAAGCCCACCATCCCCCCGAACTGGGCATGAGGATGCTCCAGGATGCGGCTGTCCATCATGGGGGCGGCTCTAGGGCGGGGGGTGCCGGCGGGGCTGGGGGCGCTGGCGGCGGGGCGGCTGGGGCCGGGGGTGCTGCTGGCGGAGGAGGCGGCGCGGCGAGGGGCTCATGCTGCAGGGCGCCGGGCGCTTTAACTTTATCAACATCAGGCTCCCAATAATTAGCTCAGGCTGGGGGAATTTGGGACCAATAAGAAACGTTAATCGGTCCTGACGTCAGAGACGTGCCAGTGTGGGGAGCAAACGTTTTCCATATCGATTGCTAATTATACCTGACATCCAGCCTCAATAAACAATATCAGAGCTGTCACAACACGACGAGGGGGGCTTTGATACGAACTCCAGCCCGAGGAGGGCGGCGGGGGCCGGGCGGGCAGGGGGGGCGGAGGGGAACGCGCGGATCTGCCTGATACCCGGTTAAATACTAAACAGTCGGAGTTACACACACACAGCCTCCCCCCCCACCCCTCCAACCCACCCTCTTCCCCCTTGTCCCCTCCCCTCGCCAAATCACTAATAGATTTCCCTTTAAAACATTCACCAGCGTGTTGTGGGGATTTTTCACCAGAAATGCTCTACTCTCTGAACCTTTAAAGTGATGTTGCTCCAATTACAGAGAGACATTGAGCGGCAAATAGACTGATCCAATAATAGGAGATTCATCATCCGCTCTTTCCAGAGCTGTCACATTGAATTTAAAACTACAAGCCTTTTCATCTCCTCTCCGGCTCTATAACAGGGGAGAGGGGAGGGGGGCAGAAGGAAAAAATGGGGGGGCGGGGGGGGAGAGGAAAGGAAGGAGAAAAAAATGAAAAAGGAAGAGCCGTTTACAGCGTTTAGGAGGAGATTTGAGCATATCAATCGAAATCATAATTAATGCAATCTCCCATCGATTCGGCCACGGACACCCCCCTCTCCAGCAGTAACCACAACCTTTGAATTGTGAGCGCAGCCACGAGCAGAAGCAGCCTCTGATCGCTAAAGAGGAGGCCAAAAACTAGTACCACTAATAATTTTTTAAAAATCAAACCCTAACAAAGTTCCCATCCCTACACCCCTCCCATTCCACCTTCCCACTGGAGCACACCCCACGCTCCATCTCGCCAGTCCCCAAACAGCCGCCAAACTGCTCCTAATTCAATTACGTCTCCGCAGAAGTTTTCACCCAGAGAAAGCATTGATAGATTCCCCCGGTGAATAATTTAAGGGACGGTTCTCCGGCAAAGCGCGGGGCTGGGGTCCCCCAGTTTTGTGCCCTCTCCCGGTTAGAGGAACACTTCCCGAGCTCCCAGGAGAGAGGAAGAGGGGGAACTTCCCAGCCCCTCCCATCCCGAGCCCTCTGGACCGGAGCTGGCGCTCCCCTGGGCCGGGGGACACAACCTGGAGACCCCCGGGAGGGCTCCCCCGGCCCCTGGGAAGGTGGGAAGAGGGGAGAAGAAGCGTTTGCGTTTAACAAAGAGCAGAGGGAAAGGGCCGGGCCGGGAAATCAGACAGGGGAAACTCTTTAAATCTTCCTGGGAGGTTCGTGCGGAATTAAATCCTTGCAGTCGGGGGGCGGGCACGGTGGGGTGAGAAAGGGAAAGAAATAAAAATAGGTAGGAAGGAAAAAGGAGAGAGAAGGGAAGGGGAAAGAGGGAGAGACACTTTATCTCTGGAAAACATACAAACAGATTTTCCAGTTATAAAATTTCCAGTCAAGATGATCCATTTCCCAGCGCTGGTTTGTGTGGGTATGAAGAGGGGGAAGTTAAAATTGAAATAAAAAGGAAGTCGAGTCTCTAATCTATGCTGTCTGTCCGGAGCTGTATTTATTCACCTAATTGAATGCCATACAATATACTGCTGTATTATTGCTGTTCCCTCCCTCCCCCCTATAGATTAGTTTAATTATGGTCTCCCTGCCTCTGCTTAGAGCTAAAAGGTAGTTTGAATTTGGACTACACAGCCCTAACAGAAATAAGAAAATGATGGGGTTGGTATTAATTCTGGGGTCAAGGGCTTCACTTTTCACCATAATTTAATTTCTTTCTCTATAAATACTAAATGTAAACTGTGTCCACTGGACCAAATTTTGCCTGTAGCAATAAATGCCTCATTTTCTGTCGGATTTCAGGAGAGGAATGCGAGCGGGACGTGTTTCTGAATACAGAATGGTAATCAATCCAGCACAGAACAAGAGAGGGGGGACTTTTCTCTCTCTCCCTCTCTTTATTATAATGAATTAATTCGACTTTATTTATCCCATTTTCTGGAGCTGACAGAATGTTAATTTGAGTTGAAATTTCTCTCGCCTCTCACTCCCTGACCCCTGGCCTCCAGATTGGCGTGTTGTAATAACCTGAATCTTTCAACAGAAGCCCTGATAATTGTTACCTTATTAGCATGCAAATTGTTTAATTAATATTATTATGGAGAAGCATACAATCCGTCCGTCACTTGACCTCAAGTGCAAGTCCACGTAGTAAGCGGCTCTGTGCATTTCAATGTGCACATTTAAAATCGACTTCTGTTTTAATGTTTCTAGGATCCTTGTCGAGCTTCTAAAAATCTCTCTTAAAGTGTTTGAGAGGAGCTTTCATGCGGGGAGGGGGAAAGGCTTTTGATGGCTCTCGGCCTTGATATCTCTTTATATTGCTCTCCATCTAAAACACAAATTATAGAAGCCGTTTTCTTCTTCGTCGTCTTTCTTTTTTTTTTTTTTTCCTTATTTTTGAACATCAAAATTTAATAATTGCTTCCTTGTCAATTGCTGCTTCTTTAAAGGCACCCCCTTCAATCCGGAGAGCTGTTCCTCCAGCCAAACACTCGCACCAGCTCAATGAAAAGCAGCCCTTGACACGCAGTCCTGGGAGACGCTGCATTTAAATCCCTTTTTCTACAGCCGAGTGACATTGTCAGATGCTAGCTTTAATTAACTTGATAATAAGACGTACAAGACTCGCATTCAGGACGCCAGCTCGCCTCGCCTTGTTTCCCCTTTTATCACAATCTGGGTGTTTTATCTTACAGCTTCCTACTGGCTTTTACAGCCATTGCTGCGGGAGAGGCTCCGAGCGGCTCGGCAGAATGAGCCTGCCAGGAGCCCTGCCTGCAGAGAGCCCTGCCTGTAAAGAACCTAAAGAACCCTGTCTGCATCCCCAGAGCCCTGCCTGCAGAGAGCCCTGCCTGTAAAGAACCTAAAGAACCCCGTCTGCAGAGAGCCCTGCTGCAAAGAACCTAAAGAACCCTGTCTGCATCCCCAGAGCCCTGCCTGTAAAGAACCCAAAGAACCCTGTCTGCATCCCAAGAGCCCTGTCTGCAGAGAGCCCTGTCTGTAAAGAACCTAAAGAACCGTGTCTGCAGAGCCCTGCCTGTAAAGAACCTAAAGAACCCTGTCTGCATCCCCAGAGCCCCGCCTGCAGAGAGCCCTGCCTGTAAAGACCCCAAAGAGCCCTGCCTGCACCCCCAGAAATCCCTGCCTGCAGCCCCAGAAAGCCCTGCCTGTAAAGAACCTAAAGAACCCTGTCTGCATCCCCAGAGCCCTGCCTGCAGAGAGCCCTGCATGTAAAGACCCCAAAGAACCCTGCCTGCAGCCCAGAAAACCATGCCTGTAGGGCCCTGCTGACAACCCCAAGAGCCTTGCCTGTAAAGAACCTAAA